>NC_134410.1:34126064-34451064 GCF_038048845.1 Mixophyes fleayi
AAATGTTCGGGCACACTATGCTTGTCAAAGCCATTTTTTAGATTTCTTTGGTGTTCACTGATGCGTGTGTGGAGTTTCCTAATAGTTCGGCCAACATACTGCAGGGATTGGAGGAGTGAGGGCTTTGTAAGTGAGGGTGAGGAGTTTGAACTGAGAAACGGGAGCCAGTGTAGAGATTGGCAGAGTGCGGAGGCAGAAGCAAAGTGATAAAGTCAGTTTCGCTGCAGTGTGGAGGACGGACTGAAGTGGGGAGAGACAAGTGAGAGGAGAAGGTTGCAGCAGTAAGGCAGGAGATAACGAAAAAGTGGATGATAGTTTTGGTAGTGGTCTGAGTCAGGGTGGCAAGTACATGGCTTTGTAGGCTTTTATTTTTAATAAAATGTATGCCTAAGTATACAATTAGTTTCATCCATCTTACAGTATACAGTGAATATACACATATGGTGGTAGATGTAATACAGCACTGCTTTCCAATCTATACTATGGCATTACATACTTTGATTCTGAGCTAACGAGAATACCCCTTTGATTGGTTAATACGGGTGAGGTTATCCCTCACTATAAATATACACACTCCATTGCACATCTCATCATTGTGCCCCTTATTAAGAGGATAATCATTTGCATAACAGATTAAAGGAAACTACGGTCACTGACTCCCATTGAAATATGGCCTTTATCTAAACATTTAAAACTACTGAACAGTTTTAAAAATGCCACGTCAGAAGATGTATTAGGCCATCTCCGGTAACTACAATACAAACTCAAACATTGATGGTAAATACCTGAAAGGCTTTCATAAAATCTTCCACTCTATGGCCAACAATACCTTAGACACACAGATTGTCCACACCATCCTGAACACAAGTTCAATGACTAGTGATATACTACTTAGAATTCAAGCACAACAACAAGACCATAGGGCACATTTATCATTGGGTGAAAGCCCCATGGTAAAAAAACAAAAAACAAAAAAAAACCCACACACACACACACACACACAGAGTATGACTCAGTGGGACTGCAATACAAAACGGGGCAATGAGCATAGTACAGTAAGGGTGCAAATGCAGACCAGCATAGACACACATATATGCATGTGACCTTTGCCAGTACTAGCTAGCCTCTTTTTTGATTGGCTGATTTTAATTTTAAACAGATGATTATAAGATTTTGTATGTGTATTTTAAAAATATTTTTTTGCTACTTTCATTCGTACGCAAGAAGGAGTATTACATCTGCTGCACTATATCAAGCCTAATGTGTTTTTCATTTTCAAATGTTTGAAAAAAACCTTTTCTTGCTCTTATGTCCTAGTTGTGTTTATGATTATGTGGGTGTATGTATGTATGTATGTATGTATGTATGCCTGACGTAAACCTGGCACATCTGCAAAGCTGGACACATCTTGATATGCCTATGACTCAGCATATGGGCATAAATGCGCAATGAGCATATGGGTGGCTTTTTTTTTTGCAGAAATTATGCCCATTTTTGTGACCAACTCACCATCAGGACCATCATGTTTAATTTACCAGTTAATTTCACTGAAAGAGTAACCACTAAATAATATTACACAAAATACACCTACAACAATGTGTATGTGAACTATACAAAAAAGCACTTAGCGCAACAATAAAAGACTGGCGTCACAAAGAGAACAACAGTTTTACTATCTGGTGATTTATGGCCATCATTCCCAAAGGAACCTATGTGGACCAGGTCAAGGCATGCCTCAAATTCCCATCTTTACATCGAACAAAAAATATGCTGGAAGAGTTACAACAAAATGCTTCCCTAGCTACTGTTGTCAACTACCCTCTCATACAGTAAATGGTAACAAAACTTGACAATGACAATCTCTTCCTCATATTGGTACCATTATATATGATCTCAGTGACCTCATAAATGCCATTTATTATGACATAGACAATGTCTTATCTAAACCCAACACAGTTATGTGAAAGATCCATTTGCCAGTGAAAGCTCCAATAAAATTTACAAACTTCTTATCCAAGACTTACACCGGAAAGAAACAATATATTCAATGGATACAACATGTGACGATGTTCAGTTGGTATTCTATAATGTATAATGCCTTAACTCTCTACAATCCCCTGGTATGCCACCACATATTGTGAACATAAAAGTTACTTACTGTATAGTGGCTGCATTTACATGTACTGACTTCTAACAATCATGAAATTAAACAAAAGCAGAATTAGATTTAGTTGTTCTAGTGATATCCAGACAGTACTAATGCTATATGTATCCCTCCCTCACCTGGGGGCATTTATGAGGGAGATGTCAGTTTCATTAACTAAATATATTTGAGAAGGTATTCTAGAACTTCCTGTTCCGTCCTCATAACTCACATCAAAGTCAGATGCACATTATAATGATTTCCCTGCTCATTTTCTATTTAAAATTACATGTTTGAAAGCTATGTATTAAACACCCTGTCCCCAGCCGGTATTTGATTGTGAATTGTGGATCTTTTACACAACTGCGGGACATGTTAGCTGTGCGCTTTACGAAGGATGGGTCAAGTTTTTAAAATAAAAAGGGACTAATAAGAAAAATCATGATTTATTCCACAGTTAATCAAAGAACCCAATGTACTTTATTATTATTAAAACAGCTTCCATCACCCCAATTATCAAAATACATGTCCTGGACCCCACAACTTCTCAGGATATGGAAACCCCACAGTACTAGTGCAGGAAGGGAGGATGTTTGAAAAGAAAAAGAAATAACAATTGTACTCCTAGTCAGGAGCTTGAATGATGCACTTTCCAGTGTAATGAGAGCATGAATTTAATAGGAGAAAGCCCCACCTTCAAGTCACGAGAGTGAACCAGCTCCGATAATGTTGCAGTATTTTCAGAGCTTAAATGCTTTCATGTGACAATGGAGAAGCATTCTCCTCTTCTTAAGCTTGTGACCACGGCAGAGATTTTATCTTTTATGCACGTTGTCACCACCCAAACATTGTACAACCCTACTACTTCCATGACTCTCCACACCATATACTAAGACTTTACATTACAACCCCTTTCAAATCAGATCCAAGTTATTGTCCTTAAATCTAACGGTCCACTTAAGATCTGATCATTTATAACTGACCCATTTAGCATTTGCCAGGAACAATTGAAATTCAATAATACACACACTTATCTATTATTGTCAGTGGCCAGAAATTCAACAATTTCAGTCCAATTTGGGCTAAGACGGAGCATTTATTTACATAGCGCCAATCAAATTACGCAGCACCGTATGAGGATATTATATAGCGCCAATCATATTACACAGCACCATACAGAGGATATTTAGTTATTCACATCAGTTACTGCCCCAATTGAGCTTACAATCTAAAATGATCTACCATACAGAAACTAGGATCTACATACACAGAAAGGGCACCGGTTAGAATCGAACTCATGACCCCAGAGCTGTGAGCAGCAAATGATAACCACTGTACCACCATGCAGCTTTATAGGAGCCCTCACATGCAACATTTTATTTCTGAGGCAGTTTTATTCACTGAGCTCTTATAAAAGTCACCACACATGTGCCAAATAAATTATCTAATGCCATATAATCCAAAAGATCATTTAGAGATGTTAGTGGACCTTTACTTGAAAACATTATCGATGACCTCGTGAGTAGGTTGAAATTTGATCATTAGGCATTAGTACTGCACATGGTCAAAAGCTCAAATAAAGCATACTTGGGGGGTATTCAATTAGGATTCGTGGCTGTGATTACGCGCAGCAAAAGTGTCATTACGGTACCGGAACATCGCAGATTTCTGTGCGCACCGCACAATGTTGCGGTACCGGGACCCCGTGCAGCCGCACCTAATCGCGGCCACAAATGCTAATTGAATATTCCCCTTAGAATGTTACTAAATTAATAAGAATATTGAAAGATTGACCGATTAAACCAATGCAGGCCAATTCAATAACACAAAATGCAGCTACATACGCCATTCTTAGTCAAATCTCCAGCAATGATGATGATTAATATCAAGATGACTACTGCTAACAATCTTGTAGACGTGTCTCGCCTGGGCATCCAGACCTGACAGAGCTACATTGGCACTGACCACTAAATTTTGCATTTTAACTGTAGAAAACACACATTTTATTAAGTGCACATTCCCTTCAGCAGTTTACAAAAAGTTGCTATGGAAATGTCAAATCCTTAGTTAAATGTGGGCAGGGCAGTATTTACATTTCATCTCGCCCTAGGTGAATTATCAGCACAGCCCAAGCCACATCCTTTTCCTTCATTACCTGGCTGCCCCAAAGCCCTTATGTTTATTGTAGTAAAACAAGCATTTCCAGCACCGCTATGCAACAAATACCAATGTGACCTGTTCCTGTGTAAACATTTATGTCAGTCACAATGCCATGACTTACATATCCAACATCTGTTTATTGAGAAGACTAAATCATTCTAATACAAAACATATCTTCAAGATCTCGTAGCAAACCTTAAAAGCAGAATTCCCATCAAGTAAAAGATTTTACCAAGATGCCCCTATTCATGCGATCCTCTTACAGCCCAATCAAAAAAATAAGAAGGGAGGGGGGAGGGGGAGCAGGTGGACCAATCACAAGCCATAATCAATCTCAAGTTCGTGAATTCAAATATTTTGCAATTTCTGTAATACAACAAACAGCTGCATTGTTGCAGCCCTCAGGGCCCCAGCTAGGGGGGAGGGGTAGCTCGGAAAAAATTCACATAGGCATTTGTAAAAGTCTCTAGTATTTTTGAGACACCACAGGGATGTCCAAGTTTTGGTAAATCAACTGCATCTGAGCTGCAACCGGACTAAATAAGCAACCTAGCTGTATTCCTGACCGCAAGTGTTGGAAAGCTAAATGTATTAAAGCTTAAACCTTAAAGCACAAAGATCATCATCATCACCATTTATTTATATAGCGCCACAGATTCCGCAGCGCTGTACTGAGAACTCATTCACATCAGTCCCTGCCCCATTGGAGCTTAGTTTAAATTCCCTAACATACAAACACAGAGAGAGAGAGAGACTAGGGTCAATTTTGATAGCATCCAATTTACCTACTAGATTAATTGAGAATAAATTAACCTACCAGTATGTTTTTGGAGTGTGGGAGGAAACCGGAGCACCCGGAGAAAACCCACGCAAACACGGGGAGAACATACAAACTCCACACAGATAAGGCCATGGTCGGGAATTGAACTCATGACCCCAGTGCTGTGAGGCAGAAGTGCTAACCACTTAGCCACCATGCTGCCCAAAGATAATAACTAACAAAGTTAAATTGGTTAAATTAGCCCTAAAAAAGCTAACACGGACATGCTGTTAGAGCTAAAATCATATATGTAGTGCATCACACACTGAAAAATGAAGTTGGCAATGTATTATCACAGAAATAGCAAGTCTCCAACAAAAAACATATACCCAATATTCATAAATTGCCTATTTATATGCATCCATGCAGCCAATAAGCCACATGGAGAGATTCCTCCATGTAGCCTTACATTCCATTACAAAGTCAAGATATCTTTATTGAGTTTCACATGCTCCCACAAAGTCAATATACCTCCATGTAACCTCATATAACTCCATTTAGCCTATTTGGTGACATGTGGTCTCATATGCCACCACATAATCTATATACCTCCACGTAGATTCATAAGCCACAACAAAGCCAAGATACCTCCATTTAGCCTTACATGCCACCTCATAGCCAATATGCCTCCATGTAGCCTCACACGCCATCACATAGCCAGTGTACCTCACATGCCACCACATAGCCAACATAACTCCATGTAACCTCACGTCACCATATAGGCAATATACCTCCATTTAGCTCAGATGCCACCGCATAGCCAATATATAGTAGCATAGTTTGTGAGGTTGAAAGAAAAAAAAACAAAAAACAAAAAAAAACAAAAACACGACACCAGTCCATCAAGTTTAACCTATTTTGCATCTCCTGCGATCCTGCACTTATATTTGAAATTGATCCAGAGTAAGCAACCGCCAATCTGTTTCAATTGTGAAAATCCCCCCAGACCCAATATTGCAGTCCTATTTTTACCCTATATCCACTACTATCCTTCATTTTAATTAACGGTCGTATCCCTGGATACACTTTTCCGCTAAAAATTTGTCTAACCCTTTTTTTTTTTTTTTTCTTAAAGTTTTATTTTACAAGGTCAATACAACAATAAGAAACGATTGACAAAAGGAGTACAGTTAAAAGAAATAAACAAAAAAGTGATCAAATCAATGATAAGCATAAAACGTGCAAAACACTTAGTCAAACGAACCAATAAAAGTAGTAGTAAGGAGTGACCCAAAGTTTTTAATGAGAAGGGAGAGAGAGAGAAAGAGGGAGTATAGAAAAAGAAAGGAGCGAGAGAAAAGGAAGATAGATAAGAGGTGACTAGATCCACTGTAAGAGAAGAGAAGTCCAAGAAAAAAGTGAGGTATTAGAAGTGGGTTATATAAAGGGTGGGCACGCCTGAAAGAAGGCAAGCCATGGATCCCAAACCTTGGTGAAAGCTCTCGAAGTGTTTTGAATAATGCTGGTCATATACTCCATCCGTTGAGTCTGCCAGACTCTATTAATTATGGACTGCATGGAGACAGGGGATTGCATACGCCAGTCTGCCGCTATTTGGCAAGTAGCTGCCGAGACAATGTGCCTAATCAGTTTGTTCTGATGTCGGGTTGCCGAGGGAACCCCCAGAGGGAGTAGAAAAAAAATTGGGTTCCAGGGGAATGTCCACCTGAAGAATTGCACTAATCAGGCCTCTAATCTCAACCCAGAAGCCTGATAATTTTGGGCACGACCACCATATGTGGAGGAATGTGCCTTCTTGGAGGCACCCTCGCCAACACCAATCAGAATCATGGAGAATTTTGCAAGACTCATGGGCTGTGCTGATAATTCACCTAGGGTAAGATGAAATGTAAATACTGCCCTGCCCACATTTTGCAAGGCACATAGTACCATCTGTATAACACTTTATAGACGTTCTCCTATCTAACCCTTTTTTTAAAACATATCTATTGAATCTGCCATCCCTGGCAATGAATTCCATATCTTGACTGCCCTTACTGTAAAGAACCCCTTCCTTTGATGGTTGTGAAATTTCCTCTCCTCTAACCTTAGGGGGTGACCGCGTGTCCTGTGTATAGTCCTTGGGTTAAAAGTTCCCATGAATGTTCTCTGTATTAACCCTTAATGTATTTGTATATAGCAATCATATCTCCTCTTAGACGCCTCTTTTCTAAAGTAAACATGCCTAAACTGGCTAACCTTTCCTCATAACTCAAAGACTCCATACCCTTTATCAATTTTGTCGCCCTTCTATGAACCCTTTCTAGTTCCAAATGATCTTTTTTATAGAGTGGTGCCCAGAACTGTACTGCATATTCAAGATGAGGTCTTACCAACGATTTATACAGTGGCAAAATTGAACCGTCTTCCCTTGCATCTATACCCCTTTTTACGCATGCCAATACTTTGTTTGCCCTTGCAGCTGCTGCTCGACATTGAGTACTATTGCTAAGTCTACTGTCTACAAGCACTCCCAAAATCCTTTTCCATTATAGATTCTCCTAAACTAATTCCATTTAATTTATAGATTGTGTTCTTGTTTTTGATCCCTGAATGCATAACCTTACATTTATCTAAGTTAAACCTCATATTCCATTTGGCCGCCCAATCCTCCAGTTTATTTAAGTCCCTCTGTAGAGAAGCTACATCTTGCTCTGATTTTATTACATTACAGAGTTTAGTGTCATCTGCAAAAATAGAAACTTTACTCTCTAAACCATCACCAAGGTCATTAATATATTAAAAAGGAGTGGCCCCAGCACGGTACCTTGAGGTACTCCACTTAAAACTTTTGACCAATTAGAAAATGTTCCATTTATCACAACTCTTTGTTCCCTATTCTCTAACCAGTTTTCAATCCAAGTACAAATTTTGCTTCCTAGACCCAGTTTCCTTATTTTGTAAAACAACCTCTTGTGTGGCACTGTATCAAAGGCCTTTGCAAAATCTAATTAGACCACATCTACTGTGCTGCCCTGGTCTAAGTTCCCACTAACTTCCTCGTGGAAACGAATTAGATTAGTTTGACATGACCTATCCCTCACAAATCCATGTTGATTCCCACTAATAATCTTATTGCGCACCAAGTAATCCTGAATACTATCCCTTAATACACCTTTCAGTAGTTTCCCCACTATTGATGTCTGGTTTACAGGTCTAAAATTCCCTGGTTGTGATCTTGTCCCCTTTTTAAACAAAGGCACCACATCTGCTATTCGCCAATCCCTTGGTACTGAGCTTGAGGAGATTGAATCTCAGAAATAGCTAGACCACTATTCTTAATTTTCAGAGTTTAGCTCAATAAGGACCCTTGGTTGTATTGCATCTGGACCTGGAGCTTTATTTATCTAAATATTCTTCAGTCGCCTTTGGACTTCTACTTCTGACAACCAAATATTAAGTTATAGTATGGTTTAATTTCCTTTTTTATGTATTATTCCTACCATTTGTTCCTCTCTAGTAAATACTGAAGAAAAAAAGGGTTTAATACTTCTGCTTTTTCCTTAGTATCATTTATCAATTCACCCACCTCACTTCTTAGGGGTCCTATATTATCTTTTTTTAATCCTTTTGCCATTTATATACTTAAAAAACTTTGGGGGTGTTGTCTTACTTTCTTTTGCAACTTGCTTTTCATTTTCTAATTTAGCCAATCTAATTTCCTTTTTGACTGTTTTATTACATTCCTTGCACCTACGGAAGGACTCCTCTGGCCCTTCAGACTTAAACAATTTAAATGCATGCTAATTCCTTTGCATTTCTTCCCTTACCTTTTTATTTAGCCACATTTGTTTAGACTTCATTATTTTACATTTATTTCCCATAGGAATGAACTTACACATGTATGTTTCCAACAACATTTTAAAGTTGGCCCACTTTTCTTCTGTATTTTTTCCTTTAAAAACTTTGTCCCAGTCAATGCACTTTATAGACTCCTTTAGCATATTAAAATTTGCCTTTCTAAAGTTTAAAGTCCTAGTTGATCCCTTATACCGTTGCTTCTGGAAACAAATTTCAAATTAGACCATATTATGATCACTGTTTCCCAAGTGTTCCCTTTCTTGAAAACTTGATATTACGTCTACATTATTTGTTAATACTAGATCCAGTATAGTCCGGTTCCTAGTTGGTTCCTCTACTAATTGGAACATGTAATGGTCTTTTGGCGTGCTAAGAAACCTATTTCCCCTAGCTGTACCACAAGTTTAACTACTCCAAATCAATGTCCTGATAATTAAAATCCCCCATACTTAAAATCTGACCTAGTTGTGTAGCCTTTTCAATTTGCCATAGAAGTTGGGCGTCCTCAATCATACTAATATCTGGCGGTTTATAGCATATCCCAATCAGCAACTTCTCTGAACTTTTTCCTCCGTTGGATATTTCCACCCACAATGCCTCTATATGATCAGCAATATTCTCATATATAACTTCCTGAATACTTGGTTTTAATTGTGGCTTAATATAAAGACATACTACTCCTCCCCTTTTATTTACACCTATCCATCCTGAAGAGAGAATAGCCTTCCAAGTAGACTGCCCAGTCATGTGCATCATCCCACGAGGTAGAATATCATACTGCTCATTTATTTCTAATAGTTCTAACTCCCCCATTTTACCTGTCGGGCTTCTTGAATTTGCAAGCATACACTTAAGTCTATTGCCTCCCTTAGCTATTTCTTTTTGCTTTTAAATGGCCTCTCCTTATCGGCTATGGTTCCCTTTCCCCCCCTCTCCACCCCCTTGACTCTTGTTAAATTCCTCCTTACAACTTTCAATGTCTATCCCATAAATACTTGCTTGCCCACCTCCTCCAACATTCTAACCATCCTCTCCCCTAGCACAGCAGCCCCCCTCCTCATTCAGGTGCAATCCATCTCGACAATAAAGATGGCAACTGACTGAGAAATCAGCCCAGTGCTCCAAGAATCCAAAACCCCACATGTAGTATTTCCGAAAATACTACCTTGGATGTCCTTGCCTTAAGTTTGCGACCTATGTCCCTGAAATCATTCTTAGGACACCCCTTCTTCCTCTAACTCGGTCATTGGTGCCAACATGCACCAAAACCGCTGGGTTATTCCCAGCCCCTCCCAACAACCTGTGCACCCGATCCGCAATATGCCAAGCCCGAGCACCTGGAAGACAACACACTATCTCATCTCTGCCAATTCCCATAGTATACCATACACCATTGCACAGTTAAAAGCAAAGAGCAGGAAAATGTGGAGCTGTAAAAGGCAATACGAAGGCAGAAGAATCTGCCTTCCATGAAAACACAATACAATAACTGATGAGGTGGGCATCTATTGAAATGTAACCAGTGTAGACTAAGTGAATATTCACAAGAATTCACCTACTAGTTCACTATGAACTATTGCCTCAAAAAAATTAGACAAGAATTGTTTAATTGGCGTTTCTGGTCACTAATTATATTTATGATCCAAATGAAAAGCTGCTTCATGTGCAGTACAGTGGCCGTCTCGTCTCCACTGTATCCAGATGGAGAGTGCATTTTGAAGCTGTAATTTTGAAAGTGGTTTTCCTGACTCTCATATTGTAGTCAAAACTAAAAAATGGATGTCCAACCATTGAGCTTATTACAAAAAAACTTTTATAAGAAAGTGCTAACCATTTTTATTGGTACATACTCTTCTAATACAGAAAAAACAACTAAAATCATCTAAAAGACAAGGGGGCTGGGACTCAAATTGGAAATAAGGAGACCCAAAGTTCTATTAGGAGGTCATGTTCTACAGTGCATAAATACTATATGCATGTATTTATTCCTGCTGGTAAAAATACATGCTCTTTAATGTCTGGGTCCTCAAGTCCTCACCAAGAGCTAAAATGTGCTAAATCTAATCTCATGTGACAAATAACACGTAGCCTAATACTCTCTGCGATTCTTTTGCCTATTCCAACTTCCCCAAAAATGTTTTAGCTTACTTCTTTGTAAGTCATCTACTTTACAAAGAGGTGTAAGACAAATTGTATAGTGGCTGAGTCTGGAATCTATTACTACAACGGGGAGAAAGCTAATATCTTTCTTTCTCTCTCTTTCAACTGGATATCTTCTTAACACACAAGGAAAAAAAAAATGTCCAAATGTGATCAGTACAACTTCAAGCTAATAAAATCAAGCAAAGTTTGTGGAACTTAACATTCTGTTCTTTGAGGAATCCAGAACTTGAATGTATAACCAGTCTTCAGTGCCAAGTCATCCTGTTGGGAGAAAACTATCATGCTTGGCAGTATATGGCACAGCATTTTTGGTTAGGAAAAAAAAAAAAAAAAATTGTCACCAATTGCCAGATCTATCATGTTCCCAACATTTTGGTATATAAATATTATAGCTGGAGAAATAAAAGACCAGAAGTAGTGGGAAGTATTATTTATGGGTCTTCGATGAATATAGAGGAACTTCTAGGAAGGATTAGAAGTGCTCAGATACAGCCATATTTGCACTGCCAGATTCCATACTCTGTTGTCATAGTTCCAACTCTGCATTCTTTCTGTGCATACCTTACATTTTTTCATACATTGCAACTGTCTGCATTGTAATGCTTCACAACGCAGCACAGGAATTTATTCAACAATGCTAAATAAGTAAAAAAGAAAATGAGACTACTTAACGTTTAGGGTGGAGATATTGAAGGCTGAAAGAGAACTTTCAATTATCACAACCACTTGTCTAAGTGATGAAATTAACTGCATCCTTTTCAAGTAGAACAATCATGGTTTTCAGTGTGTGGTCACACTCTGGTGCTAAAACTATTCTAAGTCACATTAGGACATCTATAAGCAAGGATCAACATAGTAATCATGCAAAACAGGCACAATCCACACTTGGTTTTATTCTTGTATGAACTTTTCTGAAAATAGAATAATATATAATGACCACATATACCTTGGGGTGATTTTTTTTTTTTTAAATAAATAAAATCATATATATTTTAATTTATTTTTTTTATTTTATTTTTTAATAAAAATATCACCACAAAATCTATATATGGGTCATTCCACATCAAATCCCCCCGTCCCCGAAAAAAATGAAATGTCCACCACCCATCTCAGATTTGTAACAATTTTTTTTTAGTTGAGAGGATGTCCAAATAACTATTTCTGCTTAATATCGACTGTCTGACCATTAGTTTCCGACATATTGATTTTTCAGTGTATTAAACTATTTACTACTCGCGGCTTATTTATTCCTGTTTATTTGAAGTATCACAAGTGTTTATTACAGAATGCCCATAAAATTTGGACCTCTAAGGAAACTTTTCCTCTTGAATCCAGAAATACAAACCAAATTACAGCATTTGCCTTGTGCTTTGAGTTACAGAAAAAATGCAAGCTATAGGAACATAATTAAAAACGCTAGGCTAAATCAACATTAGTTATCCCAATTTTTTTTAGGTCCGTTACAAAAGGCAAACATTACTACCCCTAAAAAAAAAATAATATTCAGAGTGGAGTGAAAAAATAGTGAAGTTGACGGTCGATTATTGTTGTACCATATACATACTTTACACAAGAAACCATGCTAGGTTAAAAAACATACCCAAAAAGTGAACAAAAAATGTGGCAATGGGATAACCCTCCCATACAGAAAAGGAAACGTAGCAGAAACTGATGGGAAGGGGATTCCCTTTCAAAACTGAAACTTTCCAGAAGAAAAGAGAGGAACAGAAAGATAGTCAAGTCAATCATGGCAGCTGCTCCTCCAAAGTGCACATTTGGTAGTCTCTTAAATATTGATTGCCCTATTACGATCTACTCAAAAACCACTGGATTACATAGCTGGGACCACTTTACAGATAAAGAAAAATAACTTCTGATTCTGAGAACTGAAGTTTCAAAAGCAACCAGTGCTTCTGAATCCTCAGTCTGTTACCATCATGAAAAGGTACAGCTAATAAACTATGAAGTATTTCAGAAAACATGCTGCAATACTTTGTCGCACAAAAATGGAGCCAGAAAAAAAGCTTAAGAGCTGTGTTACTGAAGTGGGCCAAAGAATATGGCAAGTGTCAACTTCATGCTTTTAATAAGCCAGGACAGAAACTTTGCACAAAATGCAGAATTAACTGTCACACTGTAAAGAACAAACAGACATATATAGGACGGTTGGTCTTGTAAGAAGCGGTTACAACGTGTATGTGGTGTATGCAAGAATTGACCGACCGATAGGCTGAGTTATCGACAATGATTGTACCTAAGAATGAAGGTTCTACTTTTTCAGGTATCAGAATGTAAAATCCTAACAAATATAGCCAAGCCTGGAACAGGCAGCTCTTTGCAATTACTGTTAGAGATATAACCTTACCTCTGCAAAAGGGAAATAGGAGGGGGAAGGTTAATCAGATTTGACCCATGCATATCAGGTTCATTACAGCTAAGACAAGAGATGTGACATTTGTTACTGCACCAGCTGGCTAGAATCAGCTGTTTAAACCTTGATCTAGACCTGACCTCTCCAAGTCTCTGCCTTAAGGGCACCACATTATATAGATACTTGACACTGTCTAGACCAGAATCTGTCAATACCACTACTTTGACATGGACTTCCTGTTACAGACTGACTAAAATCAACTTTTATCCCAGTGGTCAGAAAGTAAGGTATAGGTGAAATAAATCTCTAATAGATATTGGTCACTTTATGTTTCTATAGGTGTTCAGTAAAATGTATAGTAAAAGAATACTCTGCACGGAACGAATATATATATATATATATATATATATATATATATATATATATATATATATATATATATATATATATATATATATATATACATATATACACACACACACACATACACACACACACACACACACACACACAATTGAAATGAGTACAGTGTATACAAGCAGCCATTATTGTCTCCAACAGGGGTAAAACTTAATACCTCAAAACCGCGAATGTAACCGGCAACCAAATCGGAAAAGATTCAAAACAACCAGTCAGGTCCCCTTTATTGCTACATTCAGTATATTAATTAGTATCTGGCCAGTAAAGTTCCACCATAATAAGAACCCACCGCTGCCTATTCTATTGCACCAATAACCAACTTCCTGTACACGGTTTTATACTTGCTGACTTGTAACTAATCCCATTCAACACTTAATTAACATCTTTCACCACATATCTACATATAAGGACTCTACGTTTTAATTTTACTCCTGTGATTTAGGTTTTAAACAAGATTTCAGGACATAGACTAACATCTTGCCCTTCACGATCCTAACATTCAATGCTCTTCGTGTATCAAATCCAGCCAAGTTTCTGTTATTTCTACTATAACTCTCCTCTAACATTAATAATTCAAGTTAAGCTAACTTATTTGGAAGACTTCTAGCATTTTACAATTTATTTTAAGTACAGCCATCTTCAATTTTAAGCACTTGTTCTAGCCCCACCACCCTCAATCCCTTATCAGAGTCCTCTTAATTCCCCCAACCCGCCCACTTCTCCAAGAACCCAAAGTCCTCCTACATACACCAAAATTGTAGTAACTTATTAATATCACATAAACTCCCACTGTTTTAGGTATAGCAAGGTTAGAATTTCAGAAATGATACCTTAGATGTCCTTGATTTAATCTGATAGCCTAAATCCCAGAAATACGTTTTAAAGGACTCTCCATTTAACTCTACCTTTTCATTGATACCAATGTGTACCAAGATCATTGGGTCATCCCAACAATGTATCAACTCAATCAACAATATGCCAAACCTGAACACCCAACAGACTGTTCAGTATTCCCTGTACAGGCCATAGATACCCCTATCTGGCCTCCTCATAATTAAACCCCTTACCCCCAATACCTGTCTACCCTCCACTACATACCTGGTCACAACCTTACAACGGTAGTCACTTCCTTGGTTGCTAGTGGTAGTATCCTCCTGCAGGAATTTTATTCCTGAATGGACATCACCAATATCAGCCATCCGAGCACTGTTATTGGGAGGTGTTGGCATTCTTAATGGGACCCAGTTATAGACTGTACCTCAGGTTCTACTCTCCCACAAGATCCACCTGCTCAGCCCTCCAAATCAATCACTTCTCATTCCATCATAGCATATTAGTGCAGTAGGAACATGACACATAGTATAACAGTAGTCATCTTCCTATTGCATTTTTCACCAAGCTCGATAATAATTATCCATTCAATTTCAAGAGGATCATTATAAGGGATCATGATCATTTTCAGCCCACACACTACGATTTTTTGTCAATTGTCCGAAACTGGTTATAACATCAAAAGCTCAAGGTCAACTTGTGTAGACACACATTTATATATACATACACACACACACATACACACACTACATATAATGTAAATCATTCCATTATAACTAATAATGATTGCTTGTTTTTCTTTTAAAAGATACATTTATTTACTTATTGGTCTAATACTGCCAGTAAACTGTATCACACTCACTGTAAATATTTACCAGTTAAAGGTTCTCTCTGACAGCAGCTCTTAAGAACTGCCAGTATCCTCCTCAGCTCACTTCCTGAAAACCTCCACAATAGTCCGCTCACATGCTCTTAACTCACACATTTAAAACAGCTGACAAAATTGTTGATACAAAAGTTACATTTATTTTTACAAAAACATGTTTGCAAAATGAACCTCCTGCTGCAAAGTGGAAGAAGAAGCATGAATTCATAAGATAACTTATTTACATGTAACCAGTGAGACTACTTGTAAACTGCTGGCTGCATTCTCATGAACAATAGTCCAGCCCACAATATGGCTTCCTCCATTAGGCAGCAAAAGAAGCATTTGTTAAGCAGGGGATAGGTGAATTTTAATTGGGAAGTGTGCATCAAATTGTTTGTCTGCACCAAACCAACATTCTCCCTATTACTACAAGCACCTGCTAAGTGGCAAAATGTTATACTTTTATGAAAAAAGATAATTTTTCACTTCACTTATACACATTACGCAAAGAACACATTCCACTGGCTGACCTATCAGCTGAGAGCGACTCAGGAGATAGAACGTCAGTTTTACAAAGCAGCAAGCTGCAATACTTTTCATGCTACTTTATGTATGTACTGCCTGAGAAAGTGTGTGCCTGTATTTCTCATTGTGGTCATAGAACCTTGAATATTACTTACCAGGGCTATATAATTATGTCAAACAGCCTCTTCTATAACTACAAATGTAACTATTTCACTTGTTATGTAGCTTAAAAAATGTCTAACTATGTCTCAATTGTACTATACAACCATTATGTTGCTTTCATGTTTAGAGAGATTAACAACTCTAGGACACTGATCAATTAAAAACAAAAATTAAGCAAAAAAAAAAACCACAGACAAACCAAACAAAAAACTAAAATCAAAACTCCTATCCTATTTTGTTCTCTCTGATCGTTAGGTACTGCATAAGAGCTGTGGGTTCATTTTAATTAAAATGTATAATATTCTACCTAATAGATTACATAATATTATTGTCACTGAGGACTATCCATAAAATTATCCTTGATAGCTTGTCATCTACTCAGCACTTTTTAAGTCAATTCCTGATGTTGTTTGTGACAGTTCATTAAATTAAGAATGCTTCGGCACAAAAGCCAGTTTTCTCCTGTTAATAACGCTAAAGAAGTTGTTCATTAAGAGAAAATTACAAAAATGTTCAATTCAAGAAGGGTGGAGAATCAAACGTGTAAGTAGACAAGTATTTTCACATGACTTTTCAATTTTTTCCAACACATGGCCCAATGGGAGCACAAAAGCAAAACAAACAAGCACATTATCACCAGGGAGCCGAACATGTGCAAATCCTGACCCAGAAGTGCAAAATGAGCCTCATCCAGTTGTAAAAACACCCCAGCGATTTCTATGCATTATTTATATCTCAGCACAGTGCCCTGTGTTGTCACTTCTTCCAACACGTTCATCCACTATCATGAATTTTTTCATTCATTCCATTTAATGACTTCCTGATTAACAAATGAAAACCATATGGCTAAAAATTAAACCAAAATTAATTCTTTATGCACTTTTCCCAAGACTGTGTGTGTTCACCTAAAATGCCAATCTTACAGATGCCAACAATGCCTTAAAGTGCACCTGAAAAGGGTCATATTTATGCTGCTGTTATAATGCGAAAAGAGGAAGTGAGAAACAGCCACCCAGCTGTGGCCTCAAAGGCAACCTTCAAATAAGCACCACACACACAGAGCAGTGTTTCCGCTCACCCTAGATCACATAGCTGCACTTCCCTCTGCACAGTCTGCTTGTGGAGGGCAGCAAAAAATAAAGTCTCCTCCAGATATTCTCGTCATTAACCCCTTCTTAGCTTGTGCTGCCTGCATAGTCAATGGTCGATTTTATTTTAAGTATGTGTATGTATATTTACAATATACCCATTTATATATTACTAGTTTTCTTCTGTAGCATTTCTCACATAGGTTTTGAGCAGGCTCACTGTGCACGTGTTCTACTAATACTGTACAACTGTGCTTATTTATATAGACCTAATGTACACAAGTTGTGCATCAATTTCACTTATGTGCATGGTGTACAAATCTATATGGTTAAATATTAACTCATACGTAAGTGTGTATGCATCTGTGTGCTTATAGAGAGAGTGCACTCCTCTATTCCAATAAAGTAATCAATACTTGTATCTCTGGATCATTTTCAGGATGTAAAATATTCTTAAATACATCTGGTATAGGCAAGATTAGTAGTATTTCTTATTGGATTACAAAAAAAATTATATTCCGTCACTCTCACAATAACAGAGTAAGATAATCATTTATAAATCTATCTTTATACCCTCCCTTAGGATGTAATCTCATATGAGCAGGGCCCCCTCCCCTCCTGTCTCCATACCTGTTCTTCTGCTCCGTCTTTACTGCATATGACTAGCCGGAGTTTCTGAAGTATTAGTACTTTTTGTTCATTGTTCTGTATGGTTTCACCCTGTATGGTCTACGGTTAGTACTGTGTGCGGCGCTGCGGATACATTGTGGCGCCTAACAAATAAATGATAATAATAATAATAATAATAATTATATATATATATATATATATATATATATATATATATATATATATATATATATATATATCTATATCTCTATAAACTTGAGTACTGGTGTATGTGTATAGATAAACAGTGCATGCTGCAGAACTGCCACAGTTGCAGATCAGCTCTGCAGAATGTATTTTCTGAATGCGTGCTGTGTTAAAGGTGAGGTCTGGCCAGCCTACAGAACACAGGCGTACACACCTACACAGACAGACTGTTCTCCCCTAAACAGATGTACTTTCACCTAGAAATTTCATATATACACACAGTATAGTGCTATAGTCTTGGCTCTCACACAAACACACCTGGCAACTGGTTTTGTAAGGTGATCCTGTACATCATTCTCTTCTCCGACTGGAAACCTCTCATTAGCCAAAGCAGCATTTTCCAGAGATTAGCATGAACAGAAAAAAAAAAACAAAAAAAAAAAAAAAGACTGTCCACCTTCTGCAAAACTCCAACGTGTTGTATTCCAGCGATAACCCAGAAAAGTGAGAAATACTAGTGTGCACAAGGTCTCACCGTCCGAGAGAAGAAAATGAGAAAGCAGTCAGGAAATCAGTCAGTCAGAAGTGCCGCCAAAATGAGAGCTCTTTCTAAAGAAAGGCCCTCCCTTGCACTATCTGCCAATCACACATGGGTCACGAGGCTGTTCGCACAGACTGAATAGAGTTCCTATTGACACAGCTTATGTCTGCAGCATGCTACCCTCAGCAAAGCTTTCAAGAACATATCAAATTACACAGTCTCTCTCTTTCTGCATTTAGGGACAGCCATAAAATACAATGTTTCCCAGAATACATTTTTAAGCCATCATGATATAAATCTCCACAAGTGACCTGTGTTTATACAGTGCACTCAGGAGTGATATGCACACAGTTCCTCACTGTAAAGCAAGGAGTAAGAGGATTCTAAACATTATTTGCTACACTATTATTAATATTATCTTTTCTTTATAAAGGAACCACAAAAGGTCCGCATATACAGAACACAATGATCCATAGCACATTACATGATAAATGAAAAAC
The DNA here is from genome assembly GCF_038048845.1 of Mixophyes fleayi. Lineage (NCBI taxonomy): Eukaryota > Metazoa > Chordata > Amphibia > Anura > Limnodynastidae > Mixophyes > Mixophyes fleayi. The sequence continues at coordinate 34,145,274 of NC_134410.1, forward strand.
AAATTGAAACACCAGACATACCGATTAAACAAATATTTTTTTATTACCAATCATAGCTACAATGCAATAGCTACAAAGTAAAAATAAGCAGAATACTTGTCTATGATTTCGCAGCACCACTCTAAGGCTGCATACACGCCGGCATGGCAAATGCAGGTTTTTATAAACGCTGACAAGTGGAATGCAACACAAGTGAAAACGCCTATTGTATGGTTACACTGGGAGCATTGATTTGTAGTGTCAACCATATTTACACACATTCTGCAAATGTTTAAAACACATTTAAAAATAGCCAATGCTTATGTACCCTAAGGCTGGCATCAGACTGGCACTTTGACTACTAGGGCTATTTCAGCTAGGAAAGCACAAACACTCGTTCAGCTCACAACGCTCCATGCCAAAAATGCTCACAGGAGTGATTCAATGTTCTCAAAGTTTGGTCGCTCCCATGTAACATGAGATGAGTGTTCTCCATTGACCCTAATGTATCAGCTACCTCTTTTTTTAGTTGGAAAACATTCAAAGCATCCATCTGACACCAACTTGATCTCAACCTATGGGTCAGGAACCAAAATGTGCCATTTTATTTTGTGTGAATGGCCCAATTCCTATCAAATATGTCCCTTGTAGATAAATATATCCATTGCAAATAAATATGCATCCCTAAATCAATTTTTTTGTTTGTTTATTTTAGATGTCACTTGGAATAAAGATAGCACTTCATGCAAAACATGCACCTTTGAGTTCCATCTTCAAAATCGCAATGATCTTGCACAGTAGATGCATGTATGGATCAGGAAATGGCTCAAAGGTGGCGTGCATCAGTGCCTCACGAGTCCTGCTATGTGGAAATGACCTTGACTGTCATCCACACAATACAAAATTGCAGTGTAATCACAAACAACCAATAGGAACACAGCAAGACACCCATACTGCTCCACTATGGATCAGCACATAATAGAATATCAACCAAGCAATAACATGCAATACTAGGCTGAAATTTATACACCACCATACAGCTATCTTATTCACACATATACACCCACTATGTTCCCTAAAATAAAGTCCATCACACAAAATGAGGAGAAAATAAAATAAAAGTTTACTAGGATTACACTGTATACGGGAGTTACAAAAGCACAAACATCTCTATGCATCACTCTTAAATCAGAAGTGTAAGCAGGTAACAAACTTCACAAAAATGATAAAATAACAGCTATACCCAGAACCACTTGTTCCTCAAACCTGCAGACTTTGTTTTCTAGCTCTCTGGGAGATCCAAGAGGAGGGTGTGTGGTGGGAGGGTGGTGTGGGGCGAATCACATCATTTTGGCCTCACTCCCACAATGTAATTGTCTTTGTCACAGGGGAAGGGGCCAAAATGAAGAGATTCATGGTATATCACGTCATTCAGGCTCGTCGGGGGCAGGATGTGGGAGAATTGCCTGCTCTCCCGGGGAGACCTACCTGGATTTCGGGAGTCCCTTGGACAGTCTGTGAGAGTAGGCAAGTATGGTGTTCCTTTAAGTCTTGCACCTGCACATATGCTCTAAATACGCCAGACACATTAAAACATGGTGGGCATATAACCTACTGCCTGAACTCAGCCCAGTCATTTCTACAACTCAGGCTGCCAGCCAATCACAGGCTCCCTTTCACTTCAAGGTATAGGCATGCCTGAAGGGGAGCAGTGTGTGGCAAAATAGATCTGCTGCAGTTTCCTTCCCTCTCTCCTCACCAGGAGAGGACGCTGCAGGGAGTGAGCGATCTCTGGTGAGGTGCAGCCTGGCAGCTCCCGTCAAACTGTGAATTCAGTAAATCATTCTGATCGACTGAAAACACTTATTAATCACCACATATTAACTGTAATTTGGATTTAGAGCCAACATCAGATCTGGGTCAGCGACAAACTTGAGCCCTGGAAAAAATTTCCATGGAAGCCAGCGCTACCCTAGTTTGCGCACCTCCAGCTATTGTCTAGCTGTGGACCGTGGAGCACTAATATAATAGTCATCTAATTTTAACCGCTTGACGTTTTTTTATTTTATTGATAACACTTGCAAACTGTTCTCCTTCTGTATTGTTCCTTTTCTTCTCTTTCTGGTTCTGTCTGGCCTATTTGCACACAGCCTGACAAATATTTTAGGGAACAGTGCCCAGGTTTAGATACAATGGGCTAATACAGATTATGGCAGCCACAATTAAATAAAACAGAAAAGGTAAGCACTACTGTACATTACTACAAGCACATGAAAGAAGGCGGAAAAATAAATAAAGAAAAGTAAACCTCTAGCTTTGTGGTTCCAAAACAATCCCCCCCCCCCCCTCAAAAAAACAAACAAACCCCTAAACATTAAGGAGGGTCTCAATGCTCCTCTATTTGCTAAAGCTATTATGTACCAACTAATGATATTAGAGTGCTTACTCCTAGATTCAAATATACACAATTACTACAGCCACCCAATCAGATGCTATCATACTGTCAGAAGCAGAGATCAGCGGAGGGATACAAACGTCTTGCTAACACTCTGGGAGTTGGAAGGAAGGCTTACTATATACATTTTACTAAGGATTGCATTATTCTTTAAATAGTTGTCCAGGCAATATGTGAAAGTGGTGCATTTATTTTAAAAGCTATCCATCATTGTTTAAGGATGACCTAGGTCAACGTCATTACTTACAAGCATATACGCTCAGCAATTATGCCAACCAGACCTAACTGTCCACAAATTTTAGCATTAAGACCAAAAAGATTGCCAAGCCAACCAGCATATTTTTTATTTTTTTTAAAATTAATTCAGTTTTTTTATTAATCTTCTCAAAAAAGACAAACACAAAAACAATACATAAATATATCATTATGTCCATCTCATCAGTAATATTAGCTCAGTTAAGAAAATACACATATATAGTATGTTTATAACTTGATCGATGAGCAAGGTCCAACATAATAAAGCAACATAAAAAGAGGTGGGAAAAAAAAACAAACTCACCACACTAGTGTATTATGAATACAGATTATTGAAAAAGACCCCCACCCCCTTCCTTTAGTGGAAAAATTACTCAGAGGTCGTCAGGTCATCCGAGCTTGCTCGATACCTGGAAGTATACCATCTGGACCATATTTTACAATATTTCGCTTTCCTACAAGTGAACATATATCTTTCGTGTTGCATAGTAGCATTGACTAGCGCTCTCCACTTTTGGAGTTCCAGCCAAGCCCAAGCAATCACTTTAGCCAAGGTCATAAGAGTAAAAATATAAGTGCTATATATAAGTTAGTGATATCTTCTAAAGAAATGCAATATAAACACCACATAGCGCCCATTGAAGGGGCCAAGGGAGCTGTGTTAACACAATCCCAAACCTTCGTTCAGCATCTAAATGGGATCAATCAGGCATAGACCAAGACTGCTGATAAATACAGCTGAACAATCGTATATGAGATCTTCAATTGTGTTTGGACATCACCTTTGAATAAACTTTCCATACAAGTGGCATGTTTGAAAATTACAAAGAAGCAAAATAAACTACTTTTTTGTACATGACTACCCAATGCACCATTAGAACATGAAAAGGGAACAATTGACTACAAAATTCCTTTTTGTTGGACTCATTTTTACTAGACAAATGGAAAAGTCTCATGCATATCCTTTCTCGTCCTCTGACTCACTATTTGCTGCATCTGAAACGCTTCTATTTAATCCAATATTCAGCAACTTAGCATACGAACCTGCAAACAGTATCACTGGAACTCTAAAACCTACATGTAAGTAATGAACATAGCACATATATGTTTTAATGTTGGCCACCCATGGGCCAAGCCTGCTGCTCAGCAGCGAGATGGGTTTAGATTCCAGTTTGGCCATACATGTGATGGGTTAAACTGGACAGATCTGGCCACTCACAGTTGAGGACAAGGAACCAGATTACATAGGGGCGTGTTAGTGTAGCTAACAGATACCTGCACACACAAACCAAAAGTGCCCATCTGTCTAATCAATAACCTAACCTGAATTTTATTGGTGTTGCATACGGTTGTGTTGTGTGTGTGCCAATCTCATCCCTCATCAACTAGTTTTTGCAAATTAATCTGATGGGAACATAGAAGCCCTGGGTATTGGCAGACTGAACTGGTCTAGCTATTTAAGGTAGGACAGAAGTGTGTGCATTGTTTGACATACACTTGAACTGGATCTCTTTGCTGTCAGTATAGTTGACCAACACTTCAGTACAGCTAATGGTGGAAGTCTCATGGTTTGACCATCCCAAACAGCTACAAGGGGAGTGTGGTGGTACCAAAAGCGGACAGCTCCTTTTACAGACAAAGTGGCAGATTTCTTCCTTGGCTCTGACAAATAACTTTAGAACAAATAATCCACCAGGCATGGAGGTGCTATTGCTGTGTTTGGCCAGAAGAACTCCACAAAACCATATATTATTATTCATTTTTCATCTACAGAAAATCGCTTTGACATCCCCATATACTGTACTGTATATTACATACAGCACAAAGGAATGAAACATGATGGAATTTTGCAGGTATGACAAGATTTCATCAGCATTATAAAATTATGTAACTTGATATGGGGACCTGGCATTCATCAGCCTCAAGTGTAGCTTTTCTTCCTAAAATAAATACACAAACAATACGTCTTTCTAACACACATTACATCACCGATCAAATGACTTACAACAAACACAGAAATTCTTTATTACACAAGGTCTACATAGGTATCTGCTTTGATGATTGAAAATCGTTGTCATGGAAACCTTGTTAAATATTAGATATACTCTTTATGTCACATGTATTTTACACTTTGTGAGCAAAGATGCACATACAAACATAAACCTATACAGCAGCCAGGGCCACCGATGGCTCTCAGAGTTTACTGGGGAGTTCTGCTTCTATGACAGCTTTAGAGCTACAGATTTGCTAAGGCTGTTTTATAGGCACGCTCATCAAAATGAATTCACTAAAATATGTATGTGCACAGGCAGCACCGATCAAAGTAACAGCTCAACTATCCTGGTACTACTTTGCACATAGCATTTCTTGTTGCTAAAAGACTACAAAATGTGTCCTCATCGCCTATGCAGAGAGATGTTGGCTTTAAAACATGTAGATCTAAGGATACTTTGCAGGGTTTGAGAGCCTGTCAAACAGTTTCCTTTAGAAAGAAATGAAAGAGGCAGATGTTTGTATTCTTCAGTGATAAACATTAAACCTTGTCATAGCTCGAGACTCAGCACATGGTGAATAAAATTCTACTGTATAACAAGTGCTGGATCCTTTTTCAGTAGGAGAATGCAGCACTCAGAGGCTTAAGATGCACATGCTGTCTACACACAGTGGAGGTAGTCATTGTAGGGGCTAAACCTAAGCCATTGTTTCCTACTCTCCCGAAAATGGAGGCTCCCATAAGAGCAGGCAACCTCCCGGACACTTGTGGAGGCGGGGCTTAATGATAAGATCACACCATTAACACCCCCTCCCCCCTGCCATTCAGGGTCGGGGGGTTTTACAATAGTAGGTGGGACTCTGGTGACGCTTCTGTGTCACCACGCCCCCTAAGCTTGTACGGGGACCTCCCGAAGAACAGGTCTTAAAAGTTGGCAAGTATGACCAAGCAATTAGTGTCTCATGTCTCAGTAACGTCACTATTTCCTTGTCAATTGTATTCTGACACTGGTTCAAATGGCAGCATTTCTGTCCATGTAGGTAACCAATACACTGGAAGCATACCTTACAACTTTGTCAGTTTCTGACTACAGACAGATGGTGGAAGGGGACATGAGCATGTCATCGTGTGTACATGTTTCTGAAGCTCTAGTTGGCGTCTTACCCCCTTCCAACAACCATGCACCCCTGTACGTAAAAATGTCAGTTGCGAACAACACTCGTTAACGGTTGCACTGCTATGCAGAGCAGTGGATTGGTCACAACTTCCGATCGATGGGACAAAAGTGACCATGGGCGGCACGGTGAGAAAAAGCCCTCAATTTGGGACTGTCCCAACTAAACTGACACAGTTAAAAAGTATGTGCAAGCCATCTTGTCTTTTTATATATAATATACCAGGTTGCCACTTTACAGAATCATATGGTCAATTACGTGATTTACTACTTTTTCTGAGCACCTAAAAAGTAACTCATATGCCATTGATGGTGTACTAAAAGAATGGAATGTATTTAAACAGATTTACATAACTAAAAAGTAAAAAAAAAAAAACGGAAGGGGGGAAACCGAGACTTATTAGTAAACAATAAAAGTGGAACCCCTACAAACCAATATTGAAAGTCCCCATTTTGTGGTCTAAACCAATATGCATGAAAAGGTAGCAAATTAAATCACTAGGAAATAGTGACATCACTGAAACAGAAGGCATTTCATTGGACTGGATTAGCCCACACAGAGGCTCCCTCCACTGTATAGAGGTGGAAGGTGTATGGAGTATTAAAGGAACATACCATTTAAAGTGTATCCTTTGTAATATTTACAAATATCTATATGAATAAAACTCAGTTTATGGAAGCAAAAATAAACTTTCATAAATGTTTATATTCTATGAAACCAGGCAACAAAAGGGAATGACAGATTTCTATTACATGAAATTACATGGCAGGATCTTTAGTAAAATCAATCTGCACTTAGCTTCAAACGTTGTAAGATTTTTTTCATCATGTCAATATCTGCCATCAAACCCTGTTGCCACTTTAGGACTACCCCATACATTAACTTCAACTTTGGTTTTTCTCCAATACTTTTTAGCTTCATTTATGTCAAATTAAACAAGAGAGGGAGGAGAAATTGGGAATGTCTGTTACATGTTCCACTTGTAACACGTTTGAAGCTTTTTATAAGACTGGTCGAAGTACATTTAGAAATAAGCTTTTACCCACAGAAGTGCAACTAGTAAGAGCAAAATGTGTCCCATTATAAGTATAGGGGTGAGACTTGACCCCTTGGACCTAAGGGATGGTGGAGTATGAAAGTCCTTCTCCATGGTCAAAAAGGATGTGCGCCCTCCCACAAAAGCCCCTGTACAGCTTCCCTAATGATGGGGCCGGGGCTGCTGTACCTGCTGCCCCCTGATGGCAGGTTTGTGTAAGTGTTCTACATTTTGCAGTACATTTTCCTTTGATATCATGCCAAGCCACAATGAATGGCAAAGTTATAGTTCAATGGCTTAAATTATACATAAATAACTGTACATAAAACACTAACATGTGAGTTTCACAGCTCTCAATTTATCTTATGGACAGATAATAAAGCCAGGGAGGAAGTTTTGCAAGTCACTCCACTTCATGGGGAGAGATGGCATGTTGCTGAGATAATATGACACTTTCTACTCATGGTAATTAATAAAGCATATTGTAGTATCAAAACTGAAAAGTCACTACCCAACTAAAATCTACCCAATAGGTTTTGTGTCCCATCCCTTTGACATCTGTAAAAAGTTGCTTAAGGTCAGCTACCCACTGACACTTTGCATTTGACATACTGTCCCAATTGCATTTGAATTTTAAACACGTTTGGCATGCAGTTGTTCGAGAGGTTATTGGAGTCATCACAATGCATTTAAAAAGTCTGAATGTAGCAAGAAGTGTTCAGAAACTGTGGAAGCCACAGTAATGCTGATAGTGTAAAAAGTCCTGCCGACGTGTCCTGCACTAGCATTAACAATTCTACACAATACATCAGGGGTAGGCAACCTGCGGCTCTCCAGGTGTTGTGAAACTACAAGTCCCAGCATGCTTTGCCAGTAGATAACCAGCAGATAGGTGGCAAGGCATGCTGGGATTTGTAGTTTCACAACACCTGGAGAGCCGCAGGTTGCCTACCCCTGCAATACATCATCATCACCATTTATTTATATAGCGCCACTAATTCCGCTGCGCTGTACAGAGAACTTGCTCAAATTCCGTCCCTGCCCCATTGGGGCTTACAGTCTAAATTCCCTAACACACACACAGACAGACACACGGGTCAATTTGTTAGCAGCCAATTAACCTACTAGTATGTTTTTGGAATGTGGGAGGAAACCGGAGCACCTGGAGGAAACCCATGCAAACACGGGTAGAACATACAAACTCCACACAGATAAGGCCATGGTTGGGAATTGAACTCATGACCCCAGTGCTGTGAGGCAGAAGTGCTAACCACTTAGCCACTGTGTTGCCCTGTAATATAACATCAGTTGTGAGGCCTAAGAGTTGAGCATCTGCCTGGCATCGTTCTGAAGCACTGCAAAAGCCCAGTTTAATAGACAGACCTACTTCTTCTTATTATAGAAACTGTACTACATAGATCTGTGGAACCACACACATGGACATAATCCAAGAGGTCACTGCTAGTTGTAGTTCCTGAAATCAAGGCTGATGCTGGCATTTCCAGCGCCCGCCTGCCGGCAATTTGTGCATTCACAGTGAAGCCCCTCTGGTGCTTCGGTGGGCCCATTCCGATCCCTGCTCTGGTGGACTCAGAAGTTAAGGAAGAAGGCGATTGTGCCGATTTTCAGAGGGGACAGACATACAGTGCACCGCAGTAAGCTTGCCCCTATTCACCTCCTCACATCATGACAGTGCCTCTGCCACATGCAGCCCTTTCCTCACTTACATTAGCACACAAGTGGACAGGTCCATATCTCCCACATCTTATATCAGCACATTCATCTCCTGAAATACTCTATTCTGCTGTGAGCATTCTAATTCCCCAACTAGCTACATCACTGCATTCTTTAACATCGTGACATGTGTACTGGTTCACATTTCTTCATTGGAAGAACATGCTTTATTGTTAAATCCTTAATTAATTCAATATTTATCACTGAAATCTCCCATATCACTAAGAAATTCCATCCTACACAGCTTATAAACATGGGTTAATTGTAACTGCTCTATAAATAGTTTCAGCATATTCTACATATTTGTAACAATTTAAAAGTGAAATAAGAGTATAGCATTTCTGTTCCCTCAAACACCACTGTTAATATACAAAATACAGTATCGTCTTCTTTGGGGAAGGCACTCAGCCACGGCAGTTCCCAATTAACAAACGACCTCTGTAGGACTGGCTTCCTGCTGCAGAACATGATCTCAGAAACCTGTATGAGTTACTGTAAACACCAGGGTCCACAAGCACAACTTGATAGGAGGGTGTTTTATACTGTGTAGCAATTGGGAGTTACAGTATTTGTATAAAAAGTATGATGTTAAGGCCAATAGATTTTTAACAGACAGAATATGATGTCACTACTATTATTATCCTTATTCTAAGCTTAAAATATTTCATACTGTAAGTTCCATACCTTTAACTTTAAGTACTTTTACTTCTTATCCTGACTCAGATTGTTTGCAACCTGTTTTATCCTCTGCTTTGAGCCAAGCTACTTTTCTGATTTTTACATTGCAGTCTGTGACATTGTTGACCCTGACTGTCTGATTACAAACTGTTTTCCCTGGTTTATGTCTGGCTAACTATCTGTCCTAACAGTGAACATCCAGGCTTAAAAAAGATATAGGAAAGACTAACCACTGATAAGGCAGCTAGCTTTGTGGGTAACAAGGGTGCTTCTGGTGAAGATCATGATACCACAATCAGGTTCCAGATATTCACAGTAGGTTAGTGGACCCAGACATATCACTACTCACCAAAGAAGCAAATAAGCAGGAATGGGGTAGGGTGAGGAGCTGCAGATATTCAGTGGCAAAAATGAGTCACAGTGAAACAATCCTGGTTTATAAGAATAAATCTTCAGGTGTCTGTCAAGACTAGATCAGGGCAAATAACCAGGAATGCTAGAAGAAAAGGATAGCTTGATTTCTGAACTTTGTTTCATATACAAGCACATTATGCATATTAACTGTGCGCCTATTTAGAAAATAAAACATCACATGCAAGCTGCACTATAATTATATATATATATATATATATATATATTAGTGCAATTTACATACATACACTGTATTTGGCAGTGAGGTTCATATTCCCATGTTGTACATCTCAGACAGGTTTAAGCAAACCCTGCCAAGTCCTGCAAGACATTCAATAGTGTGAGTAAGAATGAGTGACTGATTCACTCTAATTACAGGATCAAATCACAGGTTCAACATGTAGTGTAATTGACTCTTGCTTGATATGTAAGCCGATACTTAACCATTACTTAACTACAATTTAACGTCGCAGAAACAGGAATTAAAAATAATAACGTCTAGAACACCCTTCCACTGTCATCAGGTAAGAGACATGTAATGCTAAAGTGTCTTTGTCTAATGACTTTACATCCCGTTGTAGCAGCAAACCTCAGGAAAGCTGAAAATGACATTCTATTTTCCCAGTAAAAAAATATGTAAACTTTGTAAAGTAGTATAAAAGTTTCACATTTTAGTTCCACTAAAGGTCATTTAAAAGTGAAAAAAATTGCAGAACAAATGTTCTTTTGTGATGTCACACACTAATTTGCGAAACTACTCCTAGCAGCATTTGCAGGAGGCACAAAAGTTTGCACCAGGAGTTGGTGATTTGAAGGTGCTCCTTGCTATGGTTCACTTTAGTTGAAAAAAAAGGATTTAATTTTGCGAGACAGGTTTATTTAAATAGGATAAAGGGGTGAAGAAGGCACATTTACAGGAGCTGCAAAAAGCCCTCATCTGTCCATGACCTCTGAGGTCCCAAAGATCAGGTCAGGTCCCTATACTTAAGACCGGACACCCTTTGCACTCCTGCATGACAGCACAGGTACAGATGCATTTTAACCCATGTAATAAAAAAATCTTCAAAACACAAAAGTGAGATGTAATAATCTCCATGTACCCTCACGCATGATCAATGTAAGCCATGAATAAGACAAACCCAACACAAAAACTGAAGAGATGAAATTAAGAAAGGGGTGAATATAGTAGATGGCAGCAAGTTGCCAAGAAGATGTAATGTTCTTACTGTCCCAATCCTGCACTTTTTTAGGTTTGTCCCCCAACAAGCAAAGCTAAAGGTGGAATGAAGCACTTGGCAGACAAGGGGCACTTGCGCACATAAAGAAGCATTGCGTCTCCGGTTTTGTGGTCACAAATGACTCCTACTGAGTAAGAAAATAAACACCCCCCCAGAGGTGCCAGTGAATGGGTGTTGTCTATAATTATAACAGGATACACTCTACGGCTGCAGGCAAAAACTTTTCTAAGGACACTTCGACCCACGGTAGCTCAGCGATTACCACTTCTGCCTCACAGCACTGGGGTCATGAGTTTGATTCCCGACCATGGCCTTATCTGTGTGGAGTTTGTATGTTCTCCCCGTATTTGTGTGGATTTCCTCTGGGTGCTCCGGTTTCCTCCCACACTCCAAAGACATACTGGTACGTTGATTGGCTACCGACAAAATTAACACTAGCATGCATGTGTCTGTGTGCTCTAGGCAATTTAGACTGTAAGCTTCAATGGGGCCAGTGAATGCCAAATATTCTCTGTACAGTGCTGCAGAATTGGTGGTGTTATATAAACATATGAAGATGATGTAATAACAGTTATTAAACACACAATGACACATGTAATAAAGACAATGTCAACTCACTCTCAATATTAAAACCATAAATGGACTTGCAGACAAAAAGAAGATTGTGCACTTTGTACGTAACCCTTAGTCAGAATAAAACAAACAGTAGTTGAAGAAGGCCAAATACTAAAGGGGTATATTATATACAACTCATTAAATGTAAAAATAAATAAGCAGACACTGTGGGTCTAAATCAAATACTTCAATAAATGTAAGGCTAAGGAAATCGAACTGCATTCTGAATGGTCTAGCACTTAACTCTCAAATCAAGAACCACAAAATGCTGCATTGTTGGAATCTGGTCCCAGAAAGATTCTATACTTATTCCCCAGGAGCCAACTGATGATTTTCGACCAAGGGCTCCTAGTATTTTTTGTTTTGGACCCAAATTATGTCTGAATCATGTTCAAGATCCATTGTCTTGCCCAGTTCTCCATTATTAACGTACTTTGTTGTAATCACATCACTGTTGCCTATGAATTCAGTTCGGATACTGGGAATAAATAAAAATGAATGCATGGAATACATTACAAGTTCATTTCTTATCTGGTAGGACACAGTGGATGTTATTTAAGAGCGCAAAACGTCAGCTACGCAATGCAATTTAGTCTTGGACCCGCCGTAGACTTATTTGAGCAAGTGTGCATAGATATCTATTGTGGGTTTATGGAACAAGATGTTGGCGTTTGCGGAGGAGCAGACGTTTGCCCAGGGAAGGAGTCTGGCCCAGCACATTCCTTGCACTTGTGTGCCTAGCTTTGTGCTCAGTGCAAAAACTAGATCTCCTTTTGCAGAAAAACAATAGTGAAAGGAGATAAGGGGAATAGAGGGCACCTTTTTCTTGCTATGCAGAATGGCGCCCAACCATTTCCAATCCGCAAAAGGACTTGAATGCTGCGCCAGTTCAAAGTGGATGGCTTTTGGGTCTCTTCTTTTACTTTTAATGGGACCTGTTTTGCTTCTCCGGTGTTGCACTTCAGCAAAGTCGTCTCATTCCTAGCAATGCAATAAAAACTTTGCTACATGTAATAAAGACAGTACCCACATCTCTTCACTGTCATGATTCATTTAAGCCATAAGTGAGGCTAAACCCAGCAGTATTTTAGGAGAAAAACATAAATGTTTATTTTTGTTGAAAGAGATGGTTGCAAAGTATTGGAAGTTGGACAATGATGCCAAGTTTACGCCTTTGTACTACTCCCTATTTCTCCCTCTCGTCACAACTAGGTGCACTACTAGATAACATAGGCATCTCTGGTAGCGGAGGGTATGGTGTACAGTGAGAATGCAGCCTATCAATACTCTAGGTCTAGGCGCTAGTGACATCACTGAAGTACTTTAAAGCAAAAGTTTATTTGGGCCAGCAGCTGGTTAGATCACACACAGATTGTATATAATGCTCATTGTTTATGTTTCTTATGTCTTTACACCCCATGTGGGCACATTGTAATTGCAAGTATCATAATGGCATCACATTTCTGGTTGCTCCTCTTTTGTTTAAAAAGAGCGCTCACATCACTCTTAGGACTATATGAGGTTCAAGACTCAGTAGGCTGTGAACATGCTGCAAAGATCAGGGTGACTTGTAGAATATTGGGGATACACCATACATCAAACAATATTAAACAAGGGAACAATCAGCCTATGTCAAAAGTCAAGTGTTGCAGGCGGCAAAGGCATGTCATGTATTGAAGTGCTTGCTGACTGCACTGGGATTCCTCTAGGGCATAGAACAATGAGATAATCACTCAGCAGTCACACAATTGAAACTTCATTTTCTGGCACAGATATCCTGCTCCCGTGCTCTTCCCATAAACACTTGTATTACCTTCTACCCACCTTAGGGACTGTAATCTATTGAAAAGCCATGGGATAGAGGTTTACTTTGGGCTACACATCTCCCCTGCACATCATCTGTCGCTCAACTAAACCTGCCAAAACCTATGTACATGCTATCAACATTTTACCTGCCCAAAATAGAGATCTGAATTGCTATTTCTACCCAGTCTATTTAATCCCTTTCCCCTTCTCAGACATGGAGAGTTGTAATTTATCCAGCCGCTGCTCCAAATTATTGACTTGCTGGCCTATGACTCCTGTCAGCCCTTCCCATCAGACGAGGTGAAGCTGCTGACTGTTACAGTTATAGAGCTGTGTGTCATAGCATTTACTGCAATCCTGCCCCGTCACTCAGGTAGGGCGCAATTCACAGCAGCCGTGTGGCCAGATGTATTTTCTTAATATTTATAGAAGCCGCTGACAGGAGGAATAATGGCATTTGTGGTCTAAGCACACAATTTGGGGGATTTTTTTTATATTAACACTTTATTTTAAATTAAGTTACCATACTGGAGACATTAGATTCAGCTTTCAAATCTGAAATTTTAAAAGTAAATAAACCTACATAATCTGATTGACAACAAAAAGGTTTAGAGAAGAAGTCTCAAGAAAGAAAACAGAATGTTAAGAAAGAACAGTAAAGTAAAAGGGAAAAGGGACATGGGGCAGAATTTATTAATTTTTGCATTTGTCAGGGTTGAAAGAGGATGGCTCAGTACTGCAAGAGCTTTTTATAATTATATACACTATTATTAGTGTGCTGGTAGAAGCAGTAGAAGTGCTAACTGTAATAAAGTTAGTTCCTCTTTAATCCAGAAAATATATCTGCATTGCATTTTTTTATTAGTCTGTATTTATATTCAATGTGTTAGGCAATAACAAAATAAACACAGATTTTTACTCTGCAGCAGTGATAGGCAACATGATACACATGGAGAGCCCTCCAACCTTCAAAAGGGCCACATGTTACCCTTAATCTCAGTAATAAATTGAAACATACGTTATCAGGAGCAGCTATTTATATAGCGCCACTAATACCACAGCGCTGTACAGAGAACTCACATCAGTCCATGCCGCATTGGAGCTAACAGTCTAAATTCCCTAACACACACAGACACACTGGCTGAGAAAGACTATGGTCAATTTAATAGTAGCCAATTAACGTACTAGTATGTTTTTGATAAAAGAAAGACATCTATCTGTAACAACATATTAGCAGGTACTTGAACAAGTGTTATTACAATCAAATCAATAATGCAGGAAGGCGCTGAGGGCCGCAGCTGACGGCTTGGAGGGCCACATGCAGCCTTTGTTTTTCAGCACAGCAACAAAGTGACAAGCTGCAACAGAGTGATAGGAGTTGAAGCAATCAGGAGAATGTTTTGCTTATTTTGCTTTGTTGAAACAATGTTGCTGCACTTTACAAAACCATTACCCCTTAGTGGAGCAGAGAAGTTTATGCATTTAAATGTTTTAACACTAAGACAACAGTGGGGGGAAATTGCAAATAAAATGATAGTGCGTCTTATTATCAATGGGGGTATAGATAAAAAGAAACCGTCTGTACGTCTCATTTAAAAGACATTTCTGTCCACTTACAACAGCAGATTCTTGTTATTGTGCTCATAGGAAACACAGTCTGGGTATGTAGAAAACCTGCCTCAGTCTGGCACAGAAGAACTTTTGGAGAAATCAGACTCCTACAAATGACTGTACGGCACAGCTGTATGTACAGCTCTTACTGGTAACATTATTGTCAAAAATTGCCAACGGGTTCGGATTTCTGTGGACAGTATCGGATTTTAAACCTTTACCCTTTTATTTTCATTATTTTTATTTTTAATCCTTGACAATTTCACTTTTTCATACTGAACACTCACTATCCATACTCAGTACGTGTTCTTCTGCATTGTATTATGTAATGTAATATTTATAGAATTTTTGTAAGATAATAACATTGTATTTTGGCTACGTGGTCATATTGTGGATGGTTCTATGTCCGTTAAGGACGTACACAAATGTACTCGCTAGGAGCAAAGTTTCCCTGAAAATTATATTAAAATTTATTTCATCACATGCACAAAATTGTGAATAATAAATGCATGTCCGTTGCCGTCTTTTATATGTCCTAAACTCTAGCAAGTACACATTATTTTATAAACCTGACATGTATCAAGATGAGCGTGCATTCTAGAACTTAAGTTACTGCAGAAATAAGAACTGTTCAAAATGATCCATCAAAAACTTACATGTAAAAAAATGCTGAGGCTAGCAAACAAGATTAAAGGTCTCTTATTTCTATGAACAGGGATTTACTTACACAGGTACAAGGTGAGTGTCTTTTCTCTCTGCTCTACTTAGAAAACACTGCAGTAGCATCTTAGGAGGAGTCTCGAACATGAAATGTTAACTTTCAAGCCGAGACTTGACGTTTACAGGCAGGGAGACGTATCTTTAGACCGTGAGAAATCTGGATACCTGGATCCGAGACAAGGTTTTTGCCAAATGCATGGCAGATAATTTGCTGCGATTTGTCAATGCAGGGGATTTGTCATACCCAGAGCTGGGTTCTGTAGAAGGGTGAAGGTCTTACCTTGAGCAAGTCATGCCAATTGTGATACTTACATTCACAGTGACAGTCAAAGAATGACTATACTGCTGGTCATGTGGCCTTTATAACATTATAATAGCTAATCGTACTATTAAAGGATACCTTGCATTATGCATTACATTTGGTGAGAAGTGCAAAATATTACCAGGTATAGTGTATTCAAAGTTGCTAACTATAATGTAGATCCTAAGACTTATTATAGACAGTGCTCTTATATCATACAGTCTCATTGAAAAGAGGTGTGGCATTTGTTCTTAAAAAGAACTAAGATTTATGTTAACTATAACTTCACATGTGCAAAGTGTCAACGCTATACATGCAAGAAAAATGTGCTTATATCCCTGACATATAGTTCTTTAGCTATTATACAAGAACATTCAAATTATTTTAAAGTGGAACATTTGCGTGTGTACAATAATCACATATGGTTGATGAATGTAATCACTACAACATGCACGTTACACACCTAATGAAATACAGATAAAACCAAATGGCAGAAATATTTAATTCTGCAATAAGAAAGTTATAATGGAATAACAGACCCTAGATAAGCAACATGGGATACTTGTTAAGAAAAAAGAAAAAAAAAAGCACACGCTTAGAATGATTCAGCAAAGAAGAGAAAACAGTAACCTTTTCAGTTTCAGAAAATGCCCAATTACATATAAAATGTGTAAAATACGCAGAATAAATCGCTACCAGAGTAATCTGCAATATATTTAGCCATATGTTTCACGCACAAAGGGTTAATTGGACTGTAAACTCTTTTACACGTAGCTCTAAAATGGTCAGCTGAACTCAGCGCCTGCACATTTATCAAAATAAATTCATACTTAAAGTAGTATATTCTAATTAGGAACTCCAAAAGCGAAAAGACAAAGTTTTTGAAATTTAGAAGTCAAGGTCTCACATTTAATCTGCAATTTTAGTTCCTGGGAGTTTGCTCCTACGGAGAACGGTTTGTATAAAATGGGTTCTTGCAAAAAGACGAAGCACTTTTTAACCAAAAAAAAAAAAAAAGATCTAACAACTAACAGACCAAGCTAGAATGGTTCTGTGTAATATGCTATAATAAAGCACATGGCAAATAATGATGCTTTAGATGGTACGATTAATGATTTAAAAATAAGCTACTGACTTATTGCAAACAAATGTGACCGGGATATGATACCTCCACACCTGCAGAGGTCTGCACCAGCAAGGCTCTGCAACACTCAGCACAGGACTAAATCAGCTACAAGGGTTAAATCAATGCAAGCTTCACCTTAGCCATGATCCCATTCTTTGTTTCCAGGCAGAATACAGTGCAGATGTGAGTCCTGTCACACTGCGCATGCACGCTCAAACTATGCATAAAATTCAGGGGGGAAAAAAAATCCCCCAAAAGTGATCAGTTATGTACTTTCCATAGATCATTTTAAAGTCAAGGTAAATGCAAAATTACCACTAATATTCTACAATATCATGTTCTGTAATATTTGTCAGGTAAACTGTTGAAACAGTTAATAAGTTTAAAACGTTGACAGAAAGGACAAATGCGTAGCTATATTATATATATTATACACACACATACGTATATGCCCATAGATAAGTATGTAGATATATTTATATAAAACATAATCATGCATAAAAAATATGTATGTATGCTGCACACTATAGCCTATAGGTAGAATTAAGGTAGAGGAAGACTACTAAAATTAACGAGATAGAACGGATGGGTCCGATTTGGCAAATACCGCAATGCATCAAGGGTCATAATGCACAGAAATAAGATTTGTTTGCTTACTACAACAGAATAAGTGTGAAACTACATGTCACATCTAAAAACAACAAAATTAAACAAACACTGTTCTCTATTTATTGCTTGATACAAATATTAAACATGAACTAACAGCTTGTGGAGCTGTGCAGAATCGGTGGCAGTAAAAACATTTATAGACCAACAGCAACCTAGTAAACCTGTATTTTAGGATAAGCCAGTTTCCAAATTATGCAGAGAGAGCTCCATACTAGTCTCTGCCAGCATGTCACACTACATCAGGCAATGTATCTGCACATGCAACATGCTGGTCTCACACCCTGTACACCAGAGCGAACCTCTGGAATATCTGTGGAACGTCTGCGCTGCAATCCTGAACTCATGCTTCCTTCAAAAAGGCTCAAAAGCTGGTGTCATGCTTATTGTACGAAATTAGGGACTGGCTTACCTTATGCTTATATGCTTATCCAGCAACCCCAGAAGATCCAATCCTCAGCTGCAGAATGCCATATGGAAAAAGCAGAAGCAGCACTAAGCGAGACAGACAGAATGCTGGGTGAGGCTTTAGCATGGGTGTATAATGAATGCCGCCATTTTAAAGCCTGGCTCTTGAAATCACTAGGCATAACGAAATTAAAGCACGCCCCACGTACATAACTTCATTGCTGGGACGTGCATCTGGGAGGAAACTATGCAGCTGTGGGGTGTGAAATGTCAACCAGGCAGAGAGAAAGCTCATTCTTAAGCAGCATACTGAAGAGAACATACATTTTGGACAGTATAGGGTGGATGGATAATTTTCACAGTTTAAATCCTTATAGATGTACTGTGTAGTAGTTTGCAAAATCACTTTGCTGCAGCTGAATCTGTACAGTCATAATATAAGCCATTTCCTGTCTCCCTCTTCTTTGCTGACTTGGTACATTCCGCAAAACAGAGCACCTAATGGCCTTTGGGAGCTGTGTCGTATTCTGTAGCTCTGGCTGGCTGCTACCATAGCAACATAGCTAAAACCTACAGTAGATCTGCACAATAAATCCACCAGTACAATAAAAGGTGACTGGAAGCAATTAGTGCAAGCAAATCCACTAGTTAATATGAAACCTGCAGGCTGCCTGTGTTACAGTGGTATATGAAAAATGACTAGTGGAAGAAAAAAAAAAAAGATACATGTACTTCCTTTCCTTAAGAGACAGAAGCAACATTCTAAGCATTTAAACTGCAAGATGTAACACAGCAGAAATTACATTGTTGCTAAATTGACATCCTTGCCATACAGGAAGGGGTATACAATCGTGCTGTGTCACCTTGTCCTCGCATTACCCGCCAGCAGGGAGCATGCTAAATAAATACATTGGACAAACTGTATGACCTTTAATAGAACATAGTTTCTAATGTCCAGCATGGAGGCAACATTAACTCCCACAGTGCCAAAATACAGAGTAACACTGTAACATGAGGAATCAGCAAACACTACTGCAATGGTTCTTAACTTTTAAAAGCCCTGGACAGAAGCGAAGTACACTCAGGCAGCACAGTGGTTAGCATTGCTGTCTCACAGCACTGGGGTTATGGTTTTGAGTCTGACCAGAGCCCTATCTGTGTGGAGTTTGTCTGTTCTCCCAGTGTTAGTTTGTTTTTGTGGGAGGAAACCCACACAAGTAGGTTAAATGGCTTCTGTCAACATGGACACGTGTGTGTGTGTGTGTGTGTGTGTGTGTGTGTTTACATTGTAAGCACCAATGGGGCATTGGACTGGTGGGAATGATTACATATTCACTGTACAGCACTGCATAATAAGTTTGGAGCTATATGCTATATTAATAATAAACTATAAATAATATTAGCTAACATAAGAAACAATAGGTTATGTTTAAAGTGATATTGTATCTCATTTCAATTATCGTACTTTGCTAATCCCAAGATAAATGTATAATTTTCATTGAAGGACTTTTCCACATCAAAATTATTTAAAATCTTCTCCTCTAAAATCACTGCCTTTTGTTCAATTAAATTGGAAGAATACAGGTTAAGTCTGTGCTGATCTGTTCCTCACCTCTCATACCCCTTTCCTCAATTCATACTAAGACTATTCCCTGCCTAGCACCCCATTGCTTCTGGTATGGCTATTTGTTTGCTGTGCATTTTACTGTTTTGCCTATATTATAGTGTACCATTTCACTGTATCCACTCAGTAGCATGCTACAGATCCTTTGTAGCAGCTTATAAATTAAATATAATAATAATAATAATAATAATAATAAATAAAGATGACATCTGCTGGTCAGCCTCTGTAGTAATTGTAGAGTGCCAGAGGAAATGATACAGCTCCAGAAATTACAGTTGGTTCTTTGATGGACAGCCACAACTCTGTTCCCATCGTTAGAGAACTCTCATTTCAAGCTTGGTGCCAGATCCCTATGTCTTTCAGGGCTCAGAAAGGATTAGGGAGGCTCGTGATCAGATGTTCAAAGTACTAATACTGAAGTGACCAAATGTCAGGGGGACCCCAAAGTACTTTCAAATATCACTATTAACAAAAGAATTAACCTGACCCACAAGGATCCTTAAGCAACTCTGCAATATTGCATGGAAATTAAAGTAACTTAAAAGTAACGTTTCCATACACATTTGTTCTGCAGTATGCAAGTATTCTGCAATGGACAATGTACCCTATATATGAAAGTTAGAAATGGAATTTAGACGCCATATAGGAATTTGTTCTTTAACCTTATAAAGACCACCAGCCTCAAATGTTCTCTATGTAATGGCTCCTGCTGGACAGCAGATAAAGTCCTAGAATAAAGTGTGTAAGATGTACACCTACCGCAAGCCCCCTTTCCTGTAAAGAGCAATATTCTCAAAAGGTACTTGCATGCCCCCAGGACAAGCTCAGAGTAGTATAAATGGATATTGAAGTGCCAGGTAGCAAAGGGGTATAGAAACTGGAAGTAAACTGATGGACTTCAATGAACAGCTGATGGTACACGGAAGAATAAATAGATAGAATGCAAATGGTAGAGGCAGGAAGCGAAGATAACCAGAGACAAACCAGAGGTCCTGGCGGGCAGCGAACAAGGAGGTCCGGTAACAGAGCCAAAAGACGGGCAGCAGTCAGTGAAATCTAGGAACAAAGCAAGGTCAGGCAGCAGGTAGTCAGTAGTAGAACAATCAGCAAACTAGCAGGCTTCACGAATGCAGCAGACAAACAGACTATCACCAGGAGGGAGGTTAAGCCCTCCATGGCATTTATAGAGCCGGAGGCCAATCACAGGGCTTCACCAGAAACTAGCCTCTCTGCAGTGATAGGAGAATATCACATGGCTGCAAAAGCAGCTGAAAGAAGCATCCCGGGTTGCATAGCAACCAGCCAGGATGGAAGAATCAGTACTCTTGGTGCCCACCGATGAATACAGGAGATTTAGCATTGAGACCAGACCCAAATTTTTAGAATAAAATCTTAAGGGAGTTCTTAATGATCTTGGAAGATCAAAACGGAAGGCAACAGGGTTTTCCTTATTGATGACCTTGTACGAGCCAATAACTGGGTTCAAGTTTCCTCAAAGGATGCCGAAGACCGATATTTTGTGTAAATAACCAGACCCTATCACCTGCTTTAAAAGTATATGCCCTGAAGTGCTCACCCGCAATACATTCGGAGATGTATGGACCATCCTCCTGATGGATTTTAAACAAAAAGGTATTTACAATTTCAGGAAGGTTAGTGGGCATTCATTAGATGAGAACTGGCCCTAGAATGCTGACCATACACACCAAACAATGGAGGGGTATTTGAAGAGCAATGATATGACTTACTATAAGTGAATTCACCCCCCCTGTATATATTCAAACTAATTAGTGTGAAATTCAGAAATATAGCATCACAGGTACCATTGCAAGGACTGGTTTACGCTTTCAGTATGACCATTACACTGAGGGTGATAAGACAAGGATTAGCTTTGATTAATACCCAGCAGAGAACAGAAAGGTTTCCAGAATTGAGCAACAAACTGAGATCCCCTATCATTGAGTCCAGCATGGCTTTCACTAGGGACCCCCCCAACAAGGGAGTATGGCCGCAGCTGCAAGGAGCGTGCAGGTTGTGGACCTCGATGTCAGTTGCTGGTGAGGTGGGCAGTAAAGAGAGTAGTGAAACACCAGATCGGTAACAGGTATCTGACTGGGTCCAAATCAGAATCCAAAGAATAGTATAACAAGCCAGGTCAGTAGAAAACACAGAAGGCAAAAGAGGAACCAGAAGAATAGACAAGCTGAGCTGAGTCCAAACCAGAAGACTGGTAAGAAGCAATGCAGGTGCTAGAGCTGGATATGAAGTAATACTCTGGCAGTATTAAGGTAACGGTAATAGTGCGTAGGCCACGTTACTTTTTACAGTAACGCAGCCAATTGAATTCCCCCCTTCGAGCGTAACTATTTATTCGGTGGGGCGTAGAGGAAATATCTCAATTCTATACCGCTTCCTCCTCAAACTCCTTTGGACCCCCAGGAAGAGGCATGGGAGGGGGGCCTTGGGCTGACCCTGGATAGCGAGGGATAGTCAGCATTTCAGAAACGAGTGGCCAAGGCATACATCAATGCGAGTGTCACAGAAACGGCCTATAAAATATATTCGAGATGATGCCTAGTGATAACTAAACTTCACTGCATTTTCCCATCATCAGACAGATGCTGGCGAGGCTGTGGCGGAAAGGGTACTCACCTACACATCTGATGGGACTATCCCATTATCCAACCACTATGGAACACAGCACTGACCCTTCTCACAGCTATTCATATCCCCAGAGACCCCGCAATTTTTTTGCTCAACAAAGCCGCCCATCTATAAGTAAACCAATGGACCGTCTGAACCTCCAGGTTAGCCAAGCTTGTAAACTACTGATAGCAAAAAAAAAAAAAGACACTTCCCCCTACCAAACCAGAATTGATAAACAGATTATGCAACACTTCATCCATGGAATAAATCACTAACCTCCTTAACGACTCTCCTCAAATTTCAAGAGACTTGGACCCCATGGTACAGACTACTCGGCTTCCCAATTTCAGGTAGCATGTAAATGCAAACTTCTAGCCTTGCCCATCACTATCCCCCCCCCCACCTTGTACATCTTCCTTCCCCTTTCTTCCAGACTCCCCCTTTAACCTCTCCTCCTTTACGATATTATCAGAAAAAACGCTGTCTTATATTTAAGCCTGTTAACGTGCAACCACTATTTATTTATGTCATAATGTTTTCTCTCACTGTACTTGTTCTACTATGTTTTGAATTGAACAAAAGTGTAAAATAAAAAATTAATGGTTGGGTGGGTAATTGATTTTCATTTGAACTACCCGCCCTACATTGAAAGATCTGCACTCACTTCATCTGCACTAGACAACCAAGGAAGAAAAATCACAATGAACTATCTAGTACTGATAGCAGTTTCTAGCACATAGCAGTTATATTCACCAGACTTCCAGAGTGAAAGTACCCATGAGTTGTCAAAATAGCAAAGACAGTTCAGAGGGGCAAAAACATTATGCTAAGTAATACACCAATTCACATTTTTCAAACCATCTTCTCTACAATAAACTACACGCTCACCTCATTACACTTAATCATATCTCATATACGCGAGTAGCGATGTGCTTAGTTGGTGTGTTGCATTGACAACACAAGCACCGGACCTGGCGTCCGATGCTCATATCATTTATATAGCGTCATTAATTTTGTAGCGCTCCACAGGGAACACACTCGCATCAGTCCCTCCCCCAATAGAGCTTACAGTCTAAATTCCCCAACATACACACAGATAGACAGACTAGGGACAATTTTTGATAGCAGCCAATTAACCTACGAGTATGTTTTTGGATTGTGGGAGGAAACCGGAGCACTCAGAGGGAACCTATGCAAACACCGGGAGAACATGCAAACTCCACATAGGTCATGGTCGGGAATCAAACTCAGGACCCCAGTGCTGTGAGGCAGAAGTGTTAACCACTAAACCACCATGCTGCCCTATCTTCTGATTCTTCTCTCCCAAGCTCTGCTCTCCTAGTGTCAGGCGAGAAAACCCACTCTTACCTGCAGTCTTGTGACCTCTGTCACATTAACCACCTAATTAAAATGCTTACACAATTTAACCCAGCTTCATGCACAGTATGATGACAGAGTATTAGTTCTCCTTTACCTCAGCTTTCCTCGTGATTTTTTTCCATGGGATTTCCTATGTACCCTTTCTCCAGTTTGTTTCCGATTCTTGAACCTCTGCTTGTTGCTTCGACCTCAGATAGCCCTGACCATTCCTTGCCTTCTGATTTTGTACCATCTCCACCAGTTCTTTAACTACAAGGCTTGTCCAGACATTGTTATTGGCTTTTGTGTACCAACCTGTCACACTTGGAACCAGGGCAGAAGGCTGCAACCAGCATGTAACCTTGCAGCAGAGCCCAAGCACCTATGCAGTGGTTCCAGGTGTAGACCGGTGGCTTGTTAGATTCCACACCTATTCTTGTGCGAATCCTGGATCACAGTTAGGGATGCATACTTTCCTAGGGTGAGAGTGATGGTATGCTCTGTCCACTAAATGTATCTTGCCGATAATCCTTCTTCTTGAGTCCTCTTACATCTTGTAGAAAGAGTCTACAAACAAATCAGAACCAACTTAAAAGGAGTATTTGTAATGTCTCCCCACTCATGTTGACACCTTCCAGAGTACCTTGGCCAATTCGGCCTCTCCTTCTGCACCTTGCTTCCACTACATAGGTAGCTGTCTCAGCTGTGGATTCCCAATTTATCTTCCAAAAAAGCCAAAGTGGCTTTTATTATCTCACTTTTGACCGATCAAGCACTACACTGGGCCTTGTCGTTCTGGGAATGCAACAATCCCCTTTTGCATAACATCTCTTTCCATAAGACTTCTTGGAGAATATTCTACGATCCTTGATGTGCTAATTTTACTGCTTCTAGCAGCCTAGGCTCACAAAGTCTGGGTCTGTATGTAATACAGTTCTGTACTCTTGATTTAGAGTTACAGTGGAACAATGAGGCCTTAGTGGCAGTTTTGGCAAAGACTTTGTATCAAGGACAAACATTCCCCCCAGGAACTACCATCTTCTTTAGACAAATTTCTCTAATCTCTCCTTGTAACAGAGAGGGCATTTGGTTCATAGAACACAGGAGAAAGAACAGTACTGCCATTCCAGCATCAAACTGGCATCTCATTTTCAAGTGCCCGTGGTTCCTCAGGAAAAGTCCGTACAAGTAGGGCTTTCAAGTCTCTCCTTGGAGGAACGCTACAGAAGAATTAAAAACAACCTATGGCTATACTGTGCCAAGTCAGGCTTTCTGTCACAAGAATCCGATACATGTCAGAAACTAACTGTACTATACAGTAGAGACAATGTCCACTCCTATACTCCCCCTCCTCTGTCTCCAACACTATTTTTTCTACAATCATTATCCTGCTATATTACAAGGATTATATCTCTTTATCTGCTTCAATTCACACATTTTGCGTCTGGATGTTCCTTTTTTTCCTGACTGACTGCCATTGATAGTAACAAGATAACAAATGCCACAATTTAGTTTCAGACTACTGATCTGACCTTACAAGTAGGAGTCCTACATAAAGAGCTAATTTCTCTTAATGTTATTCCTTGGGCCATTAATCCATTGGCTCTGGGTCTTCCCTGGCTTCAGTTAAACAATCCAATACTGAATTGGGGCACAACACATATTTTAGCTTGGTGTCCCCATTGTCATTAATGATAATTCCACATATTGAGCGAGACCATCCTATTGAACTTTTTCCTGGCAAATCTCATCACAGCATATGTACTTCCTATCGGAGTCCCAAGCAATGTCCGATTACACCAAAGAGTAACGGGGATTTACACAAAAATATTGTTCTTCAGCTGGGGCAGGCTTTTTGGTTAAAAAGAAACATGGATGATTGCTCCCGTGTATAGAGTACCGTTGTCTCAACGCCGTCATGGTGAACAATCACTACATACTACCTTTGATCTCTGAATAATTCGACCGCATCCAGGCGCTTCTATGTTCACTAAGTGGGATCACTGTGGAGCTTATAATTTGATAAGTGTAAGGCATAAATGGAGAACTGCCTTCAATCCCTGGGAAGGCAACTAAGTATTCAGTCATGCAATGTTCCAGCTGTTTTTCAAATATATATCAATTAAATTTTTCTAGACTTATCAATTGTGGTCATAAACCTGAAGACATCTTAATTTTCTACAGTTAAATTGAAGCCCATAGGAGGCACATTGCAGAAATTATCACCCAGCTCTGATCTCATTATGTTTTATAGATTCGGGAAATGTGTCTGAGCAACATGGTTTTCCCTTTCTTGGATACATTGTCTCTGGCCCCAGCATTCGGATGGATGCAGGAAAAGTAAAAGTGATTGTTGGTCACAAGGCGTTACAGCGTTTCTTAGGAAACACAAATTATCGTAGATTTTTGAGTATATTCTACTCTAGCTGTTCCTCTCATTGCTGTGATTTGGAATAATTCTAATACCGACGAATGCCTCAGGAGACTTCAGAAGCTTCTCACCTTTTCAAACAGACTCTTATTTCAGCTCCAATATTCAATCAGCCCGACATTCTGCTACCATTCTTTCTTGAGGTTGATGCTCCGCTTGCAGGAGTGGGTGCTATCCTGTTTCAACGTTCGTCCACAGGAAAGCTTCATCCTTGTAGGTTTTACTCCCATAGGTTTCTACCTGCTTGAAAGATTTATGCTATAAGAGACAAAGAATTATTAGCCATTAAACTAGTGTTGGAAGAATGGAGACATTTTTTTAGAGGGAGCAATCTTTCTGGTTACTGTTACAAATATCATAAGAACAGTATTTATAGCCAGTTCAGTACCTTATTCCTAGTGTCGAAATCAAATAATTGAATATAGTAATTTCAAATTAATATCTATCAATCTGATTGTCTTTATCTGAAAATATGCGAATGGCATGCTACGGCACGGAGGAGCATATTTTAACCACAACACGTGCGAACACTTGTACACACATTCACTTATAATTAGTTTACCTTAAAAAAAGTTCCAACACAGTCATTTATAATCAAATGTAGCAGACTTTATAGTTAAATATAATAATGTTAAATTAACTCCAGTGATATCCAAGGTTCAGAAAACAGGACACATATGTCTAGTGTCATTCTAATCCCCTATTTATCCTCAGACGTCCAGTTCTATCCTGCTAAGAGATCGCACCTGGCGTACGCAAGTTATCGATTATGGGGAATAAATGATCAGAATGATATTGTGTGTATAATGCAAATAGACCAGTTTGAACCAGCTTTCGGCGGGAAGATTAGTAAGCATCTGTTGGAGAGCTGACCCACACCCTTGGAGGGCATCGTTTGAACTGACCAATGACCTGCATTATACTGGACTGAAGCCTGAACCAATGGAAACACGCCAAATCATGTCTATTGTTTTCAATGTATCACAACTGTATATAAGCAGGAGTTCTGGGGCCAACAGTCAGTCTTCTTGACCACAGACTTCAGGACTGAATGACTGTATGCTGGATCCAGGGCGCCTGCGTATGTAATCGTACTTATTTTATTGAATTGTTACTCTGCTACTTTTTGCTATTAAACCGCATTGGGAGTTGGAACCACACTATTTGAAGTGGACAATCTTCACTGAATAGCGACTAGACATACATAACACTAGTCCGGCTAGGTGGGCATTATTCTACTCCCATTTTAATTTAGTAATAACCTTCCAACCTGGCACAAAAAAAACAAAAAAAAAAAAGCGGAGAATTGGTCTATAGTGGAAATGTGAAAAAAGTGGAAATCAAAGGGTGGAACTACTAGATCGGATTTAGAAAATGTATCAAGTGCTAGAGCGGAAACTATGATTAAAAGCTATGAAACAATGCCCAATATATATGCAGGTCTCAAGGTAGTAATCACTGAAATTACTACAAGAAAAAAACAAATTACAAAACAAAATGATGAGAGCTCTGATGAATTGAAAAAAAAAAGTATTTCATTAAACCAATAGTAATAGAAATAAAATAATCAATGCAATATAACATATGCTCAGCGTGCCTGATAAATCACCAACTGCTAAATATAAAAGCATCTTATCATAATAAACAGGCATTACTGAATTACACATCCATAATAGGCCTATTACCCACAGAAAGCCTTAATACTGAAAATTGCCACTTGTATATCTCAGTGCTTCAGTTATCACATGTATACATCCATGCCCTCAGGCATACAACAACTTCCATGCAATAGTGTGTGAATGCCTAATATAATTACATGTGTACCATTCTCACAAGATCCAATAATATCCAGAAATATACATACTTCACACTTTGATAACAAATTATACTGCAATAGACTGTATCCAGGGAGAGTTCACATATTTCCACTTAAGTAATTCACAATAGTATTTATCTGTAGTGGCTTTATTGCAGCTCATGAAAAGACAACTCTCGACACAGTTGTGATTAATCCCAATTCTCCAACACTGCAATCTTCAGCTCTCCATGTTTGCAGTTTTTAGCCCACCCTTATGTCCCTCCAGGAAAGCAATTTATCTCTCACCATATACAAAATTCTGCGGTGGCCAAATCTTCTGTCTGTAATCTCCAAATAGCACTATACTTAATGTTTCATTATAATGAAGGTTATAGTCTACTATATTGGGCTCATACCGCTCTCACTTTACTGGCCACGCACGAGTCAGAAAGATCCAATAACCCATTTCCAAAGATTATTGGTGGCCCTCACTCTGCCACTATGTATATGTAAAGGAAATAGTTGCAGCTTGCCTATGCTGTGCTCAACAAAAATACCCCTATAGGTCTCTCAGGGGCCATTACTTCCTCTACGACTATTTCAATGGATTTCATTACAGACTGTCTGGCGAGGGTTTTGACACCCTGGGTTGTGATTAATTGCTTATCTAAAGCTCATTTTTTTTCTATTGCGGGCCTGTCCGCTGCTCCTGCGCCGGGTACTCATGAAAAACTACTCCTATAGAAAAACTTCATCTGCATGTCCTAGTTAAGTCGTCTCTGATCGAGATGTACTCAGTTTCTCTACGGCCTACCACCCTCAATCAACTGGAAAGACAGAGTCAACCTGGATCTGGAAACCTTCTTGCGAATATATGTCTCAGCAAATCAAGATAATTGGGTGGACTTTGTACCCTGAATCATTTCAGGATTTTTTTTGGAACAAAACTGATAGGAATAAGGCTCTAAAAGATTTTCTGATAGAGGGCATTTGTTTCATACTGCATAATAATTACTTTTACTATAAGGGAGATTATTACATACAAAATGTAGGAACAGCAATGGGTACCAGATTCGCCCCAAGTTATGCTAACTTCTTTATGGCCTATTGGGAAGATCAATATATTATGGATAGACTGGGGGGCGAGCCTGGTATCCTGGATACGTTATATAGACAATATCTTCTTTGTTTGGAAGTGAGAGATTCTCTCTGGATATTTTCTGCTTCAGTTTAAATATCAAAATCGATGGAACATTAAATATACATTTGATATAACTAAGTCCTCTGTGCATTTTCTTTAATTGGATATTTACATTAAAGATATGTTTAGCCACACAAAGTGCTACCGCAAAACAACAGATACTAATTCCTATATTTTGCGCAGCAGTTACCATCATAATAATTGGCTTAAGGGTGTTCCTTTTAGCCAATTTCTTCATCTGAAGAGAAATTGTTTGAAGAATATTTTTGAACTACAGATGACAGATATGTATAATAATTTCAAAAAGAGGGGATATGAGGAAACTATTCTCAATAAAGCTAGGGAAAGAACTAAGAATATTGATAGAAAGGACATTATGCCCAATGAAAGAAGCCTGTTGAGGATGTTAAATGTCCCAACATGGCTGTAGTTACTCAATACAATAGAACATCTAAATTATTTAATTTAACAATGCCAATGCTTGTTAATTATTTTCTTAAAGAGAAATATTTGTCAACAATACTCCCCCCTAAACCACATTTTGTATATAGACGTGAAGAAAATCTGAAGGATAAATAAGTAAGGGGACCAATAGTGGATTGCCAATCAGTAGGGAAGATTCGATCCAAGGGATTTTATAGATGTGGGATATGTACAGCTTGCAAAAGTGTACGAAATACACATAGTAAGATTGTAGCGTTTAAAGTCCATAATCAACAAGTTAAGATAAATCATTTCATCACATGCAACTCTGGCATTCTATTAAATAAATGACATAGCTAATGTGGTATGCTTTATGTGGGTAAAACCTCTCGCCTTTTAAAGAAACGATTATATGAACATCTTCAGAACATTAAGATGGCATGTGAACTACATGCTGTTTCCAAACATTTCAAAACCCACCATAATTGCTCTGTGTCGAGTATTAAAAACTTTTTAGGTATAGATCTAATTAAAGGAAATTGGAAAAATAGAGATTTTGGATAATATCTTATCGAAAAAGGAGAGGTTTTGGATTTTTAAACAAAATTATTTAATGCCTTTGAGTTGAAATGTTTTTTTCAGAATAATTACTGCTCACCAATATATTTTTTTTCTTTTTCTCGTTTGGAGCAATGTTTTCTTGAAAGAACAGAAGATGGAATTATTATTTATTTTGTTTATGCCATTGGTATTATATCCATTTGGATGTAAAATTTAATTTATTATCACTTTATATATTTATTGTGATGTGTAAAGATGCTAATTATTTGTTATATTATTATCCATTGCATTTATCCCATCTCGATGTATAACATACTACTTATTTTATATCTGTTATGTGGAGTGATGTATACTATGTCAGTCAAATCAGTATTGATGTGCTTAAAAATGAGGCTTGAGTCGGCAATTTACAGCCATGGCACGCACGTCCGACTCAATCTAATTGTTCATCTATTGATCTCTTTCCACACTCTTTTTTTTTAATATTCAATTTTTATTGAGTTATAAAATATCACATATACAATTGAATGCCTCTTTCCACACTTTAATATCAGTTGAATATACCTTGTGTTGTGGAGAGAGGATAGTATTTTACATCTGATTGTCAATTTTAATGAATCGATGTTGGCGTGTTTAGAATGAGGTTTGATTTGGTAACATACAGCCGTGGGACGCATCACTTTCTCGACTTATTCACTGATCTCTCTTCACATTATAATGATATGCTGATGTTTCATTCATAAGTCATCTCTATTTGAATGAAACTGTATTAAGAACTGTGTTTAGAATACCATCCTAAAAACAAATTGGTCACATGATTGGGAAATGGAAGTACAAATAGAACCCCAGGAAGCTCTGTCACATCACCTTGAAAAAGACACTCAGTCGAAACGCGTTGGTGATATCGGATCACTACTTGCTTACTCTGGATGTTTACATCTGTTACAGAGGAATCGTTTTGAAAATTTGGATTCACATCTCCATTTCTACATGCACTTTTCCTTCTGCTATCTGGTACAAGCAACAGCTATCCGTTATTTTAGGTGACGATTTTATTGATTTAATTTTTGCAAACAAATACGAGTGATTTTAGAAAACGTATTGCACTAGAAGTTTTTCTCTCATTACATGTCATCGGTGACTAAGCGGTGCAGACTCTTTTCTGGACGTACATCACAAGTACTTGCTACGTGAACATAGACAGAATTCATTCTGTAAGTTTCATTACTTTGGGAGAGGAATTTGTCATAAGATAAGAGATTGGACAGCTTTATATCCTCAGCTAATATATTAAATATAAAAAGAACATACATGTTATTTTCATGTTTGATTTACATTGTTATAATGTATATTTAACACCTATATTTGATATTATATTTTTGAGGGGCCAATAGCGCTAAGTTGCATCCTTTTTTTATTTTTGTATTTATATTTCATTTGACATTTGTGTACTTATGTCATGGAGGATCTGACTCTGCAGCAATTGTGTTTGAGCGCTGAATTTCAGATCAATTGTCTTTATTATTGATAGCTTGCAGTAGAGCCCAAAATCCTTTGTGGTCCCTGAAGACCGATGGAATCTTAGACTCTGCGCCTCCGCTTGTGGCGTTAGTAATCCTGGTTAAGTATTCACACTTTCCTAGCGTGAGAGCGATAGATATTTAAAGCCACTGAGGGCTCCCACACTCACATGTTGTCACAAGGCCACAACATGAGGGCTTTTGCAAGGGTTTTAGAACTCCTTCCACAAATGTTCACAACTGCACCATGT
The DNA here is from genome assembly GCF_038048845.1 of Mixophyes fleayi. Lineage (NCBI taxonomy): Eukaryota > Metazoa > Chordata > Amphibia > Anura > Limnodynastidae > Mixophyes > Mixophyes fleayi. The sequence continues at coordinate 34,177,295 of NC_134410.1, forward strand.
GGTCAGTTGATGAGCACACATATAGGCAGATGAGAAAATAAGCACATGATTTTCTGTTGCATGAACTCTCCCCACATCACAACTCTTCTGTCCTCATGAGCACTCACAAGAGAAGGAAACTATAACAGAGGTTGCTCCCTCCCAGGTAGGGGAGACAAATCTGGGTTTGTTATTAAAAATACATATCCAGTTTAAAAATTAGATTGTTAGAAAAGATGACAGGTTCTATTTTAAAATGTTACAAGACTCAGTTTCATTTCACTAAAATTATATATTTTTTTCCCTTTTGCCATCTTAAGAAGCAAAAAGGAAGCATTCCAAGAAACAAAATAATGGTGGTACTCCAAGTTGTGGAAAGTGGGTTGAAGGTATTGTCACAATTAGAAGTACTTGTTTTGTTCTATTCCCTTTCACCTGAAGCATTGAAATTAAATTTGTACTGCATTTAATTGTAATATATGCAAAACTTCAAACTTATAATAATCTAGAATATTTTTTTTTATTAGTCCAAAATGGAAAAATACATTCCATTTTTTACCTTGAAACTATCTGTGTCACACCAATGACAGTGAAATACATTTTCTATTAATTACATATGCATAGTATATCAGCTATGTTCACTGTGAGATCCATGAAAAATGAAATAATGCATATTTAATGACTTCCTGACAGCATTCATCAATTTCTTACATTCAGCCTCACTTTATAAGAGACTCATACAGTACTGTACTCCATCAGCAGTGAGCTGAGCCACAGGACTGAGCAAATAACTTAGGGCCTGACCTGTAGACATGTCATGTGTTTATTTCTTTGATTACAGTTTGATTAATATTTGTTCAAAGTCTAAAGTTCAAAAACAAACAGCAAAATACTGTCGCACAGAAAACCCCAGAGTTTTACATACTGGATAGTAAAAAAATAAAAAATAAAATAAAAAATAGCATTGTGTCAACTACAAAGGTACCCTTCCTAGCGGGTGCCTGTGGTGGCAAGGGTACCAATTTAGTAACTGCAGTAGTGAAAACTACACCAATGACCAAATGGTCCATGTGTAATGCTGTCTGGATCAGAAAAACCTTGCTAATAAATCATGGTGAAACTGAGCAGAGTGTCACCTACAGCCAAGCCCCTAGGCTAGCATGATTTCAAGGAGTCAGCAGTATTGGGCCCCTTGAAATGATACCAGGAACCATGGCAACACTGCGCAGGCTATTATTCTTTTTGTTGAGGGAAAAGAAAAAAAAATGTAAATATAAAAACATTGAAGCCTTCTTACCTAATTTTAACCAGTCTCAGAGTACCTCACCTGCTTCCAGTAGTGACTAAATGCATCATGGTGAAATCACAGGGCCTCTGTTCTACTATTGCATAGTTATATTACTTATATTGCTGACTGTTTTCTCCTTATTTTACCTTTACATTCTTCAGTCCTCCTAGTTTGGAAGACGTTTAGCCCATACAGAGCTCATAGAGCTATTCACTTGACCACTTTTGAATAACACTATCCTAAGGGTTTTTGGTAGGTAAAATGACTGAAGATTGCTGGGGATACAAAGCAAGAGTATAAAAGAATGTTTGAGGCCCCACCAGATGGACCTCCATCTTTCTACTACCAACAGGAATTATTGTTACTGTTAAGGGGTTTTACCTAGGTGGAGTGGTCCTTTAATAATAGCACGTGCACTCTAACCCAAAGCAACTCAGTCTTTATCCTTAATAAGCCTAGAACAAATGTCTGATTGGTCACAATAGGTTACATCGAATACTGTCATATATACTTAACAAAAACAATATTTACAAAGTTTTTCCACGTTAACGCTCGTTTTTAACGTGTTAAACGCAGATAATTTTAAATCCCGCTATTCGATTTCACTTTCTCATCCACGTAGATGACCAAATGAAACAAACTACACTACTTTGCAGAAAGACATATTGAAAGTGCAGACAGGAATGAAATAAGCTATCCAATTGTTCAACTAATAGAAAAAAAAAGAAAAAGAAAAACTCAGCTTCTATTAATCATAGGATAGATAAACTCCCTAAGAGAGTAACTGTAGAGGAATCCTGTAGAAGCAGTGTCCAAGCATCCAACCCCCACGGTGTCCTTTTCTTGACGTTGTTGAGATTTCATTTAACAAGACCAATAACTTTCATGCTGGGATTCTCAGATGTCCAGCTTAGTTGGAAGAATGATGCAGAATGGCCAAACATGAATGAGGAACAGGAGTAATTATATGGACTATTATGAAACAGATTTATAATAGGACATGAATGGTTTTCTTTTAAAGAAAAAAAAACTATTCAGGGTCACTCATTATATAATATATATTTTTTTATATCTCTATCTATATTTGTATCTATATCTATCTATCTATCTCGTAATGCAGCAGCCAAATACCACTGGCTACTTCTAAGTCTGATGCAGAGTTTCCACCCTGTCCAGAGCTGTAATTTGCCCGCTCCCCACACAAGAGAAGAGCATCAGCCTCTCTTCATACTGATGGGACCACCACTGGACCACATCCTGCAAAGAACCTGCTAATGTTCTTAATCTCCGCTTGTAGCTATTTAAACATATAGGTGGGTTCTTTATAATTATCACTCTTTCATCCATTATTATGCAGCATACTGTGTACAGGATTATATTCCATCAAAAATATCAAATCACTAATCACCACATTTGCTTAATTTCTTGCTCTTGTGTCCATACAACACTCACTTTAGTGAAATGCAGCTTTACAAACTTTTGACGCCTTAGCAAAATTTAAGCCAATAATATTCCCCTTTTCGGGTCAACAAGTAAAACACTTGAACACTATTTAGTAAAACTCCAAATTCCTCATGCAGCCAGCAAAAATATGTTCTAAATGTTTTCTGCATTAAACAAAAAATCAGTTACAGGATGGCTGGGTGGGAAGAGTAAATGGTCTTTCAGAAGCACACACGATGGACAGTAATCCAATAGCTGCTCCCACATTTGCTTCTCTGCAGTGAAACCTTCTGGTTTATTCATAGTTATGGCAATAACCATCACAAAACAGAATAACCAATTTCAAACAGTAATCTATACACCTAAGCTCCACATCAATTGCTCTCTATACGTCAGTGAGCTTAATTGGCATCAACTACACACCCACCAACCAACGTCACTTAATTTAGATTATATAATTACACTTACTGCAGAATTGCACTATTTTTGCAGTTAGATTATAACACTGTTTCACATTAGTGCATCATATCCTAAATACTTTAAGTCTTAAACGTTGACCATTACAAAAAAACCTTCAAAGTAATCGATTCTATCTGCCATCTGTTGCATGCAATGTTTTGTAATCCTGCACAATAACATTTATATTATTTAAACATTTACAAGAGTTGTTTTGATGAAAAACTCATGCTGATTTGTTTAACCAACTCTATATGAAACAGCAGGAGCAGTATTCGTTTTAACTCTGTCCATACTACTATCTTCACTGCATTGGTATGAAGCTTATTATAGTTAGCTGGGCCAGTGTATACAGCTTAGCATGGCACCATTAGCATGGGGTTGGACATTCCGCATGCATGTGTGCACCATACTTGCCAACTCTCCCGGAATGTCCGGGAGACTCCCGCATTTCGCGAGAGTCTCCCGGACTCCCCAAACATTTAATCTCTATATTAGTAAATTATAGAAGTATGACTCACAGGCTCTCAGAGCAGGAGATTTATTTCAGATAGATGTCCGGTTAGGTTTTGTAGAGTTCAACTGTAAGATCACAGTAGCAGGAGAAAATGCAGTTTTTTAGTGAGCAAGAGGTTTTCTCCATATAGGGTAGTGGAGCTCAGGTTGAAGGAGGGTGCAAGGGAAAAAGATCCAGCATGGTAATCGTCCAGAGCCAAAGGGGTTAAGAGTCTGGAGAGTAGATGCTCAGAGCCAAGGGGTTAAAAGCCAGAAAGGAAGTCCAATAGTCAGGAGTACAAGTTCAGAGAAACTGCTTTATGGAGACTATGCTAATAAATTAGCAATGTGTGGGTCTCAGAAAGCTGCTTATATAGACCTTAAACAAGCCTCAAGAGCTGACAACTAACAGCAAGCCATTAGGCTAAATCCTTATGCAGAGCTACACAGTGGTTGTTAACAGTGGCGGTAACTCACTGTGCAGAGACTACACTGCTGCAACCCAAAATTTGTAGTTTTAGACCCACAGCGCCAATTTTTTCCCAAACATTAACTATGTCAGATGGGATAAGGTAAAATGCATCAGAGGACAAATGCAATTGCAAGGTAGGTAAGTATCAAGGTTTTTGCGTGATACACTTAATTTTATAACGTTAGTGTCACGATCCCGCACTCACCTGAGCCTGCGTGACATGTGTGTGACAAAGGGTTAATAAAAAACAGCCACATGGTCTGTTTAAATTGATTAAAACTTTCTCTGTCTATGCCACACATTAAGTGTGCCTTACCAAATATGCCACCACAAAGGTTTTTTGTGAAGTGCTGACACTTACTTAGAAAGCCTTCAGTTCTCTCTTTAAACTAATCACAATTTACTTTCAGCTATCAAACCAAATGATCTACTGTCCTTCAACTATGTAGTAGCGTTCTAAAACCGAGCTAAGTCTGACACATGAATTCGCAACACCACAAATACCTGTACTTAAGTATAACTTAATATAGAAAATAAATTCACACTGCTTAAGATAAAAACAAATGCAAATTAGCTGTTTATGACCTCTTTTCAAACACCTTTCAAGTCAGGTTTTCTTTACACTGGCCTAACTTTTCACCAGAATGTCCTACAAAAATATTTCCTCCACACAGCAGGCCATACATTTTCCTTCATTTACATACCAGACATGACTCCTGTAAATTTAAAGAGAAAATATTTTCCTGTGTTCTTATTTCCCTTCATTCACACTTATCTCAGCTGTTCTGCACCCCTGTTGAGATGACTAGAGAGATCAAAGAATAACCAAAAAATGTGAGGGGTCTGATTTTTGCATATTACAAATAATATTGATGTAACCTTAAGGAGACATTTTCAAAGACTTTAGCTTTACGACCCGGGTTATAAATTGGTGCGTGGCACTCATCTGTAACCACATGTCTAGAGTTATCTATCCATAAATACCTCATGGGTAGAACAGAACAGTTTAGAAACAATCAAAGGGATACATTAATTGAGATTCAGGTTTTCAGAGTTCCTCTGAGCCACATCAAGCCAATACTATGAATGATTTCACAAACACATATTTGCCGTTTTATATGACTAGTAATAAGCGTTCATATCACAGTTAGTCAAGCAGGGGCATATTAAAATCATGAATTGTACATATCTTCTTTAACCTGGCTTGGCGCCTTTTCTGAGGGTATACTGCATACCTTTCAAATTATCATCATCAACATTTATACAACATTAGGATCCTTCACAGCACTTTACAAATGGCGCAACTCTGATAAAGAAAGACAGTGGTACACATTTATAAAAGTGGAATTAAAAAAAAAAAAGAAAAAAAAAAAAGTGAAATATAAAGTGGAGCTATAAGAAAAATTCATATTTGGAGTCATGGCTACTCACGAGTTTTACTACACTTTCATAAGTATTTCCCAACATGCCAAATCAGAAACTGCCAACATCAAAGCCATAAGCTACATCTACATGACCTGCTCCTGACAAAATCCGGTAAGAGAATAGCCTTGATGCTTAGTGGTAAAGATAATTTGCTCAACAGATATATATCCAATACACAAGATGTCAAATCTTATTTGATCGAAAGATTATAAGCTTGCGAACAGGGCCCTCTTACCGCTCTGTGGGGGGTATTCAATTGACGGCGGGATCAACGCAACGCCCGCACTTGAAAAATATTACCGTTAATACGGTAATATTTCGCTGGATTTCAGCGAGCTGAAATCCAGTGAGTAAATTACCGTATTTACGCGCAATATTACCGTATCAACGGTAATATTTTTCGAGCGCGGGATTTTCGGCGATCCCGCCGTCAATTGAATACCCCCGTGTGTCTGAATTACCCAGTATTGTCCATTACTATGCTGTCCCCAATTGTAAAGCGCTATGGAATTTGTTGGTGCTATATAAAATGATTATGATGATCCACTCTATTTCAAGAAGAGCAAAGTATAAATCCTATTCACAATTAATTTACAGCTACATCCTCTGAAATTAAAGAGATCAGAAAAGTAAACGTATCAGATGCAGAAATACAGGAAACCCAAGATAAACCACAAAAGCCAGGCTAGTCTTGTGCTTCACCTATATCTTTGTTATTATTCTGTTGTACCCAGGACTTCTGCACAGAATGTTAAGTGTTTATCCACAGGCTCTATGTAGGCACGTAAGAGGAAGATGTAGACAAGGCCAATAGAGCATACAGCACAGGGCCAAAGAAAGATAATTATACAGTAGATACCAAAGGAGAACAAAACACAGAAGAAACAAGAAACAAAAAACTGCACAAAGGGATGTGTAAACTAGGTAAGGAGGTCATCTCAGGCTCAGTCAGGATTAGAAACAAGTACAGGCATATATCCAGGCAAGTAGTCAAGGACCGTGGTTGATAACCAGTCAGAAATACCAGGTTGCTGGCTTTAGTGTCATGTGCCAGACCCTATGAAACACATACCAGTCTCCGTTTCTTTCTTAAGGTGGCTATAAGATGGCAGATGCAGTCTTGGATTTCTTGGGCTTGCGCAGTAGCACATATGACGGTTGCATTTATTATATCGGATTCTGTTCTATTGGACTCTGCATTCCTGATGTTCCAAGTTGTTCCATCCACGCCAGTGAGTTCCAGGCTATTCACTATTTGTGTATTCCACATCATCCACGTCAGATACCTGTTTCGAGCACGCAGCCTGCAGAGGGATAGCATCCAAGCCCGTACTTCCTTGCGGAGATCCCTGGTGAATACCTACCCTTTTGCTAGGCTCCGTGCCTCAGCTACAGGTAGAGTCAAGTTGGTCTGGCTGTTTGAATTCAGAAGTTTGTGCGATTCCTGGCATTTGGTTGTTCACCTTCCAAAAGGTCAGGGCATACTAACGTCAGGACAAGGTCAATATTAAACTGGGACAGCACATGGAAGAAAGTCAGCCACAACTAGGTCACTGCACCTGTAACAGGTAATGAATGAATTGATGAACCAGCGTCAATAAAATAGTGGTAGAGCTCCAATCAGAAAGCTCCAAAAGGATGATGCAATCGCACTGCAAACAAGTCTCTTACCAACTATGCAGCAGTTGCTGCTGCAAACTGTTTCAAGTACCACTCGGCCGCACGGAAGTCCTAGAGCAGGGTTGTCCAACCCGCGGCCCAGCCAGCCTGTAAATGTGGCCCAGCGGTTGTGGCAAGGGAGCAGTACTGTTAATGAAAAAAATATCCTGCAAAAAAAAAAAAAAAAAAAAAAAGAAAATACTTACCTTGCAGTCACGTCTGCTGGCGCTTCGGCTCCCTCCCTGGTCTCCTCCTCCATGTGGCGCTCGCAGTGAATGTCGGGGGTGACGTCATCACACCCGACATCCATTGTGTAGCGCAGCACAGGGGAGTCACCCACGCGAACTATCAGCAGCAGTGAAAGATTATCCAGTATCTTATTGTTGTTACTCTGAATTTGGACTTTCTGCACCATGCAGTTATGAACTAGCTGTGTTCTCTGTATGTATCTAATATAAATATTAAGAGATGATTGTATTTTTAATATTTTAAACCATTTTAAATGTGCAGTGCTGAGTAGGGTGAAATTATCACCCACTGTTACCCTCATCCAGGGGCGGATTGGGAACTTAAAGTGGCCCTGGAAAAAAATTATTGAAGTGGCCTCATGTCGGCGGGACCAAAATAACTGTAGGCGGGGCCAACACAAAAGTAGGCGGGATTTAGAACTAGAGGAATTTGGTTGTAGTAACATTTAGGAAAACGTGATGCGATTACTTTACACACAGTGGGTCATGTCTAAAGCCATGCAGGGCAAATGTAGAGTATACTATAGGCAGCCCCCTCTTAGTATAGTATAGTATAGGTAGCCCCCCAATAGTATAGTATAGGTAGCCCCCCTTAGTATAGTATAGGTAGCTCCCCTTAGTATAGTATAGGCAGCCACCCCTTAGTTTAGTATAGGCAGCCCCCCTTAGTATAGTATAGTATAGGTAGCCCCCCTTAGTATAGTATAGGCAGCCACCCCTTAGTATAGTATAGGCAGCCCCCCTTAGTATAGCATAGTATAGGTAGTCCTCCTTAGTATAGTATAGGCAGCCCCCTTAGTATAGCATAGTATACTAAGCCCCACTCACTTACCTTCAGTTGCTCTGAGCAGCGTCTCTTCTCACATCAGGCAGACAGAAAGTGAAGTCAGACTTCCTGTCTGCCGAACAGCACCGTGGGAGCCTAGCAATTGGCTGCCTGTTGCTGCCCACTGAACACCAATATTTTAGATTGCTTTCCTGTACATGCCCCCCCCCCCCGGGAAAATCTGAGGTGGCCTCGTTAGGCCATCGGCCTACCGGGAAACTTTCCTGTAAGGTCTATGGCCAATCCACCCCTGCCCTCATCGGAGGCTGCTCCATGAGCCATTTTTCCCGCCACCCTATCTTTAAATCTCTGTAGATTTCTATTAGTCCCCCTGATGCTACCTATAATCGGTGACTATTTTAAACTGGTCAATAAAAAAAATGATTCCTGGGTGCAGAAAGAGAGGAAAAAAAAAGTTTTTGGCATTTAATTCCCCAAACCCCACTAAGGGGCAGATAGATGCAGGTAAGTTAAATTGCAGCTGATAATGGGACTACTGCTTTAATCATGATTCTGCAACAGGTTTCCTAACTCTTACTAACTTCATTTCCAAGTAAGTTTAATATGTTAACTATGTTTTCTATGTTTTTTTGGATGATCAGCTATCGTTAGTGTTAGTGTATTTTATGTGCGGCCCAAACCAACTCGTCGTCTTCCAATGTGGCCCAGGGAAGCTAAAAGGTTGGACACCCCTGTCCTAGAGGAAAGGAACGACAAGACTGGCGCGTATATATACATATAACAGAATCCCACAAGTGCAACAGTATTGGCATAGATGTACCTTTTGTTTTAATGTTTATGTTCTGTTTTAGTGTATAATCTGTATGTAATATATTTATAACATGATCCTCGTAATGGACAGCACTGCATAATATGTCGGCACTTTATAAATAAAGGATAACTAACTCCAGCCTGAATAACATTTTAATGGAAATCCACAGGTTTGTTTAGGCATCATCTTTCAACCTCCCTCAGCAAACCTGCACAGTTTAAAAATGTTCCAGTAGTGCTGCCTAGAGGATAGTCAGACCAGAGCTGCTAGGGTAGCGGCTTACTAGTTAGAGAAGCTGTAAAGATTGATATTTCAATTTAAAAAAAAAAAAAACACTATCATTGCACTGTTTTCATTTAATATTATGCCATGAAGTATAGCTCTTCATGGGTATGTATTCCATAGGTAAAAAAAGGTAAAGAGTCACCAGTCCTTTTTATTTTAAGTTTTAGGCTGGGAGATCAGTTTATTTCATCCACTGACTGCGTAGACTGCTCTCACTCAAAGCATTTCATGTCCCATCATGCCTTGTTTCTGTGCTTGATGTTTTATTGCTTAGCTCAGTGGCGGATCCAGAGGGGGTGGGGTGATCGGGGCGCTCCTTCCGAAGGGGTGTGGCCGCACACTATGTGCAGGTCTGGGTCAGCAGAGATAGGCATATAGACTCCTGCCTGGCCGCTCAGATTATGTTTTAAACACAGTCAGAGTAGCCGGGTAACGTCCTTCGCCTGCCTCTCTCTGCAGACAGACCTGCACATAGTGTGTGGCCACAGTAACCTCTGATAAAAGTAAAAAAAAAATGAATATCTGGATCCACCACTGGCTTAGCTAGATACTTTAAGCAGGGATCATTGAAGCCAAGGGGCAGGCAGAGACAATTACTCTTGTCCGAAGACAGTGAGAGGTTGTGCTTGAGGAACAATTCAGCGAAATGGTGCATAGTGCAGCCAGGAAAAGGTCTTTGATATAAATCACACATTAGGCTTTTAAAAAAAAAAACTTGTGGGTGGAGTTCCCCTTTAAAGTTATATTGTGGTTAAAGGTGTTTTTTGTTTGGATTTTTTTTTTTTTTTTAAGACAATAAACTATACACAGGTTTCAGAGGAAGAATTGCAGTAATTGAATTCATCTGATAATGTGATCTAAAGCTTGGATAAATACGCACTGCAGTCACCTTGTCTTAGCCACATGTTCACTAAATACAGTTGCTGGACAAGCAGATTCTTCACAGTGCAAAAAACAAATCCTGTCTCTCTCAGTATTAAATCCAAACTAACCAGCATAATTCTGTGTCTCGCTGTAGTATTACTTTCCATTTCTTTAAAGATTGTGTCTGAGCACACTGCACATTGAGTCTAGAATAATGCAGGTACACTGAATTACCATTCTATTTATAGAACACAACGCACATGGTAAAAAGATGACGTGTCCAAGGTCACATAGAACAAACACAGAATCTACAAACGGGTCATTTCACTAAGACAACAGCATTCTAGAATTAGCTGAAAGGATACTGTTGGATATGTTTCAATATTGATCAGTAACACATATGGTCATGAGTTTTTTAGCACAAAGAACAGGGGTGCAACTACCACTGTAGCAACTGATGTGGCTGTTATGGGGTCCAGAACTTTTTTTTGGGGGGGTGAGACAGCGATGTGTCCATCCACTACAGAGGCCCACGCTCTACTCTAATGTAACACCCCCTTTTCTGCTTGGCCATGTGTACAGGTTTGTGTGTCTTGTATGGAAAATAAAACTTTACCTAGTTTCTTTTGTTGCACAGTGCCTCCACCTTAGTCTGCGTACCATTAGGTTCTTCGTGGGGTAATGTTCTTGAAATGAGCAACATCAGAGGGAGACTAAGGAACCCTACACCCCCTTACTTAGCACCTTTAGAACTCACACCAGCAAGTTTATTAGTGAGGTGTGGGCTCCTAAAGTTTTTGTCGATTTTTTTTTATAAAAAATATATATGTCTTTGGCTCAAACAATGGTTAAGAGTAAACTTATATACTAATATTCAATACAAAATTTACACAGGCCTCACAAGTTTTATACCAATAAGATGCACTTCTATACCTTCTAATGACTGTCTTGCAAGATCTCTTACCATGATAAAGCTGGGTACACACTACAGAAAACTTCTGATTGAGTTTGATAACACCTTAACCAGCCCGTCCCTCGTTTCTCATATGATGTGGATTATAGCATATACTTTCTATAGCCCATGCTTTTGTTCCCCAGCGCAACAGAGTACAACTGCAGTGTCTAATTCCACGTAGATAAGTGGACATTGTAGCTCATTATAAATATGTATATTGTCCCATAGATTGTAAGCTTGCGAGCAGGGCCTTCTCATCTCTTTGTCCGTTTTACCCAGTTTGTTTATTAGTTTACTAAGTTTGTCCCCAATTGTAAAGCGCTATGGAATATGTTGGCGCTACATAAATAAATGATGATGGTTTATTAGATCTTGTTGATATTGCATGGAACCTGTTAATCATTGTCCTTCAAGTGAAGCCAGGTGGGTTGTGGGTAGGGATCAGGCTGTAAGATACTGGTGAGGGGGAAGGCCAATTAGTATCCAATGTTCTCATAAGACTAGTCCAGACATTTGTCTACAATTTAGCAGGGGAGTTTCTGTGGAAGTACAGCTCATCTCCACTCCTCCACCAACCACCTAATCCAGGACTCACTAATGTTTCACAAGGAGAGACCCAAATGTTTGCCCAGGGAGGGGAAAGCACTGTGGAAATTTGACCCTAGATATAAGGAGACTCCAGGGGAGGGGGGGGGGGGGGGGGAGAAGATGTTAATTCTGGGAATTGATGGCTGGAAGCTGCAGGGTGGCTGGTGGCTATACCAGTGAAATAGATCAGAGATCCATGGGTCGTCAAGTCTGGACAGCCAGGCGACTGAATCCTTAAGCTACTGGGGTAAGAGACAGAGGATGTGGTGAACCTGGCTGGCATTTATTTACTCTGTGTACATAACATGCTAGCGATTGTTTTTGTTACAATAAATGTACTGTTGTAATTTTCTAACTGCATTTTCCTGAGTGACTAATAAGAACCTCAGAAGGTACTGGGCAGGCCTCCCTGGCCTAGAAAAGCACCCGTGGGTTGCCAGCCAGAGTGAAGTGGGTAGAATTGGGACAGAAAACCCGGTATCTTCATAACTTCTTCCGATGAGATATCTTTAGCAATTTCACAACTGAAAGCCGCAATCAGCATGCCAATTCATGGGTACACACACACGATTTTACACGATTTACCTTCAGATCTGTGCTCTTCATCAGTCATAACCATCTGCTGAAAAGAATGGGTCTCAACTCTAAGGCGACCTGCCTACACTGCTGATCATGAGAGCATTCAGAAATTGCCCGACGGTGAGTGTATAAAATGAAATCAAATGATAACATGTGCTTTGGTATAATTAAACATGATCTTGGGAGCGTAAAACATGATCAGACCTAACAGTTGTTTATTGCATGATTGGTATGATAATATGGTGGAAAACCTATAGTGTGGACGCAGCTTAACTATCACTAGCAACTTACCCTAAAATCTAACAAAGTTACATTAACTTTTCTAACATATCACACAACTGCAAATATTGAACGCATGTATACAATCATACAGTCCTTGTTAAAAGGCAGTATTCATAAAATGGTGATCCAGCGCTCCACAAAATATTTCAGGGGGGAGGTAGAGGTGTATATGGAATTGCACGCAAACAGTATATATTTATATAAGTAAACACTTATGTGTATATAAAGTTAAAATGAGTTGCACCATGAATTGAAGACTGTGCACTGATGCAGCTTAATCTAAAACAACCATTGTGCAGACAACTGTTCTACTATGTGCAACTAATACATTTGACCCAGAGGGTATATAATAGATGTGACTGAATAATTATGTTGCTTGCATATGAATCAATATGTGGTAGGTAAAGCAAAGAAATAATATTGTATGTGGCTTAGAATCAAGCATCTGATAAAAAAAACAATTTATTCCTAAAATGAACAGCTAGTAAAACCATGTACCATAAATTGCCAAATTTTTCATCAATTTGACTGTATAATATAAAAATAGAAAACAAGCAAACAGATAAAGTCTCTTCATCCATTTCAATTAAACTAATGGAAGTCCAATAAATGCAAGAAGTATTCCAAATGGTGGGTATAGAATACTTGCTGACTGCCCTCTGTGGTCCATGAATCGGAAGAATATATCCTTGCTCGCAGTCACTTTAATAAAAACTCTCTCCTCAACATACAGTTATATGCTTTCCCCACAGATAGCAGATCATGCCAAAGAGTTTGGTGCAGTTTCTCTCAGTTTTAAACTCAGTCGATGTCCCCCAGCTATCTTTCCCTACACTTCACCCTTGTTATTATACCACAGTCCCGCCAAACGGTATTGTACAATATTCTTCAGGCCTCCCCACCTTTTCCCTACCTGCCAAGTGACAAGCATATCAATAATAAGATAAACATGGGTTACTTATCCCCACTGGTCTCCAGCATCTGGATCCAAGATGGCTACTCTCAGTTCAGGTATCCGGTAAGCTCTCTTACTGGGAAACCATCTCCTTGTGTCTCCTGTGGAACACCATGCCAGGTCCGGACCAGTAGGTGATGTCACCGGAAATGTCCCCGGAAATGTCCCGGCATGGTGTACAATTACAATATTCTGCACAAAAGTATCTTTCTTATGTATATACTGTTTGTTTCACAGCCCTGGACTATCTTTTCTTTTGTTTTCACATACATTGTCCTAGCTGCACACCCTCAAATAATTTTATTCACTTGTACACATTTCATTGGTTTCACTTTCTTTAACCCAAACATCATCCTCCTCCTTTTTATCTCTTTCAAGTACAACACGTTCGTTTTTGTCAAGAAATATATTTGTTTTTTGGGGAGGTGCTGCTCACACTCAAACACCCTGTTTTTTGCCTGCTTAACAAACAAAAAAAATTCACTGAGACTGCCCCTCACAAACAAAAATGACGTTTTGCCTCGTTTTCAGTTCCAATTTTGGCTTGAGTCATGTGTTGGTTCTACTCAGAAGCCCAAAACACAGATCTGTCAAATTTCTCAGAATCTGAACCGCTCATCTCTAAAAAATATTTCTATGTTTTCAATATTCAGACTTCATACCTTAAGAGTTCTGTTCTTCCTTGCTTCTTGTCTGCTGCCATTCAAAATTTATATTCAGTCATTTTGTGATGCAATGCCTTTTATCCACAGGAATCTATATGGATACAGCAACATGAGTCAAAGGATAAAGAGCTTTGTTCAAAGGCAAGCACGGTGATTAGACTGCTAGCTTATAATATTTACTTTTACTGTAGTATTACATCAGTGATTAATTATTGGCTATTGTTTCAGAGAAGTAGAGAGAGAGATATAGATAGATACATTCACACATGCACACAGTATTAATTACAGTCTGCCATGGACTTAACCAAATTACCACCAACCTCCTATGCTTTATGTTTTACGTAGAATTCCCTAAATGCATTTAGTATAACTATATGGGAAGTATAATTATTTATCTATTTAGAATTAAAAGAATAGCAGGTAATCAGACATGACATTATTTAAATAACGTGAAGGTTACACAATGGTCAGGAAATAGAGTGACCGTAAGACGTTCTGCGGTATGTATCTATTCTCCCGTGTGTATTATCATCATTTATATATATAGCGCCACTAATTTCGCAGCGCTGTACACAGAACTCATTCACATCAGTCCCTGCCCCATTGGGGCTTACAGTCTAAATTCCCTAACATACACACACACACAGACAAAGAGACTAGGGTCAATTTGATAGCAGCCAACTAACCTACTAGTATGTTTTTGGAGTGTGGGGGGAAACCGGAGCACTCGGAGGAAAAACCACAAACACAAGGAGAACATATAAACTCCACACAGATAAGGCCATGGTCGGGAACGGAACTCATGACCCCAGTGGTGTGAGGCAGAAGTGCTAACCACTTAGCCACCGTGCTGCCCCATTATGTTATGAAACAATCAGGGTCCTACCGTTTACCATAGAATGAACTTCTAATTCCAATTACCTACTCCCCAATAACTAACAAAGCTTTAGTTAGGTTCTTATTCATTTTTAATTCATGCTCCAGTTTCTCATTCTGAAAACTTTATTCTTATCTGGATTAAATCAAGTTGGATCAGGTGGCAAAGTGGGCACAGGCACCAAATGTTAGCATTTTGAATAAGTAGCTGTAGTTTTGCAAGGATTAAATGATGTTGGGCCACACATCTGACAGTGGGAATCAAAGATTGTGGTCATTTACATGCAACCCACTTATATTTGTACATTCTAAGGGGGAGATGTAATTTGGCGCCAAGATGTCTCGGTGGATGATCCAGAGAAGTTGGGGTGCAAGGAAAAATGAGTGGAGGCTCCTACCGTAATTAAAAGCAACGTGCACAATACAAAGTTGGCGTGGCCACATTGCCGGCAATCAGGGGCGTAGGAGCAAAAATTTTCCTGGGGGGGGCAAAAGGCCAAGGACTACTATAGGGCTTGAAGCCCCTTTTTTCTCGCTCTTGGTATCTCGTTTTTACGACAGTTGCAACAGTGACCTTAGTTATACAAAGGCTTCCAATTCTAACAGCTAGTTTTCCCGGTGGTCTAGGAGGAAGTGGGGCAGGACGTGTCCGAAAAACGCTACTGTGCATGTGTGAACTGCGCAAACAGGAAGTTTGTGGGCGGTGATTAGGCTCGACAGGGGGCGTGGCTTATTTGTCCCTCTTTTAGCACTCCTAATGTTGGGAGGTATGTGCTATTGGATTTGTAAAAACAGATAACACCTTGCGAAACATTAGCTATGTCTGTTTTAAGGCTTCTGACATATGTTGTATAATTGCTCTTATTTTTTTTAAATTTTGCATTTCCCTTTTAAGGGAGTCTGAAAAATCCAAAACCGCATGCAATATGTGTGGTTTAAAATGTAAAAAAAAAAAAACACACTTGCAGTTTGGTCTAAACCACACGCGGTTTACTCCCAACAGTGGGTTCTGAAAAATAAAATTAAAACCGTGTGAGCGTGCAGTCCACCTGCGAATGTAGTAACCAGCCTTGGGCTATTTTCAATTAGAATAGGTGAACCTTGAGGGTGGGATCCTCATACTTTCGCTAAAAACAGACTCCAGGCTGCTCAATGAGGGCCACATGCATGGCTAGAGGGTGGGGGACCCAAAAAAAAATAATAATCAGTGTGTTAACTTCTCCTCTGTGACTCTTGATGGCACTCCTGGTGGTGGACATACCTCCAAATTTATACAGGACCTGATTTGAGGGCTCTGTCCTGCCATCTCGATCGGGACTGCTTTGTCCTGCAGGTGGGAAATTTGAGTTATTGTATGTTCACTGCTGCTCTGCATGGCATGCATACGGACATGGTTCCAATTAAAATGGTTCATATTTGGCTAGCTTCAAGTTCTGGCAGTGTCTCTTTACAAGAATGAGGACCTCATTTATAAACTGCACTGGATGCACAACACAGAACTCCTTGGCGCTCAGAGATGGGAAAGGAGAGGGTGGGACAGAAAAGGAAGTGCCCCAGTCCTTCAGGCAAGTAACAGGAACGTATACAACTATAAGCCCTTTCACACATTCATCAATAATGTGTATTTATCCGAATATGAGTGGGAACACTGACTCTTTCAAAGCTGTACAGTATGCTAATTTGTTTAAGTCCGGAATGGGAGACCAAAACCCTACTTTTACAAGAAACCACATTACAAAACCTGTGTGTTATATTACATTGCATTGTCAGATGTGCATTTCCCATAACCTGGGGATGCTTACCTGTTATAGCATATGCACATGTGAAGAGCTCAATGCGTTCTGCTTTTATTGTTTCATAGATCATTTTTAATTTGGACATATTTTGGCTGGCAGCTGAGTACCGGGGATTCTGTATTATTTTTGTTTAAGATTTGTAGTGAGCGCCTCCTTTTTGCATCATCTGCCAGTTATAAATTGATTGAACAACCTGCCTTTTCCTTCTCTTTTGTAAATAACAAACCCCATCATGTACAGCCTGACACAGAAGTTTGTTAGTACATGGTGTTCAGGATTTACAATAACTACAGTAGGAGAACTGGTGAAGATACAGCATATGTGGAGTTGCTGTGCTTAGATGTGGGGGACCAGTGATGGGTGGTGAATCACTGTTCCTGCAGAGGTGCCCTCTGCTGCCTATGTACGCCACTACACTATACATACATTCTTAGGCTCCCCATAATCCTGCAATGTTAATCAAGAACCAGTAAGACCATAGTATATTTATTGTTCAAATGCAATAATAGTTATAAGAATCAGTCCCCATTAATTCTTGTCATTTATGTGCATCAGGAAAACATAGGACACATCTATGTGCATAGAAGTTATACTGTATATGATGGTATGTCATACCTCCACTTCTGCTTTCATGGTAATTCTATCAAATTCCCTTCAATTACATATTCCATACCGCCACTTTTAAATTTCCACTTTGACCACTGGTTTGGACCAAATATTACCACTCTACCTTCTGATATTCAATTATTAACCTAACAAAGCAGGAAAAGCAAATAACTTGTATAGTTGTTGGTTTAACTAAATTTAATGGTGGGCTGCCCAACCTAGTAGCATCCAAGGCATCTGCCTCTTCTGCCTATCCCTTTGTCAGATATCTTCACACCTTTACTAAATAAACGTTTGTGGAAATAGGTTCACAACTTGATGTAAAGGCAACAAAAAAAAATGCTAGTCGCTCAATACAATTATAATCTAACAACCAGGTGATTGATAAAATTGTTAAATCTACTTTGACCAATTCTGTGTATTTGCATACTTGCCAACAGTCCTGATTTTTGTGGCAGAACGGGAGAATCCTAGAGAAAAGCAATGTGGTATATTTTGCCCAGAAATGTAAATCAGGAGTGTTGGCAGGTGAGAAAATCATGACGACTATTATGTTCTTTATTTCAAAGGGTAAAAGGACGGGGGAAAAGATGGGCCTATATAAGTCGCACTAATGATAGAGCATGTCCCGTGTAGTTTGAATTATTATATTTTATTAAGTACGGGGTGCTACCATTCCTTTGAGAGGCAAATGAAAATTTAATAAAAGAAGGGCTTCATAGGTGCACAATTGCTCTAAATCTTGAAAGGAGTATAGAACACTTAAGACGTAACTTTTATTACTGACATATCAGCGAAATATAAAATAAAATGAACAAAGTTAAAACGTGATGTGTACTTAAAAGTTCGCTGGATGCTCCACTTCATCCCATTAGTCAATAATAACTTCCTTATACTGGATCCTATTAGTGTGTATAACAATATAAATTTGCCCGATGGATCAATTATCTCACCACGTCTGGTTTTGATAATATAAGTAAATGATCAAAGGGTATAATCAAAAGTCTCTATAATTAGCCATTGGTTAATAAACTTCCCTCCTGGCTGACTAGATATTGCCCTAAGCTGTCTAGCTGTCAAGGGATCTATGAGGCAAGGTAATCTAGCAGGTAATTTGCGCTGATCTATATAAGGTGTATTGCTAGCTACCTAATGTAATCTCCATCTAACTTTGGGTCTAATAGGAGCATTAAAAAGGATCTGAGGATTTGTAATTAGGTAGTGAAGGGCATCCAGCGAAACGCCGACGCACGTTTCGCTATGTGTGCTTAGTGTGCTAAGTACACATCACGTTTTAACTTTGACTATTATGTTCTTATCAGCTATTTGGCATATTCATAATACATCTTCCCTATGCTGATTTTTGTACAACCACCACAATGATGTGGCTTATTGTGGGCCTGAGTGTACTACGCCACTTGTGCACATCTGGCACTTGCACCGCCTTACGAGGCAGAAACAGGGAGGAAAGGCACGGTCTGACCTAGACCAAGGACAGCAAGGGCGTGTTCATGCAACGCGGCTCGCGCAGACCAGCTGTTCTGTTTATATATGCCGGCTAAGATGCAAATTTTGCACCTGCTACAGGGCCGGGGTAAATGAATGATGCTGCAGCTGACTGGTAATATTAATCACTCCTGATTGGATGACTGCAGAATCACCTCCACATCGGACACCACTTCATCCATTACATGACTGGGAGCACAGTTTGTATGAATTTGTGCATTAACACATGCATGTCTCCCTGGCAAAGTGACAGTCTGCAAACGTTTATTCTTGGCAAATAACACTGTAATTAAGTATGGCTAGACTTATGCCATTGTGTATGCTCACTCTAACTATTGACACTTTTACAAACCCAGTACTCCGTCCTAAAATGTATAAAATTTTGTTACAGAATTTTGGCGATTCCTAAAATCAGCATGCCTGGATTAACTTCCACAGTAAGTTTTGTTGTTCCTCTGATTACAATAGTCTTTTTTATCATTTATATAGCGCCACTAATTCCGCAGCGCTGTACAGAGAACTCACTCACATCAGTCCCTGCCCCATTACAGCTTACAGTCTAAATTCCCTAACATACAAAGACAGAGAGAGAAACTAAAGTGAATTTGATAGCAGCCAATTAACCTACCGGCATGTTTTTGGAGAAAAGCAGAGCACCCGGAGGAAACCCACGCAAACACGGGGAGAACATACAAACTCCACACAGAGAAGGCCATAGTTGAGAATCAAACTCATGACCCCAGTGTTGCGAGGCAGAAGTGCTAACCACTGAGCCATTGTGCGTTTTGTTGTTTTTTGCTATTCCATACCTACTTATATTGTTTTTCTGTTCTGAATGTGTTGCTGCAATGCTTGAAATGGTTGGGCAGACAATTATGGGAACAATTACTGCATACAAAATTCGTAGCCTCAGACTGACCTATCCTCACCAGCACTGCAGTTATTAACAGCAAAGCTAGAAAAATATATAACTGATATTTACAGAAAGGTTTACAAAAAGGTAACTGATGTAGCTTGATATCTTCTACAACTGACATAGGATTTCAAAGAAATACATGAGAAACTATATACATTTTAATACATTCAGAGCAGTAACCTATTTTCTTTGTTCTCCGATTTCCCCGGTATCCTGGTGGGCCAGTCTGACACTAGACTTGGGAACCCAATACCTTTAAAAATAAAAAACGTAGAGTAGAAGCCGAAGGGTATTGTGATTCATAACAGGGGATCAATAAATCCACAGGTTTGCCCATTGTCAGTAAATGCATTGACACTCAGGAAATATAAAGCTACATTTTCAGCTGTCAGTAAGAATTAAACTCCATCCTGACACTGAAACTGAGATCGTATAGAGATGAGAACATTTCACCCGCAGTCCAAAGCATCTTCCTCTAGATGATGCGTCTATGTTAAGTTGTGCACAAACTTTGATATAACAAAGTAACTGCAGAAATTTTGTAGACATTGTTCAGTAAATAAATATATTTAAGTGTTAGCAAGCCAGGGCCACAGACTCTTATAGAAAGTATCAGGCATGTATGGATAATTTTATTTCTTTGTTTTGTATTAAAAGAGTTAATATTATACTCTGCGTGCTGACCAGATTTATTCTATTCTATCCTATAAGCCATTGCTTTTTTATTTGTCTCACAACAGATGTCAGACTTTTTGCATATCCAATTCTGCTTTATAGTCAGGGCCAAGTTAATTTAGGAATGTACAGTCTTTTCAAGGGTCTATAGACCAGATTTTCAGCTAACAGTGTGTGTGTGTGTGTGTGTGTGTGTGTGTGTAACAGAAAGAAGACGGACAAAGGGGTGCCTAATTGTGCAGTATTTTCAGAACAATGATCCCAAAACCAATTAGGTGTAGACAAAAGGTGTACCAGATACTAGTTTCAAATGGCCTCATCAACACAAGAGGACTAGGTTGTTCAGCTAGGCCCATATATGCTCTCTCCAGTCTTGCGTAGAAATGAAGAATAGTCAGAAATAATGTAGGACTGTCAGACCAAAAAGTGAGTTATAATGTAAATAATCATCAATATATGTGTGTACCAAAAGGAGAAAAATAAACCGCTTAACTGTATAGATTCTTATCGGCGCATCAGTGCTTATCCAATCTGTATCCATAAACAGGCATAGGAAGGAAATGGAAAATTCCATATAGTGTAGTACTTTTTCAAAAAACACATTTATTCAACATGTAAAAACGCACACCCACAATATAAAACAGAAACAGGAGCTTATCTGTAGTCCAGGTATAGTGATAGCCAGTTGTCACTTTCCTTATTTGCCACTATAATGGGTCAAGGATCAGGAACTTGCTTTGCCGGTAATAAGTCTTTTCAGAACACAAATACAGTTATTGAAAAAGTACACACATTAACATCTCTGCCTTAACGCGTTTCATCTATTTCAGACTTCATCTGGAGCATATAACAAGCATGTCAGAAAGTCCAATAATTTATACGGATGCTGGTGGCCATTATGAACATGCGTTACCCAATGCGCGGCCCAAAGCTAAGACCAGGTACATGTAGCTTTATTTACCACTAATAGGGATGTGTATATTTTTATGTGCAAGAGAAACGAATCAAATCAGGACCCATTACAGAGGCAATTAAACTATAAGGAGTGCAGGCATCAACTTATCACGTGGCCTCATTGTGGTTCATATATTAATCACGGCGGCCACAGTAGTTTATTAAATATTGGCACAGATAATACGCTAAACATAAGCCACAATATAAAATAAATATATCTATCCATCTCATACACACACATTTTTTTGGATGTTATTACAAATAGGCAAAAATACATATGAAACTAGCACGCCGACCAGGATAACAAATTAAATATAGTAGTTAAGGATTTTCCTTCCAATAAAACACAATACCATATAAATATGATGGCATGAAATCAAAGATGTCTTAAATGGAACCTCAACAAAAGAATAAATAGATAATAAAAAAAACAAAAACAAAAAAGCACCAGTACTCTGATAAATGAGTACATCAAACATAATATGATTATGAAAAAGGTGCAATTTCATATCCCGACACATAAAAACATAAATGACCAGATATAGTAAAATATATATTTTATATATGGTATATGTATATTTCATATATAAAATAGTATCTATAAAAACCCCAAAATATTAGTATATCCAATGTAATATTGTTACAGAAAAGGTGCAATTTCATAGCCCTCAGTGAAACCAAGCGATGTGAGGGTGTTTAATTGATGTATCCAGAACACCTCCCTTTGAGATAATTTTAAAAGATACACATTCAGTGGTGGTATCTTTAGATAGTTTGGTATATGATGATTTATCATACAGGAGTCTCCAAGCCTCCTCTATATAAGAATTTAATAGGACTAGTCCTCCACCTTTGTCCATTTCTTGACACACACACACACACACACACACACACACACACAGTGGTTGAACTGGAAATTTAGAAGTTACGGTATGGAATTTTTAAGTGGATTGTCAAGGTCCCCCTAGACCCCCAGAAGCTTGAGGGATTTTAATAGTGTGAAATGAATTATTGATTTAAAATGCACTTTGACACTCTATTGAACAATATAAAACATGCCAATAAAACATTATAAATGATATTCATACGTCCAATTACCTCTCCCTGTGGTAGCAGACTATATACACGTCCCCATTGGTGATTGCCCCGATCGCCCTTCCTGGATCCACCACTGGTCTCCCCGGTCTTACTTCTCCTTTCCTTTACCTGTTTCCTCTGTCTGGATACAAATATCTGATACTATCCGAATGACGACTTCAGTAGCGATTATACAGAAGATAACAGCGTCCAGAAGCTTGTGTGCTAAAAACCTGGAAAAAAAAACCAAAAAGGGATCATGTTACTTTTTAAACTACTAGAGAGTACATCTAGAAAGCCGCCATCCCTGTTATAGTTTTATTTCATCTCGTATTTTCCATTAAATATGCAGGGGTCATAAGAGATTTCCTTGAAAATTTCCCACAGCATTTCAACTTAGAAAATATTTTTTCTTACTGGCAATCACCAATTGAATGGACATTATTTCTGTAGTATGACAATGTACATATGACCCTGTGTACACACATGGTCACACAGACACCATACATAGCAGGACAAACAGCTTAACACACACAGATTGGAGCACAGAGACTGAGGCATACGCATACATGCATACATGCATACTGGAGCACGCACACACACATATATTGGAGCAGAGAGACACACACACACACACACACACATATTGGAGCAGAGAGACACACACACACACATATATATATATTGGAGCAGAGAGACAGACAGACACACACACACACACACACACACACACACACACACACACACACACACACATATATATATATATATTGGAGCAGAGAGACCGAGACATACATACATACTATATATATATATATATATATATATATATATATATATATATATATATATATATATATTTTGAATCAGAGAGACTGGGGCATATACACACACACATATTGGAGCAGAGAGACAGAGGCATATATACACACATTGGATCAGAGAGACTGAGGTATATATATATATATATATATATATACACACACACTGGATTAGAGAGACTGAAGCATGCATGCATACACACACATTGGATCAGAGAGACTGATGCATGCATGCATGCATGCATGCATACATACATACATACATACATACATACATACATACATACATACATACATTGGCGCACAGAGACTGAGATATACACATACACACCCTCCCCAAAAAAAAAGTGTTTACCTTGTAGCCCCACTTCCCTCTCACCTTGCAGGCTGAAATTATTTGATTAAGGGACACAGTATAGTAGCTCCACCTCTTCTCTCCCTCATGGTGCTGCAGCAGTAGGACTTTCACGTGCCCGTGAAGCCCCGCCTCTCTGGCCAGCCCCGCCTCTCTGCACAGCCCCGCCCTCTCCCTCTCCTCTACAGGGCATCCCAGCTCCTCAGATGAAAAGAAATGGCTTGGTAAGAAGCCAGCCCACCCCTGCACACATAGATACCTTGTCTGGAGAGTGAGAGCAAACCCACCTTCATGTGGCTGGAGCAGGTCTCAAAGCTCACAACACATGATCTGCAAGCACAGTGCTTGCAGAGTATGAGATCACCTTCAAAGGAAGTGAAGAGGAGAAGTGGCAGTATATCATGCCAGCACATACTGTTCCACTTCCAGCTAATATATATATATATATATATATATACCATTTCTGAGTCTGTAAGGGTGCACAGTCAGTGGGAGTTTAGGCATCTGTAATCCCACATGGTTTAACAGCCTCCCAATACCTATTCCCTTGTGCTGTGCTTACTGCAAGGTGGATGCAGCTTGCACACTTATCAACAATGCCAAACTTACTGATTGAACTGTAAAGAGAACTTTTACACAGCCATTTCTAATAACTGTGCAAGAGTTCTCACCATCTCCTTTTGGCAGGACAGCATGATGTAGCTTTTCCAGAGCAGAAGATATATATTTTATTTATATACTGTGTTTAGATTTTTTAGAGTATGTATATACATTGAATATAAATATTTTGGTGAAAGGAAAAGTTGGAATCCCACCCTATCAAAATTCAGTGCTCGCCTTCGTAGCGGACTTTTGAACATGCATTTTTGTTATCTACCATAAATCAAGAGAATGCCAATAAGGCCATATATGTAAAAACATTTTTGCAGCATTCTAAAATATGTAAACATTTCCATACCATGCGAAAACATCTTACCAACAGCATCACTGCCCAGTTAGTGATGAATACAAACAAAAAAATAATTCCTACATGGTATTTTAAAAAGAAAACAGTCACAGAAAAGCCTTAAAAGTTAGCTAAAGGCTCCAATCTCACCCTTTAAGGCAGGCCTGTCCAACCTGCGGCCCTCCAGGGGTTGTGAAACTACAAGCTCCAGCATGCTTTGCTAGTAGACAACCAGTTGATAGCTGGAAGGGCATGCTGGGACTTGTAGTTTCACAACACCTGGAGGGCCGCAGGTTGGACAGGCCTGCTTTAAGGAATAAATTGTAATAATAATGACAGTGTTTACCTGTTTCTCAACATTGCAACCCTCTGAGCTTAAAATAATACTTCAACAAGGATCTGAATGGAGCCATAATTTAGTGTTCCACAGATAATATCAAGTGTTGCGTGTACGCAGACTAAGAAATAACACATGCTCACCCAAACTATATATATGATATACAAATCGTGATTTTAGAACATATGTGATAGTAATCAGCCAAGATCATTTGAATACATCACATGTGCTTGATCAAAGCATATCCTGTTAGGGTTATTTGAGGAGAAGATTTGGAATCCTTGATGTAACAATTTTGAAAGAAAGTGTATGGAGATACTTTGGAAATGGGCTAGTGCATTCCTACCAACATATCACTAGGACACAATGTTCTGCTCCTGTTCTTCTCACTAAAAGAATTAGATAAGATCTGACTAAAGTGTAAAATACATCTTCAAATACTAATTTAATTCAGATGACTAACTTTTTAAAATAAGTGTTGAAAGATTGGAGCAGGATGAACATTTTACTTTAAAAAATAGTTCTGTGAATAGTTTTGTGATTTGGTTCATGAACTATACTAGTATGGATTTCATATATGCCATACTTGTTAATATATTTATTATATGTATTAACAATATACTATATGTTTGCAATGGCGAAACCATTGCCAGAACAGCCCATGCAGCTGTCATAGGCTATGGCAATGCCGGTCCATTCACTCCTATGAGAAAATAGTAAGGCTGGTGCAGTGAAGCCCCATTTGAATGCCCAGATGAGGCTTTACTACACATGCATCCGCCCCGCAGCTGATGGACCAGCATCCTGGGCCAACTCCAAATTTTGCTATGGGGCCCGATGATTGAGTGTTACACCTTGGATGTATGTATACATATAATGTGACAATTACCAAAGAATGGAATGTTGCCTAAGAAAATTCCCTGTGATTGTCCACATTCTACAATATTTTTCACATCTGGAATTCCCCCCATACAAAATCCTGCACTTTCCCCAGCACAATACAATGGCCAGCGTTCCCTGTCCTCTGTAGACTGAATGGATAAACACATGCTTGATATTGAAATGAGATGTTTGGAACTGGCTTGCACAACTTCAATCTTGACCTTCTAATTTATTAAGCAAACTTGTCATGGTTTTTTTCTGACACAATTATATTTTGATTCTGTGAAATTCAAAATCTCCCCCGAAAGTAATTATAATTTTCTGCTTCCGTCCAAAGTCAGATGAGTTAAACAGTGCAATTATTTCAGCTGCTTATTGCTGTTGCTGGTTACTAGTGAATACGAATAATAAGTTAGCAGTGATAATGTATTTCAGAGAAAACTGTGCAAATAATGGGTTTAGATTCAGCTTTTCTTCATGAGTGATGAATACAGTTGTATTAAGCGATACTTTCCACTGGATATTACATCTGTATGGGACGACCTTATATACAATCCTAGGGAAAGCTTTGTAACATGGCACGTAAAGAATGCTATCGACTTTTTCTTTTTTGCAGGGCTGACTAAATGTTTCTGGCGTTAATATTACTTTCATCCTATATACCATTTTGTATACCATTTTGTTAAATTACCTTTTTATATTTGTATGTGTGGGATGGTATCTAGCAGAGGTGAATAGCGAAGGAGCAAAAGCATCTCCCAAATGTCCCAATTTGGTGAGGTAGTCCCAGTTCTAGACTTGTGTTCCGGCTGCAGGAATGTTGGGAGTTATGCCCCACTTACTGCTACTCTGCTGAGTATAGTATATTGCACAAGTGCGGGGCAGAGCCTATCACTAGTGGGGGTATGTTCCATTCCTGTTATTATGAGCAGACAAAAGCCAATTGGAGCCTACCAAACTGCCTCCACATCTCCTCTCCTCTGACCTCATCTTCTTGCTCAATGCTGACCTTGACCTTCAGTGCCTGCTATTCCTGTGCTCAAGAGCTAGGCTGAGGCACCTGATGTTAAAGGACACACAGATGACTTCACACTAGGAAGCTTAATGTTTGTATCAAGAGCCTGCGCTCCTATCCACATGACTGTTTGTAGGTAAAGGGAATTTCAGGCACATAGATTATACCTCTATTGTATAGAGAATTGTAATCTTGTGTGTATTGCAGAGCTAGGCAATATCTGGTTCTTCATGTTGTATGTAGCTATAATTTCCAGAATGCCTTGGAAGTGTATTCTAGGACTTTTTGCATCTGAATGACCGTCTGTTGTATGCTAAAAAGTTTTTTATATATGATAGTAATGTCTGTTTATTGTAATAGTAACTATATGAAGAGATTTTTACACTTTCGTAAATTTTTTTTTAGACTTTTTATGTTTCAATGACAACTTGTGAAAAGAGAATAAATAGGCAACACCAAATGTTCGATACTAGCAAGACAGTAAAATACAAATATGAACCAAAAGAAAAGAACTTTAATATAATGTAATTTTAACAATTTTTAGACATACTCTAGATTAAAGGGGTATATGAGGGGAAAGGAAAGATGGGGAAAAGGAGAACAGGAAAGATGGAGCAGTAAACTCAAAGTATGCCACTTTCATAGTTTTTGAAAATAAATAACTGTATGTATAGTGCAAGTGCAGGTGTACGTGTATTTCACATGGCCTTTAAACAAGTGCATAATACATAGACAAGGATTCAAATGAGGCATCACAGAAAAGAGTCTGTTGCAGGCTTTTTGCATGCTTGCCTACTCTCCCGGAATTTAAGAAGGCTCCCGAATTGCAGGAAGTCACCTCGGACTCCTGGAAGAGTAGACAACCTCTTGGATGTGATGGAGGCGGGGCTTAATGGTGTGATTTTGTGCCATTAAGCCACGCCCCTTTCCATGAAATGCTGTGATTTTTTTCATTTCCTAGCAAGGGGCGGAGCTATGGTGAAACGATTGCGTCGACACGTACCCTCCAAATCCCTGTCACATGACTTCTCGTCCAGAATCTCCTGGAGGAGATGTTTGAAAAGTAGACAAGTATGGCTTATTGCAGGAAGATATTTTTTTCTTTGCTCAAAAATGTTTGCCCCTGATGTTTTGTGAGCTGTGGGGGAAAAAAAAATAATGTTAGGCTGAATATAATAGCTTTTTAATACGCAAATTTTCCAACAAATGCTCTCACCCAACTTGTCCGACATACACCAGTGAAGTTAAAACATTTCTAATTTAATTACCTTATTTCCAATGTCTACATCTGTCCAAGTGATTCATGATAAGGGGTTTCTTGTAGGTTAGAAATAATGTACGCTCTGCTTCTCACTTTTTTCAAAACTGAATTAATTTGGACTAAATTAAAATATAATAAATATATTAAAATATAAATTAAAATATATATTTACAGACAGAGAGAGCGGCCATTTTGTTAGCTAAACTAATATTCAGCCGATCAATTCACTAGCAACTTTAAGTTCAAATTTGCTTTCATTGTCTAATTTGCTCTAGACACATAAAAACTAATTGCTGATTGCTTGGTAAGGTTAGAGCTGACAGCAAGAAAGTCTCAAGGAGGTCTTCTGTCTCCCATTCTGCTCTTGTGAGCTCCGGCCAAATGTGGACTTGTGAAGCTTACTGCTGTATAATACCAGTGAACAAGCATGTTAGCTTGATGATGTGAGTACCAAGTGCTTTACGAATACTCGAGGATCCAGTTCACACAACCAGTATATACATAGAGTCAGCTTATATACCTTCCCATTTCCATACCTCTCAAAATTTCATCTGGTACCAAGGTGTATTACCTTGGTACCCAGCGGTCAGGCTTACCAGGAGGGCCCCAGTGCTAGTCAGGATTGTCAACTACTTTCTAGGTGCTGGGGCCCAATAATTTTTTTGGGCCCCTCCTGGAGGATTGGCCCTGATGCTGTGCAGCACTGGTCCTGTTGAAAATGGAAGGGAATATTTGTTTGTTTTTTCCTTTTAATTATTATTTTTTACTATTCTGCCGGGCATGATAGCTCAAACCGCATGCGTTTTCGGCTATCTTGACGATCTGAACCATGTCTTTTTGATTTACTATTAAGCAGCAGTTTGCCATGCGGTTTGGTCAACTGCCAATCAATACATTGCTCGATCAGAATGCATCCTATTTGAAAAAAAATAGATTGTGGTATCAGATCAGGTGATTTTTATTCATCCACTGTGATGTGTGGTTTGGCCTTTAGTAGCACATTAAAGTCTGCAGTTTGATCAGACAGCACTTTAGTAAATATGCCCCATAATGCGAAATGCTAAGCCTATCTATGCTTTTATTTCATATAAGTGTGGGTACACAATGATATCACAATAATGTCCCAAGGTGGTCAGTAACCTTTGAGTGTGCCCTCAGGGTTCCGAGTTCCGTATTCATGGTGAGATATGGATGTTGGCGAGAGATAAAGACAAAGCCTTATAATGAAATCTTTGGTGGCTATTGTTTCAGGGACATTGTAATGTTTCACATTTATTTTTAATAATGTCCCGCTCACAGATAGCATGATCCATAGTATTTTGGTATTTGGAAAAATTCACCATTTATGTTTTCATCTCGGAGGTACATGAATTTAGGCTTACAAGTTCCGTTTTGATGTCTGCATACTGCTTTATGCAATTTGGTTGCAAGCCAATGCTTTTGTAGAGGGATCTGTATGGACTCTGGACTTCGATTTATTTTGCCCACACAGGGCATGAGGGTCTCTGACGATAGTGCAAGGCCGCCTTGTGGAGAAGCCAGCTGGGAAGCCTCAGGGCCTTGTCTGTCTTGTGCTACGTAACGTCCCACAATTTTCCTATTTTCTGTTCTACCATTTGTTGTGCATCTTATTCAGAAAGTTACAATACTTTGTTGCTTTGCTGATTGATTTTGTAGTTTACCGACCTGAGCTTACCAGAGCTCACACATCATGTTCCATCGGGTGCA
The DNA here is from genome assembly GCF_038048845.1 of Mixophyes fleayi. Lineage (NCBI taxonomy): Eukaryota > Metazoa > Chordata > Amphibia > Anura > Limnodynastidae > Mixophyes > Mixophyes fleayi. Next base: position 34,207,282 of record NC_134410.1, read on the forward strand.
CCGTGTGACTCTGCTTGCTACTTTGTATTAAAAACTAACAGCATATATTTTTGGCAGTGAAAATAATGGTGGAGCTGTTGCTTGGCAGAGGAAGGTGGTAGCACAGATAGTCATTTACAATGTGTTCACTCGGAATGCCAAGGGTGCATCAAATGTAAACACAATCCTGACTATGAATATGGTAAAGGTTACAGCAACATTAAGTTGGAAAGAAAGACCGGTCTATCAGGTTCAACCTTAATTTGAAACAAAATAAACACTATAAAAGTAATTAATACCTTGTTGGAGTATTATAACAACTCTTCTCCAATGCTAGGTCTTTGGATGACCACAATAGAGTGTACATATTTAATTTAAGATTTTAGGACAAATCACCCTGATTCTCTACTGATATATCACTGTCCTGGTCCCTTCCATACTACTTCAACTTGCTCCATTGTATCCACCACTCATTTATAGATTATATTGACAGGTTATACTTATTTTATTAAGAATGGGAATTATTTTAACAGTTACCCTTGGCATTAACTAATGCATGAAGTTTCCTCATACTCCTGATGGATAGTTCTGTACACTTTATATACAATACAGAAATGGAAGTTGCTCAATCAATTTATAGGTTCATAGCAGGTGCTGGAAAGGGTGGGGTTATCCTGAAAGAAACAAACACAGAGAAAAATCCCCCAGCACACTGCTATAGCCAGCAAAGGAGCTGCCATTTCTACTTGTACATAAAAATGCAAAAGTCTCATTTGCACACATTTGTAAATGTATGGAAAGCCACCCGCCACTCCCCGACGCTTTTGCTAATAGGGTGGTCCTAACTCTATATACCTCAGTCTCATATACCTCTGAAGTCTCCAAAATTGCACTACTGCTATGAACCTATAAATTGATTATGCAACTTCCACTTCTGTATTGTTAGGATCACCCTATTAGCAAAAGCGTCATGGAATGGCAGGTGGCTTTCCATACATTTGCAAATGTGTGCAACTAAGACTATTGCATTGTTATGTACAAGTAGAAATGGCAGCTCCTTTGCTGGCTATAGCAGTGTACTGGGGGATTTTTTTCTGTGTTTGTTCATTTTATAGGCAGGTCAGAGACAGCTGGAAATAGCTGGACATTTTATTATGTGTTTTCTGATTTCATCCTATAACGATGTTCAATGAAACATGATCTCATGTTATTATTAATAAAAGTTGTACCTCACCAACGTTCTTGATAACACATAATTTACTATGGGCAATACAGAGCCAAAAACAGATGTTCGTTCACCCATAAAATAGCAGTATTTTGTCCAGGCCAACTATTCGTGGTATGCAATAATTGTTTTTATTTAGATCACTTTTTCTTAGTTAAATTATCTTTTTTTGACATAAATGTAAATTGATTTTAAATTCTATTCACCTGTTCCCACATTCAGGGGCCTATTCTGAATTGGTCACAGTTTATGTTGAAAACGTAGGTCTAAATTAAATCCATGAAAAATATGCACATTGCGGACATTTGAGTAAGATGTGCTTAAAGCTTATGATGTAAATGAAATAAATAAAACAAAAATGAGTGCTTACTCTCCCCCACAAAGCTAACCCATCTCTAGCACTGCCAGCGTAGGCTGGTATGGCCAAACTTGGGAGGACAAAAGGTGTGCAGGCCCCCTAAAAATACTAATTCCGGCATGTAGGCTGGTGGCACTATAGTAGTGAAACATGCAGCATGGGCTCTCCCTGCCATTGTACCAACAAGCCATTAGCCAACCAGCACAGCGCTGAATTCCCTAGAGGAATTGGGTCCGAAAAAAATGCAGCCCACCAATGGGAATAGCCTATCCCGGGCTGATGGCACTAAAGTTATTCCCACACCCCTGGGAGGTAGGTGTGGGATAATAAGTAAATTTAAAGTACTAGCACATGATTTTTACAAGGTGGACAACTGATCCCAACTTGCCTAGCCACGTTTAATTTTTTGGGCATGCTGGAACTTGTAGTACTACAAACTCCAGCATACCCATGGCTGCCATGGCACATTGGCACTTCAGGAACTACAAGTGCCAGCATGTTTTGGCCTCCAGGGCTTGTTGGGACCTGTAATGCACCCTGTAAAAATGTTAAAGATCACACACACCAGTAAAAATACGTTATTCTAAAAAAACATCCCCACACTACGCTCTTTTATCAGTTAATTGCCTTACTTAGTTCCATGGATAAAGACTGGCACCTCCGAAATCTTCATATAGCAATACTGATCTTAGCAAAACTAAATATCACTCATTGAAATGCAGATGAACATGCTCACACCAGAGCCATACCGCAAATTAGCAATTACAGTCATTGAAGGCATATTTATATGCTGGGTATTTTTTTTTACAGGCGGGGTGAGATCCGTGCTGATGATTATCACCAGGAGGGCAACAGATATATATGTTCGTCTGCTTCCACCTCTACATACTAAGTAAAGTGCATGTCACACGCTTACTGTACTCAGGCTATGCATGCCCACCTCTCCCCTCCCCCGTTCCACCGAGAGCTGGATATGTCGGTCTGCATATAGACATACGCCATGTTACTGCATGTGCACAATATGGAAAAGCACATTTTGGGACGAGACCTTTAGTGTGTCCTCACACAGTCTAGCAATAGCCTTGCAGAGCTGCTCAGAGCCAATAACAGCTGAACATGTGTATCAGTCCAGCTAGACGATTCCCAAACTGCCTAGAAATGACTGGCTGCATTCATTTCACTGAGCACTACAAAATGGTTGCAAATGGTTGTTTTTTTTGTATTGTTTTTGTAATTGGTGTCAGATGCCTCAGTGATGTCACAGGTGCCTGGTGTTTTTTATAGGATGTATAGGAGCTGAACATCTCCTCGATGTGTAGCTGCGCCTATTGCCAGCCATTACGGTAGGAATCTCAGCTCACTTATGTGCGCAACTCTATAGGGTGTGACAAAAAAATGAGCGGAGATTCCTGTATAATCTCTGACCAGTTATGTCTTCGTGGACGTTCCGGAGGCGCTCTGCTCCGAAATGAATCTCGCCCATAGAGTGATATATTGGCTGCCTCCATTGTGTGCAGATGACGTACAATTTAATAAAAGTTTGTTATGATATAGATGATTGCTCACAAGAAACTCATTGTTCCCATAGTTGGATACAGAGAGAGAGAGAAGTGCATCAGCTAAAAATGTCAAGTTACTTGGTTGTATTTCCATTTTACATACAGTGACAGTAGCTATAATTCAACCACAATGAAAAAGTTAATGTTGCAATATCATCAAATGTAAGGCTCTATTGCTAAATTAAATGTCAGCATTTATTAGTATAGATGTGTTAGTAAGTGTAAGCAGGAGGGTGAGTAGGAGGGAGCTGAAGGGACCAACATCACTGTCTCCCCAAAAATATTGACAGCCTTGCACTTTTTTCTACTGATGCACCATTTCTTCCAATTGCTGAAATAAAAAAAATATGTTGGTATCAACATATGTGTTTGTCTTGTTTGCTGTGGAATAAAACGCAAAAAGCATAATTTAATTTTTTTTAATTGTAGCTTATTCCATATTCTTAACTGGGTTGAACAACATTATTGCACCTTTTAGAAGTAGTTGCAAACAATTAGATTCTCAGCAGATGATCCTTCTTCCCATTGGAACTGAACTCAGAGGCATATACAGCGAAATGCGTGTTGGCGTTTGCTGTCTGTGACTGATCTGAAACAAACAAATTTGTTTAACTAGATGGACTATTAAATAATACTCTTTAGTTTACTCGTCAGCAATAGAATAGATTTATACTGCCCAAATCCAAAGCCAGATATTGGATAGGTAGTTAGCAATTCACCCCTGTCATGGTAAATCCAGCTAATGACCAGCTAACTAGCCGACACCTATATTCAGACTATAGGGGCAGGAATTGCATTACAATTCTATCAATGCTCTGACCTAGAGCACCAAAGGTAGACGTAGTTAGAAGTTTACCACTTATGAATAAGATTTGGATTCTGGTATTAGCTTCAGTAAGTTACTAGGAATGGATTAATACCTAATGAATTTAAATAAATCTTAACGACCGAACATTGTGGTCATATATCAGGTACACACCTTCCCAGATTACCACAATTTTGTGAATCTATTTATAATAGTGGGGTATATTACTTATTTCTATTGCAATTGAATTAAGAGATAGAAATAAATAGAAATAAAAGAGATCGAGAGTCAGATTCAGCAATTTTAAAATCACATTTTATTTTAATTGTCACTTACCTATTTTGCTGCTTTTAAATAGAATTTTATTGATGTAATTAATAAAAGTTATTATTTAATACAATAGGCAATGGTTTACATGGTAAAACACACTTTGTGGGACTGTATGGTGCACCAATGGAGTTCCAGCATTCTTTCGTTTTTTTTCTTGTGCCTTTAAGTGATGTTATTTGTGGCTGGCTGGTAGCACCTCTACTTGCTTCAAGCAATATATGCTTTTCAGGTATCCGAAAAAGAATAACATATATTAGAGTATACAATAAACAGTCAACAGTCCATAATTTATACTAGTGCGACATTTATCTTTAGAAAACAAAGAAGGCCAGAAAATTGTGTGACGAGGCCATTGAGAAGACTGTAGCCAAGCATTGACAAACTCAAGGGTCAAGGCTACAAATCAATCTCAGAGACCTTGATGTTCCCATTTTCACAATACATAATGTTATTAGTAAGTTTAAGGCCCATAGCACTGTAGTCTTCTTCCCTGGAAAGAGAAAGCTTGATGGAAAAGGACAGGATTGTTTGAATGGTGGAGAAAGCACCTAACTCCAGCGTTGGACTGGGCCGCGGAGGGGAATTCTCCCGTGAGCCCCAGTGCCTGATAGCCCTGCCTTCTTAGTTGGTGGGGTGGAGCACGTGCCGGATTAAGGAGGGGCACATGCCCAGGGATCCCCGTCGTTGGAGACAGTTAGTAGCCTCATGCATTTAGAAATGCATACCCTTCAATGCGCAGCTCTTGGTCACTCTTGGGCTAGGAGCGCAGTGACGTCATCACTGTGCGGCGCACTCCCAGTCTGTCAGTGTCTGGAAGCTGCACAGTAAAGGACATCTACTGTAAGTTAAGTGGGGTTGTGCTTTCTTTTAAGTTATTACTTTAAATTTTTCCCTTGCGATGCTCCCAGTCACAGATAGATTGAGAGCCGCCTCATCGCTTCAACAACGAATTGGCAAATGGTGGAGAGGGACAGGGAGGGGGACAGAGGGGGACATGTGTGATGAAGAGGGACTGGGAGGGGAAATATGTGGTGGATGTGAGGAGGTGTGTGGGGCAAGTGGGGAGGTCTGAGGGGCATTTAAGGTGCACACAGGGAGGTATGAAGGGCAGTTTCATAGTATATATGAGAGTCTGAGTACATGTGGAGCTATTTTGGAATATTTGGGAATTGTTGGTGGCATATGTAGGCATTTTCGGATGAGTGGTGTGGTCTCTTTTAAAGGTAGGATGTATGTATGATATACTGTTATGTACTCTGTTTACTTATTGCACAGCTTTCCATATTTCATTGTATACATTTTCCAAGCAGGCCCCAACATGCCAGGATCCCGACAAGAAACCAGCAGCAGGAGGTAAAAGCTACAGTAACAGGTTGGAGAGAACAACACAGTCACCCAGCAGCCTTGTCCTTTAGCCCTCCTAATTTTGTTTCCTAACCTCTCCTGCTCTTATTGTTCCCCTATCCCTTGCTATCACCACTTTCCTCAGTGTCCTGTCCATCCACCTGCTGTGTTTCTACCTTCCATTTACTCCCCTCCTCTCTGCCACCTTCATTCCTCCTCCACTCCAATGTTACCCTTTCTTCACAGACTTTCAGGACTGTGAAAATCAGCTTGAGGCACAAAGATCAGAGCCATGAATCTTCATGTAAGTGAAGAATTTTAGTTTCTATCCGCTGATGTTAACATGTGCTTGTCCGGGCTGCAGGCCTCTGTGTTACATCTCTTCATTACCCCAATGTAGTGGGCCCCTACCACTGCATTCCTCCAGTGGGCCCTTTATGTCCCAGTCTAACACTGCCCAACTCAATTACCAAACAGATTCAAGGTGACCTTCAGACAAAAGGTATGACATTTCCAACTCACAGCATCTGTCACCTACTCAATGAGGAGGGGGGGGGTTATCTGGTAGAAGTCCCTACTGCTGATGGAGTGAATAGGCCAGATTGGGGATATGGGCAGGGACGGGCTGGGCCAGACAATTAAAGTGTATTTCAGGCCATCTGGTGGTCCAGTAGGAATGCAATTTAGGCACTCTATGTAGTCCGTGGACACATCATCCAATTGATAGGATATTGTACTACAAGCTGTAGTATCAATATTCTATTAATGAATAATCCGCATTAAGTAGTATGTGATGCGGCCAGTCTGTGCAAGGACTGCATAGACTGCCTGCAACACATTTCTCTGACAACAGTGCTTCAGGACTCCTCCCCTAGACTACGGGCACCAAAATACTTGCACACAGTAATTTGAAGAAGAAGACAGAATAAAAAGTAAAAGAGAATGGTGTGATGAGTGGGCACAATGTTATGAGTGGGCACAGTGTGATGAAGGGGCCACATCATGAAGGGGCCACATCATGATGAGAGGGCAGAGTGTGATGAAGGGGCCACAGTGTGATGAAGGGGCCACAGTGTGATGAAGGGGCCACAGTGTGATGAAGGGGCCACAGTGTGATGTTACCACACTCCTAACAATGTTCCAACACTAAAACTTCAAGTAAGTTTTCTCTGTTTGTTTATTTGTAATTACTGTGTGTTTTGTCCTGATTTTGTTAGGATTGTCCAGTCGCCGGTTGGCCTATTGGAAAGTAGGAGTGGCTGCAATGGAATGTTGTGGTGGTTGGGTAGATTTCCCTTATTGTGATAATGTTGGAAAAAGCTTCTCAGCACAACAAGTATTGTTTGCCAGTATCTGAGACATTCACAATCGCATTAATACCTATGAATATTTAAACCTGCGGAGACAATGCCTCAGATCACTGAAATTCTTACAGACATGAAAAAATTAGAAATGATAAAGCTGTATCAAACAATAAATGTACAATGTGTTTATTTACATCTTGTTAACTTAAAATGTGATGTGTGATAAGTTTGTAGGTGACAGCTTCCCTTTGAGAGGCTGCTTTCTACTACTATGAAACAGCAAGAAAGCATTAACTATGTACAAAAACTATATCCCAAGGCGCATTGTGTAATAAAGGACTACAACGCTAAGGAGGATAATTGGTAATTAAGGATGCAGCCCTAAAAATTATATAGGCAAGGGATAATTTGGTCAATATTCTAAGTGCCAAACACAATAATATGCATGTTCTGGCCAGAACCTTTTATGTATTTAATTCTATTTTGTGAGATTATTAAAATCATTTTATGAAAATGTATTTATATATTATTGTGTTTGGCACTTAGGGGCATATTCATTTAGCTTGATATTCAGATGAACATCGCGGCTGCACTTTTTTATGTTAAAACGGTACTGCAACATTGCGGATTTCCCTTCGCAACCCTATGGGGGGCAAAGGGAAACCAGTGTTGTTGCGGTAACTTGGAGTGCCTCCGGAACGGGCGCAACGGCACTCCGCGCACAATTGAATATGTCCCTTAGAATATTGACCAGATAATCCCTTACCTACATCATTTTTAGTTACCAATTATCCTCCTTAGCTTTATAGTCCTTTATTACACAACAATGTGCCTTGGGATATATTTTTTGTATATTGTTAATGTACTGGGGAGTTTTTTTGGAATTCACTTCTAGACATTTCCCTAGTGGGAGCTTTGCATTACATTATATTAAGGGTGTAGAGCAACGATGACTACTCCATCTTCTTTTATTGTACATACGCATATGGATATACTGCAGTCTGTTCCGTGTGCGTACGTACGGCAAGTGCTGTTTAAGCAGAGCGTACGTCTACCCAGATTCAAATCAAAACATTTCTGGAGATCAGCTTTGATTTGAGTACAGTCAGAAATACGCTCAGATTGCAAGTTCTTTTTCAAAATGCAACTTAAGTGCAAGTTGTCTTAGGACATGAATCGGGTCCTATGTATTAAATGTCCTATGCGCGTCCACATTTGTAATAAAAAAATCCCTGAAATATCTTATAATGTTACATCACAGGGATTTTCCATGCAGGATAAAGGCCCTAATGAATATGTATTAGAATCCTGAATAAGGTAAAGCTAAAAGCTCCATGCAAAACCCAACAGTAATTGTTTCATTATTTATAATTAGATCCAACTTGCGATGGAAATAGGGGATAACATTGAAGTCTCAGATGACTCCTCAAGGTCCTAATAGATGTGCGCATCCCATGTGATCACTGGCAACAGCCGCACATCACATTGAGCTCCCTCCGCCGAGCAACAAGGTAAGTGTGTATTACTGACTGGGGGCTGTGTGTATCTCACTGACTGGGGGCTGTGTGTATCTCACTGACTGGGGGCTGTGTGTATCTCACTGACTGGGGGCTGTGTGTATCTCACTGACTGGGGGCTGTGTGTATCTCACTGACTGGGGGCTGTGTGTATCTCACTGACTGGGGGCTGTGTGTATCTCACTGACTGGGGGCTGTGTGTATCTCACTGACTGGGGGCTGTGTGTATCTCATACTTGCCAACTTTTCCTCGTTGGCTTCAGGGAGATCCCGGGGAGGTGGGCGTGCCGGGGCAGGGCTTGACGAATCGCATCATTTTGCTAAGATGAGGCGATATTTGCGTCATGAAGCCACGCCACTTATTTATTGCGGGGGCAAGAACCGGAAGGTTGCTCTGCTCTCCCGGGAGCCCTCCCAGAAATGCAGGAGTCTCCCAGACATTTCGGGAGAGTAGGCAACTATGCGTTAAAGAAAAGCAGCTAATGAATCTCTAGAGACTGAAGTGTATTTTACATTTCTGTCTCCATTACTGAAGTCATGTTGTCTTACCTGTCAGTCTTTGACTAAATCTTGGTCTCCATGAAAATGGCCACCTCCATAGGCATCAATACATGGACATAAGAAACTATGTCATCATGCTACAGATGGCAAAGCGAACCACGTCTTGTACTGGCTCAGCATCAGGGAGAATGCCAGACTCTTCAGGGAGTGAGGGAGATCACCCCTATTTCAGGGAGTCTCCCTGAAATTCAGGGAGAGTTGGCAAGTATGGTGTATCTCACTGACTGGGGGCTGTGTGTATCTCACTGACTGGGGGCTGTGTGTATCTCACTGACTGGGGGCTGTGTGTATCTCACTGACTGGGGGCTGTGTGTATCTCACTGACTGGGGGCTGTGTGTATCTCACTGACTGGGGGCTGTGTGTATCTCACTGACTGGGGGCTGTGTGTATCTCACTGACTGGGGGCTGTGTGTATCTCACTGACTGGGGGCCTTTGTTTCACTGAGGGGGGCTGTGATAAATGTAATGTTTTATTATAATGTATGTATCAATGCCCCATGTTGGCCACACCCACAAAACAATGTGGTCACGCCCTTTTCGGCGCTGCCGCTCCACGGCGGCACAAAGCTTCTTTCATGCTTGAACTGAGGTGGGCCTCTGTATTTTAAATGCCAGGGCTGATTTTTAGTCCCAGTCCGGCCCTGCTTGAAGGGTTAACTTGTGAGACCCCCACCTAACTCCCTGCCACTTGGCACTTATATGCAGAGGACCCGGTAACCTTATGGTCTGGAATCTGGTAAGCGGTGGGCAGTATATAATATACAATGATGGAATGTTACTGAGAGTTGATAAATGGATTATAGTAATAAGATACAAAAACACTTGTAGAATGATATTAGTTGGACAATGCAGTACAAAGTCAACATTAGAAGACAATAACAACAATAGAAGACAAGGTAATATCTGGATGTGTATTGGGCCCTGTAGTAATGAAGAGGGCTTACACTCTGTACTCTGTAACTGTACTGGTGATATTGACAAGACTGAGTAGGCAACACAAATGGCAAGTGTGCTTAAATCTGGAAGACTATGGGGCAGCAATAGCAATATTACCCCCTTAACAACATTAGGATAATTAGCAGCAGTTCTGGAGAATATCTCTGTATTGCTAAATGCCTAACAAAATGCACAAAACAATGATAAAGCTTAGAGGGAAGATCAGCCCACAAAAACGTTTTGTTTTATTGTTGTAACAGGGATTTTTAAAGGATAACGCCACCCAAAACGATAAATAATTAATAATGTCCTTACAAAGATTGGAACTTTCCCTTCAAAAGTGTCTGAAAATAGCTGACACCTTGGGCAAGCCATGCACGTTACCATTACTTTCTGCTCGTTAGTCTTCACCTACTGCTGGCTGATATATCCATTTGTTGTTTTTTTTTCAAGGATTATCTGCAGAATCCTCCAGCTGCAAAAAAAAAGAAAAAAAGAAAACCTAATTCCCCAAAAGTTCATGCTCCTATGAGCAACAATGTAGGATAGAAACAGGGCTAGACTGGAATTTAAAAAATCAGCACTCAAAAAACAAAATATGGATATTTAAATAACAAGACCCACAATTTTTACCAAGTCACTGGTGTATCTATAGTAGCCCCCTAAACCCAATGATCCTTCTCAAGACATTTCGAAATTTTTCCCTTAATCTTAGACTTTAGTTTGGCTTGATTGTTGTCTTGTTCCCCCACGGGTGCCCTGTGGTCGCCAGGGGTCCCTCCTCTGGTCTCAGTTATTCCTTCCCCAGCTACCACCCTTCTCCCCCCTATCATATAAAGTGTACTTCTCTTTCATCGTGGCCAGTTTTGTGCCAACACTACTGTTTATTTAATTGCGCTGTATATTTGGCCTATGACCAGAGGAGGGCTGGTAAATCTTAGCCCGAGGGGCAATACTCAACTCAGCAGCCTATTTTAAAGAAAAAAAATGCAGGTGACCCAGCCCAAGGTAGCCCACTAATGGACCGGCCCAGAGGGCAGATGCCCCCCTTCCTCCCAGCCCAGCCCGCCCCTGTCTGTGACTGCTCGATGACTTGTACATTGCCTACTATTATGGTCACTGATAATTGTATCTTATTGCTATACATTGTATGAATAAAAACAAATTTCTTATAAAAAAAAAATGTTTTGGAAGTGTAAAGGAAATCTGAAAAATGTACTCACCTTGGCTTCATCAACCCTCTATTCTGGTCGGTCCCATGATAGATGTATTCGTCTGAGCAGAAAATCCTCTCTTTTGCTAGGAAGGGGTGTGTGTACTTCCCGTTGGGATCGAGGTAATGTAGATTCATATTTTTTTCTTATTTTATTCCTCTTAACTACACTGGCTGGGGCTTGGCTGCTAGTCTTTTGGTTTTCTCCTCAGCGATGGTTAGATTCATACCATAGGCAAACCGAGGGGGGTTTCCTAGTGCCTGGAAAACCCCCTCCAAGCCTGGGGCACTATATAATTGAGGTGGCTGGACCCTGCTCCAGCCTTCACACAGCTCTTCTTGAAAAGGGAGAGCTGCGTGCACCTAACAGTAGTGCACACAGCATTGCCCATGTATATTATGGTGATAGGAAGAGTTGGAGAGCAGCCAAACACTGTCTAAAATTATAGCCACGCCCCCATGCATGCTGGTCACACCCACTGGCAGCATGGTGTGGAAACCACCCTCTACAAATCCTGCGTTTGCCCCTGCATACCTCTTCCACATTACAAGGAAATTCAGTGCTTGTTCCTGTTGCCTATGACAAAAATGTTGGTGAACCCATTGGCAAAGCTGTTGCTATTGGCATCCTTTGCATGAGCCACATCTAATGGCCTGGGTGTATCTCTCTGCTGGTGATGGTCCCAATTCCACCCACATTTCTGCTCCAGTGACCATGCAGAGGTTAGAGTATCAAGCTTGGTGAAGCCTATAGTCTTCCCAGTTTCCAGGTCAATCTGAAAGGTATCATTGATCTTGTTAGAGTGCCGGTGTCACTGTCTGGAGACTGGATAGGAGGCCAGTGGCAGGGAGGAAGGCTGGCCAAAAGGAGGTAGATGGTAAGAATGGTCAAACATAGCCGGGCTCAGTACACAGTGAGGCGAGGAGGTCCAAAGGTTCAGGAAGAGGCGGAGTGGAGGGTAAGCTGAGGTCAGTACACGAGTAGTTAATGCTGGGAACCAGGAAGAGCAACAGGAGCAGGTGATTGATCACAGGCAAGGAGCACAATAATCAGGCACTGGAGACAGGAACTGGCCAGGCTTTATAGGAAGTCAATGGGTGGAGCTTAGGCATGCTGGAACATCAGGAGATCAATGGAACTGATCTGGAACACAGAATAAAGACAAGGAACTGTCCAGCAGCCAGAATAGCTCAGTCAGTAGAGCAGCAGTCCACAGAGGCAGAAGCCCTGGGTTCGAATCCTGACAGCCAGCATGGATGGTGCAGGTTGAATTTGCCTGCTGCCAGGGTCCGCACAGCCCTCACATACCCAGCCGGGTTCATGGATGTCATTAGGATTGAAAAATAAGACATCAGACACATCCATCTAGTGTATGATACCATGGGTCAAGTTACTGTGCTCAGGATAACAGCTAAAGAGGAAAGTACAACTTCTGCAAAGTAAGGAAAACCGGTCCGTACTCTTGTCCATAATTGTTGTTACAAGAACTCGTTCACCAACACCACCCACTAATTACAAGGTGTTAAAATAAACATGCCAAGTGCCATTCCCCTTTACCTGTGAGTGTGTGTCTATTTCTGCAGGAGCCAGGTAGAGGTAGAGTCAACCCCTCATGGACACTGTAAGGACCCACAAGCTGAGGAGTAAACTGACTTGGGTGGTGGCACTGCATCGACAAGAAAAACAAGAAAAGGTGATACAAATCTAATTGTGAGGTTTAAGAACCCTCTTCTCTCCAGGTGCAGGGTGACGCCCGTTGCCGCAGGGTCTACATAAAAAATTTGTCTTTATAGGAAAGCTGAATATTAATATTAGTACTATGATACTTCTTACTGTATAAATGAGCATACGTAAAGGGCTATGTCTATGCTTACTTCCCCAGGGCATGCCACTAATATGGTGCAACATTGGAGGGGACATGACCAGACATAGAGAGTGTGTGGCCAGTCTGCAGTGGGTATGTCTAGAACTTGATAAGAGCTTGTAAGCGCTAGTCTAACTCGAGCCCCCTGTTGCTTTGTTGTGTGCAACTCTCCTATCATGTTGCCCTTTGGGACAGGCATAGCATCAAACTGTCCCTGTTGTTGTTATAAAGTATTTACTATAGGACTGAGTCACAAAAAACCCCCACCCTGCAAAATCTTGTGTAAGACAGGCAGGGGCGGGCTGGACCGGGGGGCAGGGGGGAAGCGGGCACCCGGGCCGCTCAGTCTAGCGGCTGTTCAGGCCGGCCGCCTCCCCCCGTCCCCCACCGTGGATGCAGTATTTTTTTTTGTCCCCGGCGGCCACTTCTGACAGCGCACAGGCGGCCGCATCGCGTGTCACGTGATGCGGCCGTCTGTGTGCCTCCCGGGCTGATACCTCCCAGCCCGCACCTGAAGACAGGTACTGTCTCCCCCTTCGAGTAGAAGGATATATGTGGGCAGGTGGAATATGGAGAGGTCTGTGTTTGGAATTACTTGCGGTCAGCATCATCCAGCCATCGCAAATGTGCAGCGTCGCTTTGTTGGTAAGTCTGTTTATATTCATGTAGCCTTTTTTTCTAATCGGTGTTTATTTGTAGGTATCCTGGTTGTCGGGGTTGTGGTACTCGGAAAAACGTACCCAACCCGTTTACAGAGTCGTGTTCCTTTCAGCCCATGCTAGCGATGAATGTCACAGTGAATAAATGTAGAGAGTGCTGTAGAAGGAATAATTAATTTATTCATTCTGAGGCAGAATATTTTGTTTCAGAGTCACAGAAGGTAACGAAATTCGTTAGTACATGTGTATAGCTATAAAAAGGCGGTTTCAATCAGTGTGACAATGTGACAGTAATGAATGAATGAATATTGTGCTGTCATTCTCTGAAGACTAGAGGACCAGATGAAGAGCACAGATCTGAAGGTAAATCATGTCAGTGTGTATGCATGAATCGTCAGACTGATCAGACCTTCAGTCATAGGCAATCGTTTGAGATAACACATCGGTTGGAAAATTCTTCAGTGTGTGCCCAGCTTAAGGCTCTCCTTGTAAACTCAAGATCACATTTTAGCCCGCACATAACCCTGGACTTTGATTACAAAAGAAAAAAACCTTGTAAATCACATAATTTATCACATTACTTCCAGCCATTCAAGATCACTCAGTAAATTCACAACAAAGACAACAGCGCCACCTATGTATCAGTGCCATAAATACATGATAAATATTCAAATAAATATGTTTAACAGATTAATAGCAAAATCATGCAGAAGACGGGAGTGGGGAGTGCTACCTGGGACACACAAGGATATTATGGTATGACTCCCACATTTTCAAATATCAATGTGCAAAAATACAGAAAATAAAATTTCATATATAAATGATAAAATACATGTAACGTAATATTCATTATATGGTCTCAGGACACATACAAGAAAACCATCAGGTATCACACTAGACCACACAATAGTGATATCTGACCTATATTGTTGCCAGTACAGCATAAGCATCCTAATTGCCCAATTCTAGCCCATGCACTGCTGGCATGCGGATGCCCAGTACGTAATATTACCATCAGGCAGGTAGAGCGGAGACCCAGTTCCAGAGGCATTCAGTGCTATGTGCATCTCTATATATCATACAGAAAGCAACAAGATGTTCAGTCCAATCAGGGGATTGCTGTGGAGGTGACTGTGTCTGCTATGTGGGGAGTTGTGCAAAGTGTCTTCCATTCCATATAGGGTACTTGCCTACTCTCCCGGAATTTCCAGGAGACTCCCGGATTTCAGGGACCAAAATTCACGGCACTGAATAGCCGTGGGGGCTTAATCACATCATTAAGCCCTGCCCTCCACTATTCAATACCGTGAATTTTTGTATTTTATGGTAGGGGCAGGATTATAGTGATGTAACGACATTGTCAAGCCCTCTCCTACCCTCTGTCACATGATCTGTACTCCGATCTCCCGGAGTACAGATTTAACCAGTTGGCAAGTATGTGTATAATACAGGGGGTGGGGGAATCTGTGCAATGTGTGGGGATCTGTGTAATATGGCTGACCAATAAGGTACTATATGGGGGGCTGTGCTATGGGTGAGTCTGTGGAAAGTACTTTGTATCATGATCCCTCTCAGTCAACAGCGCTGTAATATGTTGGTGATTTATAAATACATAATAACTGAATCAATAAACAGATATCATCGATTTATGTCACATGGATCATTTTTAAATTATTCCAAGATGGAACGCACAAGACCTAGATATGGGGATCACCTTGTGTAAACAACGTTTACAGAAAGGGGACCATCCTGAATCTTTAGGATACTTGTGTTATTGGGATAACCACATAAAGCCATTTAAAGGCAAAACTAAAAAGTGAAATAAGTATTTTACAATAAGCAGACAAGATAGATCAGATGGTTCTTTCTGCCTAATAAGGTATATGGGCCAACTTTCTGTTGTTTGCCTCTGGGAGATCCCGGAGGGGGGTGTGGTGGGGGGGCAGAAGGGAGCATGGCTCAGCGAATCGCCTCATTTGGCCCTGCTCCCACAAAGAAATTGGCGGTGGGGGGGACAAAATGACGCGATTCACCACAAAGTGTGTCATTGAGGCTCCATTGCGGGAGAACTGCCTGCTCTCCCAGGAGACCTACCCGGAATTTGTTGGGAAAGCATGCAATAAGGTCTGAGAGGCCTATTCAATAACGTTCAGGTTTTTGCCTTGTTAATTGTCATCTTTTATCGCTATGGTGACAGATGACATTTTAGAGCAATTTAATAAAGCAGTTATGTCGGAACAGCGCATCCGATAGGAGGTTGACCCGGCAATGATTTTTTTTCCTGCTGAAGACCCGGTTCTGACCCAGAGTCTTTACTGCACATGTGTTAAGCTTTTCTTAAATTAACTTTTTACTTAAAAATGCCTAAACCATGTGTTAAAAGCAGTTTCCGCATGGTTTAGATCAGGGGTGTCCAACCTTTTAGCTTCCCTGGGCTACATTGGAAGACGACGAGTTGGTTTGGGCCGCACATAAAATACACTAACACTAACGATAGCTGATCATCGAAAAAACCATAGAAAACATAGTTAACATATTAAACTTACTTGGAAATTAAGTTAGTAAGAGTTAGGAAACCTGTTGCAGAATCATGATTAAAGCAGTAGTCCCATTACCAGCTACAATTTAACTTACCTGCATCTGCCCCTTAGTGGGGTTCAGGGAATTAAATGCCAAAAACTTTTTTTTCTCTCTTTCTGCACCCATGAATCATTTTTTTTATTGACCAGTTTGAAATGGTCACCGATATAGGTAGCATCAGGAGGACTAATAGAAATCTACAGAGATTTAAAGATAGGGTGGCGGGAAAAATGGCTCATGGAGCAGCCTCCGATGAGGGTAACAGTGGGTGATATTTTTACCCTACTCAGCACTGCACATTTAAAATGTTTTAAAATATTAAAAATACAATCATCTCTTAATATTTATATTAGATACATACAGAGAACACAGCTAGTTCATAACTGCATGGTGCAGAAAGTCCAAATTCAGAGTAACAACAATAAGATACTGGATAATCTTTCACTGCTGCTGATAGTTCACGCGGGTGACTCCTCTGTGCTGCGCTACGCAATGGATGTCGGGTGTGATGACGTCACCCCCGACATTCACTGCGAGCGCCGCACGGAGGAGGAGACCAGGGAGGGAGCCGGAGCGCCAGCTAACATTTTTGCTGGGTTTTTTTTTTCAGCGCTGCCCCCTTGCCACAACCAAAACTCCTGCTGGGCCACATTTACAGGAATGCTGGGCTGCATGCAACCATGGTTTAGATCTTCATAAATAGCCCCCTGAGTCTACTGATATAATTCTCTCTATGCGATTAACTTCCCTATTTGCTGTGTTGCCTAATTCACCATTATCGTATACAAACATGTCCTCAGACACATACCTCGTTCTTGTCTCATGACAGATATCTGCTGCCAAGCTGTAAAGTTTTGTATACATGTCACTTCAGATCCCCTCATCTCCATCCCAAACTACAGCAATAACAGTTGTTCAGAATCAACGTGTCAACGTCTGACTGTGTACATCTCCTATGCTGTTGCAAATATTGTGACAGCTGAGTCCATTCATAAGATCATATCAGCGTCGCTTATGTTGAGAAAACATGTGCAGTAAACCTTGATGAAAGATGTATGGCTTGTGCTGATATTCTGTTCTATGCTCCATGATAAGCAGTGGGGACCCTTGGGATAGTGCAAGTTGAGTGATAATGAACATCTACTAGCATTGATATAACTGGAGCAGCAGTTGTTTGCCAAACTTGAAGTAACATTAGAACTGTGGAGGCAGACACAAAGGGCCTGAGTCTTTGAGGAGCGCAAAGCATAAAAAAGGAGTAACTTTGCACCTGGGCAAAACCATGTTTCATTGGAGGGGGTGGTAAATTTAAAATGTGGGGACAGATTCATAGTTGGGATAGGACATGTCCTAGATCAGCTTTAAATTTCAGTGTAAAAATAAAGCTATGAAGTATTTGTCTGCTACATGAAAAAACAGCCAGTATTTAACTTATGTGCAAAATAATAAACTATTTTGCACCCTTTGCATTGAAAACATGGTTTGTCCCGGAGAACATTTACTCATGTTTTTGCCTTAGTTTCCTTAATGACTCAGCATTACAGGGGCAGTGGGGGGGAGCGAGGGGGAGCGGGGCAGCATTACAGTGGCAGCGGGGGGGATCCAGGAGGAGGGGGACAGGCAGAGAGTGGCAGCGGGGATCCAGCAGGCGGGGGATAGGCAGAGAGTGGCAGTGGGGATCCAGCAGGCAGGGGACAGAGGCACAGTGGCAGCAGGGGAGCAATTGCAGGGAGAGTGTGCTGCCCGGCTGCTCTGATCACAATCAGAGCAGCCGGCCATTACACTCTCCCTGCCTTTTTTGACAGCTACCGTAATTTTTTTTTTTTCCAATTCCGGGGCCAAAATTAAGGTGCGTCTTATACATGGGGAAATACGGTACCTTTAGTAGAGGTCATTGACAAAGCACAGCCGAGACGCACTGCGAAATATCTTGCCCATGCACCAATGTGCCTTGATGGTCTGCGCAGTTCCCATCAGGCTCCACACCGCCTCTCCGCAGCCCTTGTATAGTAACAGTGCACCATGCTGTATGTGAGGCAGAAGAGTCTTTAGGTGGTGCACTGTGCAATCTTTCTCCTATTATACTGCTTGTAAACCAAGCAGTATAATTTATGCCACACATAAGGCTAAGCGCATTATGTGTTTGCATAAATAAATCACCAGGGTGAGGGAAGATCAGGACTGTTTTTATTGCATGCGGCACTTTTGTGTGTGTAAAAGCACCCATGCGTCTATGCCTTTTGGTTGACTCGTCATGTACATGGGGCCCTTAAAAATGTCTGCTATTGGGCCAACCTAGTTAGCCGTTGTCCATTATCACTAGATCCACTTTGCATTGGATCTTATAAGTACCGAAAACGGAGAAACCTATTGGAGCCTTAGGTGACTCTTCGGGCCTGAGTCATTAAGGAGAGCAAAGCATAAAAAAGGAGTAACTTTGCACCTGGGAAAAATCATGTTGCATTGGAAAGGGAGGTCAATTTAACATATGGGGACAGATTTATAGTTGGGGTAGGACATGTCCTAGATCAACTTTAAATGTCAGTGTAAAAATAAAACTATGAAGTATTTGTGTGCTACATGAAAAAATACAGACAGTATTTGACTTATGTGCAAAATAATATACTAATTTACAACCCTTGCATTGTAACATGGTTTTCCCAAGAGAAAACTTACTCCTTTTTTTTGCCTTACTTTCCTTAATGACTAAGACCCTTCAAGTTCTATCCTGGTAAAATAAATAAATAAGTTACCAAAATCATAGCATTGCTTCTGTCCCTATCATTACCTCAAACCTTGAGACAGGTGCATACATCCCACAAAATAAAGACATTTAATTCAATATATTACCAAATGAAAGCCCTATCTCTTCTTTGGGGAAAAAAAACCCATATACAATTTGCATACTTATAGATATAATAAAAAAATATGATTCCTGGTGAAGCCAACACAGCACAAAAATAAGGCAAAATAGTTCCAGTCATGAAGGGGTTAAAGGTTGTTTTAGCAGAAATGGTTCTATATAAAAGCCTGAAATCAGTGATCAATCTGTGCTCTTGGGAAACAACAGGAACTGCTGGTGTGCTTATAGGAAATGTAATGTATTGGAGCATTGCATGTAACAAAGTTTTACAATCATTTCCAGGGAAACTGAGCTGGCTCCTCTAAGCACGTCACCTGGCGTCATATTGCCGGACCTTGGAGCACTACAATGTCAATCATGATTACTGGAGTTTATTAAACTATATTTTTTTGACTTGTAAATGCTCGTTTTCACAAAATATTAACTTAACAATCATGTTATCCTTTGCTGTACAGGGAATCAGTCCCTGCACCATTAGAGCTTACATTCTAAATTCCCTACTACACACATGGGTCCATGCCACTGCATAGAGGTGAACTGTCCCAAATTTCAAGGGGCAGTCTCAGGTTTTAACGATCTGTCCCTTGAAATATCCCTATTTTTCATTATTGAACAACTGCTCTATAACATTCCTCTTTTTTGTACATTATGGGCGACCATTATAGACATAGTTGCCTACTCTCCCAGAATGTCCGGGAGACTCCCGAATTTTTGGGCGCTCTTCCGGATTTCCTAGAGATCAGGGCAACCTCCCGGATCATGCCCTGTTCATTGAAGTGGGTGAGGCTAAAAACGGCACCCTGGCCCCACCCCCTATTGTGATAGGCCGAAATTGACAGAGTTTGACAGGGGGTGGGGTCTAACGACGTGACCCTCATGATCACGCCCCCATGAAGGAGCCCCCTCCAGGACAGCTTGATGCCAATGTTGGCAAGTATGGATAGTATAGTTAGGAGCAACTCCAGCTAAAGGGTGCAAATTAACACCTGGACATACCAAGTTGTGATGCATTTTTTTGCTTGCATGTCAAATACTGCCTGCATTTATATGTAGCACAGAAATATTGGGTATCTTTAGTTTTACACTGTGATTTAGAGTTGAGCTAGGACACGCCCCCTTAATATTTATTTGAAGAGGCGTTTACTAAATTTCATTGTAATAAAATTTGACTATTATATTGCAGTCATGAAATGATGGGGATTGTAGTGCTGCAGCCTTGTGAGACAGTATCGCACTAACAAGTTTAGCAGCTGAGTGTACCAGGAACCTCTATAGTAAATTGTTGGCAACTATGAGGACAGAGCCTGGAAATTAGGAAGAGATGGCCACTATACATGTATTGCGTGACATCTGGCTCTTGTACGAGCATCTTGCCATCTATGTAGAATCAATGCATTTTAATATATTTCTTTGTTTCACCTAAAACATATGAAGTTGGTTTGTAATTCACTAAGCAGATGTACACTTTGTTACATCTTATTGTAATACTAGAGCACACCTTACTAGTAAAATGAATATACACTAAAGACATGAAAAATAGAGACAGGTTTTCCAGTATTGGAACAAGTTCCAGAAGGCCAGGAGACCCTCTAGTGGATCACCTGGTAAATAAATGATGATAATTAAGTGTTAAATACAGACATTTGTACAGGGTGCCCTCTAGCTGGACTGATAAAACCAATGTGATACTGATTTGTACACCTAGGAGTAAATATGTATCAAAGAAAGTACTAACAACTATTCACACATTACTAGTTGCAATTTGTTGTCTAGCTAGTACTACTGTATATCCTGGTACTCCCAGGACGGTACTTTTCTAATGAGAAACATTTAATCCACTGTAGTTTTTTTTCCATAAGTCAGACTCATAAGAACATGATGAGGATGTAAAGCTGCTTTTAATACATAGCCTGTATCCTAGCTCATACTTGCCAACTTTTCCTTGGCAAGTATGGCTTCAGGGAGATCCCAGGGGAGGTCGGTGTGTGGGGGTGGGGCTTGATGAATCGCATCATTTTGGCCCCGCCCCCTAAACGATTGGCATAATTTTGACCAATTACAGCTGGGGGCAGGGCTAAGGTGACACAATATTTGCATCATTAAGCCCCACCTTCCGCCAATTATCTATTGCGGGGGCGAAAACCGGGAGGTTGCCCTGCTCTCCCGGGAGGTCTCCCAGAAATGTGGGAGTCTCCCGGACATTCCGGGAGAGTAGGCAGCCATGCATTAAGGAAAAGCAGCTAATGAATCTCTGGAGACTGAAGTGTCTTTTACATTTCTGTCTCCATTACTGAAGTCATGTTGTCTTACCTGTCAGTCTTTGATTAAATCTTGGTCTCCATGAAAATGGCCACCTCTATAGGCATCAATACATGGACATAGGACACAATTTCTGAACTGTGTCATCATGCCACAGATGGCGAAGCCACCCACGTCTTGTACTGGCTCAGCATCAGGGAGAATGCCAGACTCTTCAGGGAGTGAGAGAGATCACCCCTATTTCAGGGAGTCTCCCTGACATTCAGGGAGAGTTGGCAAGTTTGTCCTAGCTGCTAAGCACTAGCACTAATAGTGCTGTATTTATCCATAGTTGTGTCCTCCAGTTGCCATTTTGTTGAAGTGTAGAGAATAGAGAAATCTGGAGCTTTCTAGAATGGTGGTGGAGAGAATAAACATAACTTGCATGAATGCATGGAGTGAAGGCGGGTAGAGTCTAGTCTAGTGAAGGAGAAACAAACGATGGTCTATGAGGAGACAGGACTGCAGTAACATTGCTGTGACTCGTGCACAGTGTTATTTAATTGTTCAGTGAGCCTTTGTGAGAAGTTTGCCTGTTTACTATCTATTAAATGAGTTATAACTTTTATTTAATGGGATGGACTGAGTTTAAAAGAGCTTGTACAGTACATTGTGTGTCACAGAGTTCCCATGTGTGCAGCATAGGGGCTGGGCTGTTGAAACAACTGTTCAGTGATTGTTATTTCTGCTACTCTGGCAGAAGATTATGCCATCTGCAGGGGTGTAACTATAATGGGTGAAGGGGTGCGAAGGCTATGACAGCCCCGCTCTTCACTGATGCCCCAGCTCGGCTCTCAAAAGAGCAAGCATAGGCCTCTTCTGATAGTATACCAACTTGAAGAGGCCTGCTCTTCCCTATTGAGAGTAAACAGAAGGTCTGACTGGTTAGAAGGGCATATGATATTTGGATACATGCTAAAATTTGGCTCCTATATCCTACAGCACTCATCCTTTACAATACTGTAAAAAGGAGATGTGTCTCTTCAATGGGAGATCTATGGCATGGATGGCCCGTTTAATGTGAAATAAGTTGGATTTGTCTGTGAAATGTGGTTGTTATTGGTTCATGGTAAATGAATGGATGTACTTTCATGAATACTGGTGCTTAAAGTACCTCATTGATGTCAGTAGGTTCTAGTGAATGAATGGACTGTATTTTCTATTGGTTCACAGACACACTAGCGGCCTCCACTGTGTGTAAATGGTAGGTACATTGTGACCCCCTTCAGAATAACATGTTTTGGCCCATATGCTGAGACCAATTTTTACATTTTCTCTATAAGTTACCTTCACCAGGAAGTATTCGGTTATTTTCTAGCCAAGAATTTTTTACTTAGATTAGACAAATTTTAATTTTCAGCAGAATATTGGGATTTTTTTTAAAATTGGATATAAAAAAGAAAAAAAATCTCAAATATTGAACAAAATGCACATTGCGCTTGTTGTTTTTACACAGTATAACCATGCAAATATATATACCTACATTTATTCTACAATGTGCAACATTTACAGGGATGTCTAATAGGTATATTTTATTAAAGATTACATTGGCTGAGTGTTGTTAAATATAAATGGTTGTGTTTTATTTTTTACTTAATTTCCATTTTTGCACACAGTCACCTCATAGCAGGACGTATAGTTACATCCTGTTGCATGAAATTAATATTTTCATTTTATGGCATGCATTACCTCCTTATAGCCAGTAGGTGTCCTACCTGCTACTGCTTTGTATATACACCTCTTCTCAGTGTGAAAATGCATTGCATAGAGGACACTGACAACAGTTATATCTCCATATATGTACTACCCATCCTACTGAAACAATAGTGATAATCATTCATCTATGTTTTCTGCACAGGAATAACATGGAAAGGTCAATTGCATTTCACTTACTTCTACATATTTATGAAATAAGGAGTATTCCTCAGCTCCTAGGAGAAATTCGCATATCTGAAATTAATTAGAAACACAAACTGGTGATGAACTGGATACAGAAGAGAGTAGTGTGATACTGATAGTTTGTAATAGATAGCAACGTAGGAGTATTGAGATCATCCCTGCTATTCTGAAAATACATAAAGCAACATTTGCAGTCAGGAGATGTTGAACGCCTAATAAATGTTTGATTGAGAGATACAAAGCATTGTGCTAAAGGTCATGTTTATACCAAAAATGATTAATATGTTTGTTGTATTGATTTTTTTTAAAATGTCATTTTTAAATAGCACAAAAAAGCCTTTGTGATGCTCGGTTGGTACAGATTATTTCTTTCATCCATTTTAGTGATTGAAATTCCAGTGAAAATCCATATGGCATCCATGAACCAGCAATATCATTTGTAAGAGTTTCTGCTTTAATATGGGACAATGAGCAGATCACGACAAAGTAAAACACTATTTTGGAAAGTATATTTAATGAACAAGGGGATGTAAATCAGTCAAAACCGTACTGGGTAGCTAGCTAGACGTTTAGGCAAATATATAGGACATCAGCTACCTATACGTGTATATAGAAAATATAAACTTCAAAGCAGATAGCTTCATATCAGTGTACCACTTTGTACTTAGGGGCAGAAAACACATAAGGTGCGCAAATCATAAATATCTGATGAACAGAGAAACCACAGAGGCTACATATCCTTCAGAATGATATTTGCTTATGCTATAATTCCATCATAATTTATATGCAAATCTGCGGGAGGTTATGACCAGTTTAGTAAATGGGGAGTTGTGTCTCTGGGATATGTCCAAGAAAAGTTATGGAAGGTTAACATTTTTGACTAGTTTTAAGGACAAACAATAGGTAACCAAGAGACATTTCCTCCTCGGCATTAACATATACACTGCCCCTCGGAGTGCCCTCCCAGTGAAACCTGCTTAAATACTGTGGGTATGAGAAGGCAAATTGTCAACTTAATCTAATTGAAGGACTGTCCATTTCATTCTGCCTTGTCCCAAACATACAGGCATACAAATTATTATAGGTGTTTCCTCTCTATATTTTCAATCCATTTTTTTTTTTATGACTATATTGCATTTATTCTTGGTATGTCATAGATTATATGTTCTTTTTTTATTATATCCAAATGCCCTGTACCTTTGTATATTGAATCTGAATTGTAATATGTTTTGTCCTTGATACTCTACTGAATCCATAAGTCTTTATGGAGAATATTACTTGATCGTGTTAACCCTTTGAATGCTAGTATTTGAATTGTTATTTCTTTTGACTAAAAAGAAGCCTAGGGTGTGCCAGCATTTATATTTGTGTAACACATTTTTGATATGTTAACCTTTTAATTGCTGTTGTTTGCATTTTCAACCCATTTGCAACAAGCATAACGTATACCAGCAGGTACATTTGTGTGACAATATATTTGGGTTCTATCAGGGGTGGATCTAGACTTTATGTTTAGGGGGGGTGATTTTGCATAATCACGCCCCTCCTTTGCTCTGATTGGCTGGCCTGCGCTAACCCCGCCTTCCGCCCGCGATTGGCCCCGCCCCCTCCCGTTGTGGTCGCCGGCTGGGACCACTCTGATTGGCTGGCCCACATTTAGCCCCACTCTCCGCTCGCGCTTAGCCCCGCCCCTCCCGTTTTAATCGGCAGCTGGGACCTAGCTTTTTGCTGCTAGGGGGGGGCGAATGCCCCGATCGCCCCCCCTGGATCCGCCACTGGGTCCTATTGTCCTGATTAAGTAGGTAGTGGCAGATCATAGGTGTGTATGAGCGTGAGAGCCCTGTTTGGGGGTCATTCAGCAAATCAGAAATAACATAAGTGATAGGCAAGTGCAAGATTGAGTGATGAATACGTGTATAAGCCCCCCTTTGGGCAATCATCAAAGTCAAGGACTCTGGGAGCACTTTCCTGAACTATGCAGTTTGTGAAGTGATAGGTTTATACTTCACATAAGAATTTAAAATACTCACTTTGTTTTCAAAGCCCAGGATCTGTGCTTTCTATCACCCATGTGTTACGAGCCGCGTCGGTGCCTAGCTGCCACGACTCGCTGCCCCCGTCTGCCTGCGTTCCGGCCGTCTCTATGACAACTGTGGGATGTCACTTCCGGTTTTCGCCTCGGCCGTTGCGAAGGCAATGTTCGGAACGCTCTTCTGTGTATCGCTGTGTCTCGGCATAAGGGGTAGCCAGACGAGTGCAAATTTTGCATAATTAATTATCAGCCTCCCGGGACTTATTACGGGGTTGTGCCTCATGGGTTCTGATTGGCTTCTCTATCTGTTTAAGGCAGGGAGGGCTAAATTATAGTGTTTGTTTCTGGCTGCTGTCCTGCTTCTGTACTCCGTACATGACTTCTAAATGATATTCTGTGTATGACCTCTGACTTGTTACTAGGACCATGATATATTGCTTGTGACCCTGACCTCTGCCTGTGACTGTGACTCGGATATCCTGGTTTTCTGCCGGCCCTGACCCTTTGCCTGAACCTCATTTCATTGCCAAGCTTATGCCCTTTGACCTTGACTGTGTTCCTGTTTACGCTTATCTCCTGCCATCACCCTCTTGTCCATGCTACAGTATTATCCATAAGCGTGTACTACGCTGCATCCTGCGAGCACAACTAGCTTAACGGGAAAGGTGGCTGCTATTGGTGAAGGCCACTTCCACCTGTTTGACAAGTGTATTAAATCACCAAAAAGTTAATAAAATCACAAAAAAAAGTGAACAGGGATCCAGAACTTCAGGCCCTTCTCGAAAGAGGAAAGACTCCTTTATCTTGGGCTCCCTGAAATATAAAGGTCCCTCTAGGGGCAAGGGTTTTCACACCCTCCTTTTCCACAAGGTTAGGGGGCTACCTTTTGCCCTGGGTTTGCCAAGGCTTTCCCAATGGCACCAAATCTTTTGAAAAGCAGATAGACCTCAGAGTGTTCAAAGGGGTGGAAATATGAGGCCTACACCATCCCCCCTTGATCAAGGGGAAAAGACCATAAGGGTCGCCGCATCCCAATAATATAAGTGAAAAATACAAAAATAAAAAGTGCAGGTGAGAGACAAAAAAAATAATGAATAAATAAATAAGAGCTGAATGAGTACGGCCCCAGTTTAATGGCTGGGCTAATATAGAAATTATCCTGCCCAGTTGAAAGGCCCTGGCAAAGAAGACAAAGTACAGCAAAAGAAAATTTATGATAAATATGCTCTGTGCCTTCCTCTGTCAATGGGGTTTCCCATCATCTACTGATTTTCGGGCACCACTGGTTTGCCACAGCAGGGCACATAGATCCCAGGCTTTCTCAGCTGCCTCAGCCACTGGCCAGAGGACCAAGGTAACTTGTCCATGATGAGAGAAGTCACTACTCCCTCCTAGGACAGGGCTACACTTTTTCTTAGTCAAAAGGCCAAGAAGCTAGATATGGTGGAGGTATGCCAAGCGTTTGTGTCTGTGAGAAGATCACTCAGATTACAGTCAGCACCAGACATTGCTACAAAGGAGAAAAGGAGGGACAACAACACACTCTCCAGTAACTAAATACAAGGAGGGCGTCATGTTCAGAGACTGGCACAAGACACAACAACTGAGACTGAGTACACGGAGGGTCATACAAACAATCCAAACCATCCACTTGTCACAAAGTTTCGAGTACCCAAATTCCCAAATGATCAAGCACCCTCCACTAAATTTATCACAGATACAGAGGACTAAAGTTAACTACTTCACTGTAACTCAATTAATTGCAATGTTAGTTTGTATTGTCAATCTACAGTTCACATAAGAGCTTTATTCTATTTTATTGTAGTAAATTGCAAAAACCTGATCAATACCCTCTTTGTGCCTGAGGTTTACAAACTACCTATATCACATGGGCCCAGATTCCTATCCTCTAAAGGCAGCATTAGACCATTGTTTGAGACACTCAGATTGGCAGCCTGTATTACTTATGTGGGATGTGTCTATAGTTTTCAAAAATATTCTTTCAAAGAATGAGATACCCTATAATGGTCTGGAAAACTCCTATAGTGTTGAAGGGAGAACCGTGATGTACATGTCACCCTAAGTTTGCTCAGGCCACCAATTCAGCCCCATACTACATTATAGGTCCCAAAATGAATTGACTCATTTACTGAAACCTATCTGTTAATTCACCAGTTTATATTATGAGGAAAATAATCCTCATGAAAGAATTTTATAGATAAAAATGGTATTCATATATGTCCTAACCATACGCTGCACAGAGATACCCCCAGATACCAGCAATATGTTGCACAGAGATACCCCCAGATGCCGGCCATATGCTTCACAAAGATACCCCCAGATGCCGGCCATATGTTGCACAGAGATACCCCCAGATGACGGCCATATGCTTCACAGATATATCCCCCAGATGCCAGCCATATGTTGCACAGGGATACCCCCAGATGCCAGTCATCTGTTGCACAAAGATACCCCCAGATACCAGCAATATGTTGCACAGAGATACCCCCAGATGCCAGCCATATGCTTCACAAAGATACCTCCAGATGCCGGCCATATGTTGCACAGAGATACCCCCAGATGACGGCCATATGCTTCACAGATATAGCCCCCAGATGCCAGCCATATGTTGCACAGAGATACCACCAGATACCAGCAATATGTTGCACAGAGATACCCCCAGATGCCAGCCATATGCTTCACAAAGATACCCCCAGATGATGGCCATATGTTGCACAAAGGTACACCCAAATGCCAGCCATATGTTACTCAGAGAAACCCCCAGATACCAGACATATGTTACTCAGAGATACCCCCAGATACCAGACATATGTTACTCAGAGATACCCCCAGATGCCAGTCATATGTTGCACAGAGATACCCCCAGATGCCAGTCAAATGTAGCACAGAGATAACCCAAGTTACCATTCATATGTTGCAGAGAGATACCCCCAGGCGCAACCATTTGCTCCATATAGATCCCCTCCATCTGCCCGTGGTAAGTGTTGCTATCTGCAGGTTATGGGGGCAATGGTCCTGGCCCGATGCAGTGACAGTGTTGGTAAAGGCATGTATGCCCATCACATCCTCTGTTATCAGAGGGTGTTCAGGGCATAGTACTGATCCATGCACAGAGACATGAATATGATGAGCGGTCTCATACCTTAGAGGGAACATTGTCTAATGCAATATGTGGAGTCAGTTGTACATAACACACCAGTCTCTACTTTTGGTAAAAAAACAACATACAACACCCTCATTGCAGATGCAGCAATTTAAAGCCAATGTGAGGAAATCACATAGAAAGCACAGGAGAAGAGGTAACTATAATACTTAAACTTAATTACTGGTAATATCAAGTCTTTCCCAGCCTATCTGAGATTTATTCCTTTACCATTCAGTCCACATCACACATGTAGACATTATCCTGTCTGTGTCTCTCCATCTTCTGGAAGTGACATCTGCAAGCGCTGTCTCTAATCAACACCAGTGAGTTCTCTGGGGAGAAAGACTTACAAATCACACACAGATTCATAACTCTAAGGAAGCAGTAGGATGTCATATGTGATAGCCTTCTGGGATTTTCCATAATTCCAGGGAAGCAGAAAAATGGGTTTTAGAAAGACAACAAGATCATATATGCATGAATGGATGGGATTCCTGTATGCAATCTAAACATTTTAGGTCAAGGTTTAATTTTGCAAGAGTGTGATAATAAGGGTTGTATTCCCTCTCTATTATTATTTAATACAGTTCAAGGTTGGGAGTCTGTTAAGTGCCTACCTTCATATCATAATTGGATATTTGCTACATTTTTAAATAGAGAAGTTATACAACCCAATTATGTTTTTTGCTTTATGTCTTATATTGCTTCCATGGTAATATTGTTGTCGTCCTCATCGCTGATCTGTCAACAAAAAAGCTGGTCCTGCAGGGTCTTTGTAGGCTAATGAAACAAAACCTACCATAGTCAGTAGGAAATCAGTTAGAATAGTATTTTGAAGCCAAGGAGTAAGGTGACAGACAGTAGTTTGTTGTGAAGGCACAAGGTCAGGGTCTGTAAAACAAGAAAATCAACATACATGCAAGGCTGAGAGTAACTAGACAAGATATGACCTGGATGGCTTGGAATAGCTCAAAAGACCTGTATACTTCTTCAGAGAAAAAAGCTGATATAGGATCATGTGATAAGTGAAACAACCCTTTCTTATATAGGGTATTTAAAGTTCGTGGCATGAAGATGTGGTATCTGTGTGGGGTATGCAATGTAGAAGTAACTTGTCATCAAATACAAATAAATAAATAGACCAGAGCTGGTCTGAATAAAGTGTAAGCTACAATATCTCTACAGGTCTTTAACACCTCTACATATCATCTTTACCTAGGCTTCCTCAGTACTTAAGGTAGGTAGAGTTGGCCTAGGTCTAAATCCTGGGTAAATTGGCAATCATCTACTGTATGTGTCCTCTCCAGTATTTTGATATTACTGCTACTATACTTTACTCTAATTAACATAGTAATAAGGTCACTGACTCTTTGTGTTTGGGTCACTGAGTTATATCACAGGATTATATAGGGATTTTTTCTGAGTAGCCCTGGGTTCTGAGGTGGAATAGATCTAATTGAAGCCACATTTTAACACCTAATTATACTGTTCCATAATAGTTATCAGAAAAGGATACAGTGCCATGTTGTAACTGGATAAAAAAAATAAAATGCCTAGAAACCCAGTAGAGTACATGTTATATCTGGTATTAGATTTGCATTCCTTGTTCTCCGCATAGGCACTGGAGATCACCTTGATTTTGCACCTCCTGGATGGTCCATCCAGCCCACATGTAGATGCACTCATATTCTTCCCTCTGTAAAGTAGAAGTGGTAAATGCGAGACAGACAATGGCTAGCAGTGAAGGAGAATATTTCACAGGCATTTGCTATAGCAGTGAAGGTCACTATCTTGTAGGCATTAGCTAGCATTGAAGGTCACTATCTTGTAGGCATCAGCTAGCAGTGAAGGTCACTATATTGTAGTCATTGGCTAGTATTGAAGGTCACTATCTTGTAGGAATTAGCTAGCATTGAAGGTCACTATCTTGTAGGCATTAGCTAGCATTGAAGGTCACTATCTTGTAGGCATTAGCTAGCAGTGAAGGTCACTATCTTGTAGGCATTAGCTAGCATTGAAGGTCACTATCTTGTAGGCATTAGCTAGCAGTGAAGGTCACTATCTTGTAGGCATTAGCTAGCATTGAAGGTCACTATCTTGTAGGCATTAGCTAGCATTGAAGGTCACTATCTTGTAGGCATTAGCTAGCAGTGAAGGTCACTATATTGTAGTCATTGGCTAGTATTGAAGGTCACTATCTTGTAGGCATTGGCTGGCAGTGAAGGTCACTATCTTGTAGGCATTGACTAGCAGTGAAGATTAATATGAGGCAGGCAAGGGTTACTTTTTGATGACCTATAAAACCCCTCTATGGATGGTCTTTTAGCTGATTTTGTAAAACTTTGCTATGTTGTCAGTCCTGCATAACACCACATAAATGTCACACTTGCTTACAGGAACCCAGTAATCCCAAATGGAGATTATAAAATGCTAAAACATATTTATCTATTCTTATTCTGACATGTATGTGGTGCTGACACGTTGCTACTAATTTAGTCTTTAGGGTACTTAGAAAAAGACCCAGACTTTTTGCCCTATACAGTATTTTTTCACCAGTGCTGTCAGTCTTTACAGAAAAAGAAAAATTCACTGGAATGTAAAGCAACATTTTTTTGTCATGCAATTCCACCACCGCATAAGAAATGTAAGAACCTATGAAGTCAAAAAGAGATAAAAAATGGTGCAGAGTCCTAAATAGTAAAAATAGACTTCTTGTGAATAAATTACCTGCACTTCGGAATTGAATTGAATATTAATATAAGCATCAGATCCTCACATTACAGTCAGTAAGAAGTAAAGAACAAATGTGATTCTTCAGGACAACCCCTCCAGGTAATGTATCCATGAATGTAAAGCTATAACTGGAAATTCAAATGTTCTATTCCACAAAAAGTAGGCTCTTTCTGTCAGAAGACAGACAGGATGAACCATGGTAAGTGGTAACAACCCTCATTATCCCAAGAAGTCATAACTTATGATACTGCGTACAGACAACCCTCAGAGAGGCCATCCCGGAGGAATGATTAGTTGCATTTGTAATATACCACATTTTTATGGAATCCTGCGGACACACAAAGATATCTCTAAAAATATATTAACTAGTGTCTGAATTTTTTCCCAAGCTTGTGCCATGGGCAAACTTATGCAGTGCAAATAGAAAATATTTCTACAACGAAATAACCAGTGAGCAGAGATGCATCTCTGTAAGTATATATATATATATATATATATATATATATATATATATATATATATTATAAATTTATATAAAAATAATTTATCGAATCACATCCAGCACATGTTAATATAATACATCCTTCATTCTATACTAGGGAACAGTACAACTAGTAGAATGGCTAACATGCTAATCAAACTAACTAGTAGGTGTCACATATCGGACCCACAGACTTTCCTGTTAGGGTCCAGCAGGCTCACCTGGGGGTCACCACTGTTTCTCCAGGCACCGAGACGCTGCGTCCGTTCAATGACGGGCGCCATCTTGGATTCACGTCTGAGCACTCTGTCATCCAGCCTTAGGCTGTATAATTGTTCCTCCCATTCTCTCAGGTATTTAAGGCAGCTGTGCCTCTTCCAAATTACCAGATCTTCTCCTTCAGTCTGCTCATTTGAGGATTATTTGGCTCCCTGCAGTTAACTGTCAAACTTGTAAAACCAGAGTCTCCAGATTCCCAGCTGAACCTGGCAATCCAGACATCATATACCTGTAGTCACTTGTCAAACTTGTAAAACCAGAGTCTTTATATTCCCACTTTAATTTGGCAATCCAGGCATCCTGCACGTGCAGTCACCTGTCAAACTTGGAAAGACAGCATTTCCAGCTTCTCAGCTTAATCTGGCAAACCAGACACCCTGCATCTGCAGTCACTTGTTATACTTGGAAAACTAGAGTCCCCAGCTTCTGAGCTTAACCTGGAAATCCAGACATCCTGCATCTTCAGTCACCTGTCATATTCGGAAAACCACAATTTTTCAGCTAACCTGGTCGTCCGGATAACTCTACTGGTTCTAAACCTACAACATTTCCAAGGCCCGCCAAGAGAACCGTGACCTGCAGAGCTGAAGCAGCTAAGACAAAACGTCCTTGCAGGGGTTACTGTTAAATACCTTCACCCCATTAGATTCTGCATCTCCATGATAGGCAGTACTAAACCATGCAGATTACAAAGGACCTGAAAAGTCTTACCCCTAAAGTGATAGCAAGATCTGGTCAACATGAATCCTTCTGAAGAACCCTCTGCCAAGGATATGCTCCAACACCTGTTGGGTTGGGTGGAGCAGCAATATGCTACCCAACTCCAGCTGCTGCAGTGTCTACAAACCTTTGCTACCCGACTGGACACATTACAGGGACCCCTTTCCAAACCCCTCAGCAGCTGTTTCCAAAATCCCATGCAGTAGGGGCTCCCCCTTCTACTCCATCTACCTTACGGCTTAACACACCAGCCAAACATGATGGAGACCACATGACGAGCCGTGGATTCCCAAACCAGTGCTCTATTCAGTTTGAGCTCTTACCTCTGTACTTTCCCACCAATAGAGCAAATGTCATTTATTATCTCCATGCTCTCTGGTTCAGCCCTGGCCTGGGCTTCTCCTCTCTGGGAATGGGATGACCCACTGCTTCAGAACAGTACCGCTTTTGTCCTCTTTACGTAAATTTTTTCATGAGCCGGGTCGGGTCTCCTCTGCTGCCTCCAGTATCCTAGGGCTCCACCAGGGCTCTCTTTCTGTAGGCCAGTACCTTATCCAATTTCGTACACTGCCCTATGAATTACAGTGGAATGACGAGGCATTGGTAGCAGCTTTTTGGCAGGGCCTTTCTGATCGCATTAAGAACATATTAGCCCCTCAGGAAAATCCCGCTACGCTTAATGCCTTGATCTTCCTGTGCAACCGAGTAGACTTTCGATTCCGTGAGAAAACATCCAAGAAGGAACCTACCCGCAGACCTACTGTCACGAAACATGGCTGAGATTAGGGCCCTTGGGCCTGTCTAGTTTCACACTACTCAGCCCAAAGGCACGGAATGTAATGAGACAGGTGGTCTTCACCAGGGCCGCCATGCGGTCTCCATCAGGAGATCGTGGCACTCAGCGACGAAGTAGAGCCCTGCATGGAGCAGGTAAGTGCGCTGGGACCTGACCATGGGACCAGCGTGTGGCATCTATCTTTAAACTGGCACCCTGCTTCCAGTCTCCAGTCTCCTCTGATGAGTCCATGCTACTAGGGCGTTCCTGCCTCACTCCTGAAGAATGGGAAAGGAGGGTGAAAAATAATCTCTGCATCTACTGTACTGAGCCCAGTACCTCCTTAATTCCTGTCCCAAACGTTTTGGAAACTCCAAGTCCTAACCTGTTCTGGGGATGTCAGGCTAGGTTCCTCTAAATCTTCTCCTAGCTTTCACAAAACCAATATCTGTGCAATTTCAGTGACCCTTCTCTGTCCCTCTGGTCAGTTAAATACCTCATCCTTTCTAGATTCTGGAAATTTCATTGCATCCTCTCTAGTAGACTAGTGGGCCCTTCCTACTTCCCCACTCGAGGTCCCAGTTGACATCACCGCCATAGACGTCAGTCACATCTCTAATGGTGTCATTTGGCTTCAACTCCCTGAGCTGCGAGATGAAATTCAGCGAGTAAACTACCGTATTAACGTTTTTTACGCGCAAGTTTACCGTATAAACGGTAATAGTTTTAACGCATTTTTTTGCGGCCCGGAGCAACAATTGAATACCCCCCTTACTGTCTAAAGAGGGATTGTACATTTTTTAAAGTTCTGCTGCGATAAAACAGATGGAGAGAAGGAGCGGAAGTGCAGAATCTATGTGGCCACAAAGGTAAATGTTTAATCTTTTTCTGATTGTGTTCTTCTGTCTCCTGACCTCTGATGTTGCTGACAGGTATTTGCAGTGCTGTCTGCGTAAGTGTGAAGTTGTGACTGTATTTAAATTGTTTATATATATATATATATATATATATATATATATGTATATATATATATATATATATATATATATATATATATATATATATACATACATAGAGAGAGAATGGTGCAAGTTATAATCTCCATTTGCTATTTATCAAAGAGACTGTTAAACCTTGTTACCCATAGTATGAATGTTTGCCTGTATGTTTGTGTGACTGGGTTACCTTCACGGAGCCGGATTCTGATTAGGTTATAAATTCAAATATTTCACCAAGAAAGGTGAAAATACAGTCAAAGCACATAACTAAAAAGTACACTATAAGGCTTTAAATAGAAGTGTGCTAAACATGTGTGTGTGTGTGTGTGTAAAACACCAGGAATATCTGATGAGGTAGCATTGTTGCCCAATGGTTGAAGCCCAGGGTAGTGGCCCATAAAGGAGTATAATACATTCTAATCGTGAAAGCCCTATTACCATTGTGCAGATACTGAATAATTTGGACTATAAAAGAAAATATTATCTTCACCATGGGATAGAATGTATCCATGCAGGAGGAGTCATAATGGTTGGAATCTCCCCTGGGAGTCCAGCAGGAATTATGTTCCATAAATATGGAGAGATATCTGTTCAATATGTGCATTAATGGTTACTAGGTGTCCTGAATTTACACCAATACATAATTTGAATTTAAATATTTTAGGGAGAATAGGAAAAGGTGTCTAAAGTTAAGGAAGTACAAGTATTGCAGGTATGGCTAACAGAAGCTACAATTCCTCCACCTTACGTGGATCAATATATGATAGTAAATACTCCCAGTGCACCAGGAGAGCAAGAAGACCCGATATCTAATTTATTGCCAACTGTAATGAGTGCACATAGAACATTATATCCTCAGTTAACTCTCCAGGTGGATCATCAAATAGATATTCCACTGGGAGACAGAATTGTCCAGGTGGATCATCAAATAGAAACAGAATTGTGGAGGAA
The DNA here is from genome assembly GCF_038048845.1 of Mixophyes fleayi. Classification (NCBI taxonomy): domain Eukaryota; kingdom Metazoa; phylum Chordata; class Amphibia; order Anura; family Limnodynastidae; genus Mixophyes; species Mixophyes fleayi. The sequence goes on from NC_134410.1 coordinate 34,242,713, forward strand.
ACAAAAGGGAAGAAACAAGTCCTGTCAATTCTGGTGAAACAGAAGTTTCTGATGTGGATTCCCGGAATATATTAAGAGGAGTTATAGGGAGTTCTATTATAGAAACAAAAAAACCCTTATGGGTAAAAAAATATGCAAATATACCAGCAATTAATATCACAAGTGCTCTAAATCAACATGTGAAATGCCCTGATGTTTCCTTGAACACCTTAAGAATGATAATTACAGACCAAGGTGCATAGTAGATAGCACATGTCACATGGTCAGAATTAAATGTAATTGTTACTGAATGTAAAGATTATAGAATTAAACCTGCAGAGGTAATGATTAAATTACAAAGATTATATAAAACACATAGTCCCACATTTTCAGATATCCTTCAATTATTTCATGCAGTTAACTTCATATGAACTTACCTTAAATACTAAGGGCTAGATTTACTAAGCTGCGGGTTTGAAAAAGTGGGGATGTTGCCTATAGCAACCAATCAGATTCTAGCTTTCATTTATTTAGTACCTTCTACAAAATGACAGCTAGAATCTGATTGGTTGCTATAGGCAACATCCCCACTTTTTCAAACCCGCAGCTTAGTAAATCTAGCCCTAAGTGTAAGGTTAGGTACACACTACAGGTTTTTCAGCCAATTATGAGCCCAAACACCCGTAATCTGACCGTTCGGCCCAATATCACAGTAGTGTGTACACTTACACGATGACCAATAGTCGCTCCAAAGCACTGATTGTCGGTTCATTTGGTTGGTCGGTAAAACTAATAATCTTATTCCAATCATCTTCCAATCCTGCAGTGTGTATGCACGCATGATTACGATCTCCATAGAGTTTACAGAGTCATGATCATTTCAGCCGATGCCGCTGCTGTCCCGGTAAATAAATGTAGAGAGTGCTGTAGGTGGAATAATTCATCTGTTCATTCTGAGACTGAATATTTTGTTTCAGAGACACAGAAGGTAACAAGATTTATAATGACTTTGTGGAAAAGTTTATTTAGGCAGTTAATGAATGAATGATTGAATTAATATTTTTCTCTCAATCTCTAAACGACTAGAGGACCGGTTGAAGAGCACAGATCTGAAGGTAAATCGTGTATAGTGTGAATCGCCCAACCGATCAGACCTTCAGTAGTAGGTGCAATCGTTGTAGATAATAGATTGGTCGGAAAATTCTGTAGTGTGTACCTAGCCTAAGTGGAATGAGGGCAATTTTTTAAGCCCCTAAGAATGATGAGATGGGTACAAATGACACACAATGGGAACTTGCAGTGAGAGTTTAAAGAAATGTGTCCACTTGATTGGTCAAAAGTTTTTCTGATCAAAGAGAGTCCTACTAGAGTTAGAGAATATAAGGCTAGATTTAGAAGGGAAGTTGTAAATTATTCAGGTGTTTTTGATGTTTTTGCTAAAGATGATTTTAAAAGTATTTTAACTCATGATTATATAGAAGGACTAAGACAATGTTTAAAGACTAGAATTCAGATTCATGAGCACTTGTGGGCTTCCAAGGACATTGATATCTTGGCTTTATTAGCAGCACATCATGAAGGTAACATGGTAATTTAGAAAGCTCAAACAGAAACAGATCTCATGAATTTGCAAATGGAAGCTGCAAAAGCAACCATTTCGGGGATTAGACAAAGACAAAGGAATATGCAAAACCTGACATTGTTAACGGATCACAAGTGATATAATTTTATCACTGTCAGGAAAAAGGGCATTTTGCAAGATACTGTAAGAAGCCTAAAAGACAGAGGAATAGGGCAAGACCAGATCAAATGAGCACATACTCAGATAATATTAATTGATGGTTTCCAGCAGCTCCTGTATCCATATGCCAGATAATAAGAACAGATGGGAAGCACCCAACTGTGGATATGACAATTGATGGTAATAAACATGAATTTTTGATTGATACATGAGCTGTAAGATCAGTATTAAAAAATTAAGCTATGTTACCAACTACCAGCAAAATTGTTAATGCATTAGGAGTAGCTAGACAAATCATTTCATTAAAAGAAACACAATCAGTTACAATTACTTTAGGTCCCATTACAGATAAGCATTCTTTTTTTATTGGCAGGTAATACTCAGACTAATTTATTGGGTAGGGATTTGTTGTGTAAACTAGGATGTTCAATATTTTGAATTCCTGATGGAGTATTTCTAAGCATTCCATAGAAAAATAGACACGAAATACAGCTAGCTCTTGACATCAATGATAACACACCTTATCATGAGACAAACCAATTTGAGCCCCTACCAACCAGGGCTAGAAAAAACAGTACATGACATGTTAGAACATATACCTAGTCAATTGTGGACTACTGAAGTAAACGAAACTGGGAAAATGAGGGTTAGCCCAATATCTGTTAAACTCAAACCAAATGTAAGACTCCCCTCACTACCTCAGGAGCAATTATCCTGTAATATAATCATTATTACAGCAAGGGGTTCTTATTAAAACTCAAAGTCCATGTAACACGCCAATATATCCAACTAAAATAAGTGGTGGGTGTGGTTTAAGATTAGTACAAGACCTAAGGGCTATTAATGCAGTAGTTGAACCTTTACATCCAGTTGTTCCCAACTTTGTAACAATTCTTATGCAGATACAACCAAGAGTCCAGATTTTTTCAGTCATTGACATATATTCTGCTTATTTTTCTACTCCTATACATGAGAATAGTAAGTATTTGTTTGTTTTTACCTATCAAAGTCAGCAGTACACCTGGATTAGGACTTTGTAAACAGTCCTACCCTCTTTAGTCAGCAGATTTACAAAAATTGAGTTTTTCACAAGGATGCATGCTGATCCAATAAGTAGATAATTTGCTGTTATGCTCTAATTCTTTTGAGGCATCACTGTCAGACACTGGTGAGTTGCAAGCTAATGTAGCATATTCAGGACATAAAGTGACAAAGAAAAAAAACTGCAGTTATGCAGTCCACAGGTCCTATACATAGGACACTGTTTAACTAAAAGGACAAGACATTTATCTCCAGATCGAAAACAAGCAATACATGATTTAACTTTGCCAATGAGCAAAAGAAAACTCAGTATTTCTGGGTGTGATTGGATTTTGTAGGAATTGGTTACCCAACAACTCAAGTTTAACTGTCTCACTGTATGAACTTACAACTGGTGCTGTTTAAGAACGACTTATTCATTCAGCTATCACCAATAGGTGTTTTGAACAGCTTAAACATGAGGTTTTTTTTATAACACCGGCATTGGCTATACTTTGTTTTGCCATGAACATCTAGGTCATGCTGCTGGTGTTTTAACACAGTCTCATGGGAACACCACTAGACCCATTGCATACTACAGTAAACAACTTGATCCTGTGGCTAGGGGACTTGCTGGTTGTTTAAAAGCTGTAGCAGATACTGCTTTACTGGTAGACAGGTGTGCTGACATAGTTTTAAGAAATCCCCCAGTACAGGTCCCACATAATGTAGCTGCACTGTTAAATTGCCAGCAGACTAGACATGTTACTAATGGCAGACTGATAAAATGGGAATTGATCCTCCTTATGGCCTCAAATATCACACTTGTCAGATGCAATGTTTAAAACCCTGCAACTTTGTTGCCTATTGCTCCTGATATTGAACCTTGTAAGGTTCAAAGAGAGCAGGTGGATACAGATGGTAATGATTTGACATTAAGTAAATCAGATGAGGAGGATACATATAGGAGTAATTCACTTAATGTTACATTTATTTCTCATGACCCACCTGACTGTATTGTGTATATGCAGCAAATTACTGCAGCATTTCCAGACTTAACAGAGATTCCATTGCAGAATCCTGATTTGGTCTTCCATACTGATAAAGTTGGACTTTGGCGTGGAAAAGGAGGTAGGCCTGCACCTCCCAAAGCACTCTTGCTAGCATTGGCACAAATGAGTAATGGATTGACCCATGCAGGTAAGACTGCTATGCAGAATATAGTTCAAATGTATTGGTATGCACCTGGATTTTTAGCCATAGCTTCCGGGTACTGTGCTTCATGTATTATCTGTCTACAGAGTAATGCAGGGAAGGCAGTAAAGACAATACCTAATCACCTGCCACCAATTGAAGGCCTGTTCCAGGTAATTCAAATTGATTTAATCCATCTTCCTAAGTGTAGAATGTTAGAATATGTATTAGTACGCGTTGATCAATTTTCCGGTTGGGTTGCAGGTTACAGTGTAGTGAGAGTGACAGTTACTGTTACTGCTAAGAAGATAGTATAGCAATTTGTATGTAGATATAGCATACTGCAGGTAATTTCATCTGATTGAGATACTTATTTTACTGGAATTGTTTTTAAACAAATGTGTGAGTTGTTGGGCATAAAACAGCCATTACATACTCCATGTCATCTACAATCCAGTAGAAAAGTTGAAAGATACAATGGTATTTTTAAGAATAAACAGTGTAAATTAACAAAGGAAACATGAATGCAATGGTCAGAGGCACTGCCATTGGTTTTACATGCTATCCAAGTAAACTCCTGAGGACCACTCAATTTATTACCATATGAAATTATTTTTGTAAAAACTCCTAATTTGTCTCTGAAATGCAATAACAGTCATAGCAAAGTTAATGATGTGACTGCTAACTACATTTTATAATTTACTAAACAGTTAAGACAGATTCAAGCTGCTGTGATAGGCACACAATCAACTCCAATTAATGGAGCCTGTCGAAACCTGCATCCTTAAGATTGGGTGATGATAAGTAGTTTCTTGAGATTTGGTTTGTTGACTGATCACTGGGAAGGTCTATATCAATTGTTATTGGCAACACCAACTGCGACAAGGATACATGCTTTTCATTGTAAAAAGGCAACAAATCCTGATCAAGTAAGTGGATGTCCACCAACGTACACAAGCAATAAATAAGGAATATTTCTGAAACCATAATAATGGCTTAGCCCTTACAAAGGCAAGACATTATCTTCCTGATAAAGTCAGGGGAAGGAAATCTTGTTAAGAAGAAAAGACGAGTCAGAAAGAAGATGGTATTCGGAGTTAATGGTTTCTCAAACAAAGATGAAATTATGATTACTGTTATTTTCTTTAACATTGATGACATTTACAATTGGTCTTTTTCTTGAACTGTATGTTTACAAACTAGTAAATGGACAACAGAAAGATAACATAACAAACTTGGAAAGGAGAGATATAAGAGAAACTAGACCTACATCAAATGAACATTGTAGAGATTTTCCCCCAATTCAAACATATATTTGTAAATATTGTGAGCATCATTCAGAAATGCAATGTGTAAAATGGTGTGAGGATGTATTTTATCAAGTACATGGAGCTCCATGGGCTTACTCTCCACCATGTTGTTTCTGTATAAAATAAATGCATTATACCGTAATTAAGTAATGCCATTGATTTGGTATGCTGGCAGGCATGACTGTCCCAATCTACCCACTCCCTTATACCCTAGAAAAATACAGATGTATACAAAAATAAGCAGGCCAGGAGCTTGCCCTGCAATTCTGAGGGTCTACCGTAAATATAGATGGGAATGCAGCTTCATGAATTCACTAGAAACTAGTGACATCACTGAGGTACAGAGGCTGATATTCTCAGTGCTGGTAAATTGAGAAGATGTATGTTCATAAATATTTCATCAGTCAACAAAATGGCTGCCTCTGTAGTGATCTTTAACACAGCATTTTTTTGGTGGGCAAAAAAAGGAGGGAGGGGGTTGGAAGTGGCCCAACATTGGGCCACTCGGTTGGAATATACCCCTGTGCTAAAAGTTGCCAAGCATTTTTAAATAATTTAAGCCTAATCTGCATATAAGATTAAGGGGTCTACTTAACAAGTGATGAAGAGCCAAAATGCTGACGTAAACATAATTATAGATTTAACCTAATTTCTAGGACTTACTACTGTCCCCTTATAGCTCTATGTTGACAGCAGCATTAGGTAATTCATCAAGCTCAGGATGGTGTTACTGGTACTTTTCAATTCAAACTGGTATATTTCAAATGTAGCTGGAGAGGCTTGATATGGATCCCTCCCGGTAGAAAGCGCTATGGGCATGCACGTAGCCCTTTCTCCCATCCCTGGCAGCAGGCTGCCGGTGAACAGATACAAATCTTTGCAGAGGAGAGTGGGGCAGACTAGGGTGCTGTAATTTGTAGAGGTACATATTGATGGCTACCACGCTGAGGTCATAAATAGACCCCTAAATTATGGTAATGTTAACATGCATTATAACAGTAAATGAAAATTATGTCTGATACAAACAATTACCTATAGATTGCTTTTTATTGCATAATTATACTGCAGTTCCTTTTAAAATGAGGTCTTATGATAAAATGACGGGATAGATCGTTAAACATTTGTTCATGACTTAACTGCAAAAACATTGTAATCTGATCCTTCAGCGCTGCAGTTTTTTATATTAATGTGGAAACTTATATATTACAGAGAATTTTGTAATGGAAGCAGCTAATCCACCTGGGGTGTAGATGGAATATTTTGTGCTATTAGCATAATGAGTGGGTTAGTTTAGCAATCTATCAACATGAAGTGCAATTAGTGTAGACTGGGATATCCAGTAATTGCATCTTATTGCACTTTACCAAATCCTGTGATGTTTTTGAATTAAAAGCATGTAGAAGACCTATATTAGTGGTTCTGTAATGTAAAGCAAATCAGCCTGTTCCCTAATATATTTTACTTTTTATACAGTGACAAAAGAAGATATGATATGTGAGGGGCTAGGGAGCATTGAGTGTAAGGGGACTACTAAGCAATATTAGGCAATATGGAAGATTTTATTCACTGCTTATCGCAGTTCCCCGGTGATACTGGCGGGCAGTAGTAAAAATACTCTTATCGCTTCACCAGCCAATCTGTGCGTGAGCCGGCTTGCGTATGTACACTGGAACTGGAAGTCTGGAAAAAATAAAAAATAAATAGAAGGTTTAAAAAAAAATCTTCCTTTTTTTTAATTGAATTGGAGTATTCTAAATCAAAGAATGGCTTTTATTTATCATCCTGGAATGGCGATAGCGATAGGACAGCGATGGCACCTTGTAAATAGCATATTTACCATGGACAGTGACAGCAGTACCATTGTCATCCATGGTAAATAGGCCAATCATGGGAAAGCTTCACCAAAGGCCCCCGGCAAAAGTTATCGCCAGCGATACCTGGTGATAGTCTTCACCGGCACTGGGGCTTTGTCAAAGAGGAAGAAAGCCCAAAATCCCATTTTTTACAATTGAAAGGGCTTTTATTCTGATGATAAATAGACTCCGAAACTGAGATCCAGGGCTGAATTTACATCACCTGAGCCAGTAGGTACAATCCAACCCCCACTAACTAGCTACATTGTATTTATGCAAATGTCTCGACAACCAATCATCTGTATTCCTAACACTTAGCTATTTGTGGAAAACATATCAGTTTTCTTGTCTCTGTTATGTTTCTGTTCTATTAGTAATAATGACATTGAGTTCCAATTTTACTGGCCATCCACCTATCCCCTTTCTCCGGGTAATTCATTTAGACCAGCTTTACACTTTATATTATTCACATTAAATGCAACATGTGCTATATAATTAATTAAAAGTAATCCTTATGAAACATTCCCTACTTTGCTGTCAGTACAGCCAGGATGTTTAGGCTTTCCAAATATAGCTACTTCCTCTCTCATTTGCTTGTTCTTCCTCTTTGTCCCAACGCTTGTTCTGATCACATTGGGACGAGATGTTGATTTATTTGAGAAGAGTGGACAGAAGACTGAAGATCCCATTTGCATGTTCCTTTAGCTGGCACAGCCACTCACACTGCAAATCAAATACCAGGACCAGCTTCTTCAAACAGCCTTTTACTACAGATATGCCCAAGTTTACCTACCATACTATCCTAATGTTTCATTATATACTTCTGTCCTGTACTGATGCGCCAATACATATGGCCAGGTAATGTCCTATACTAACTTCATTTGCTACACCATGCTGTCATGTAATATCCTATTCTTCCTAATTTGCCATTTAAAACGTGACTCCCCCCAAATCATAAAATTTACTTTTATGTAGTATTTACTAAGATATAACAATATACAGTTCTATTTAAGTTTAGTTTGACAGTCATCTGATATAACGGGTTCAACAGTAGAGCAGCATTCAGTAGAGCACCATTCGAAGGCTGAAAGCATAATCAGCACTATCCTACACAATTCAGTCTATCCTCTTTTAAAAACATGTCTCTCAGGTTATGCTGTAGCTCCGACTTCCATTTGTCAGCAACAGCCCCTTATTCATGTCTTGAATAGCTGCAGGTGGTGTTAATAGAGATGGATATAAATGACATCTTAGCTGAAAGTTGAAATGTGATTGATAGCCTATTTAAATGCCCTTCCTCTGTGAAAGGACCACTTAACTCAGTCCGAGCTTATATTTTCTTGTCTCCCCCAACCACATGACAGCGCTCTGTGGCACCAACACCCATTGTGTTACATCTGTGTAAAATAAATGCAAGTAACTTAAAAAAGCAATATATAAACATGTACAGCTACTGGAATATATAAATGTGTAGCTACTGGAACATATAAACATATGTACTGTAACAACTGGAATGTATAAACATGTGCAGTTAATGGAACATATAAATGGGTATTGTAGCTACTGGAACATATAAACATGTGTAGCTACTGGAACATATAAATGTGTAGCTACTGGAACATATAAACATGTGTACTGTAGCTACTGGAACGTATAAATGTGTAGCTACTGGAACGTATAAATGTGTAGCTACTGGAACGTATAAATGTGTAGCTACTGGAACATAAAATTAATATTGTAGCTACTGGAACATATAAACATGTGTAGCTACTGGAACATAAAATTAGTATTGTAGCTACTGGAACATATAAATGTGTAGCTACTGGAGTAAATATTGATTGTTGATTACTAAGTTTTTATATATATTGCAAAAGTTACAGAAATACAATCAATATAGGGACAACTGCCATCATAAGCCCCAGCCCTTGTTGACTTTCCAAATATCACGGAATGAATAATCTATATAAAATCTCTATACTTTATATTAAGCAGCTATAATTAACGTTGACAGTTGTGTATGCATTGTATCAATTAGCACTTTAGGTTAAGTGGTGCATTTACTGACATACCACATCATTTGATTAAATTGAATTAGTCCTTAGACATAACAAAACTTGACACTCTGTATAGCAGGCCTGTCCAACCTGTGGCCCTTCCAGGTGTTGTGAAACTACAAGCCCCAGCATGCTTTGCCAGTAGACAACCTGTTGATAGCTGGAAGGGCATGCTGGAACTTGTAGTTTCACAAACATCTGGAGGGCCGCAGGTTGGACAGGCCTGCTGTATAGCATATAGGGGTAGGAAGGGTGCACCTCTCAATGTCTGCTGACCCTAGACAAAGGGCTATCAAATAAAAAATGACCCAATAAAATAAAATAAAAAATCTCAAATAAAAACTTACCCAAAAATCTTCTTTCTCTCTTGGTCCAATGGGAAGCTTGTAATCCATAAAAGTAAACAAATAGTAATAAATAAAATTGAACAAAATAACCATATGGACATGGAGAGAACAGACCCGAGGAGCATGTACTATAAAATAACAATAACTTGGATGAAGCTAGTAAATAGCCGAGCTGCCAATCAAAAGTGGTCTCTTACCCCACTCAGCCAACCACTGATAGCCCGTCTGTGACTGGCTGAGCCCAGCCAATCACGTTGTGGCTATAAGTGATTGGCTAAGTAGAGTAACTAGTTACTAGCCAGCCTCACCGGAGCTAGCATCACATTTTGAAGCCTGCTACTCGGGAGGTGTCCGTTCACTCCATGTGGGTGTTTTATTTTATCTTTTATCCTTATGGATTACAAGTTACCCATTTGGACTATGGTGGATCAAGATAGAAATATTTTATGTAGTGCCGGCGGATATGATGGCCTGCACATATGCACTAATGTCAGGGATTGATAGAGCTTTGCTCACAGTGACATCACTGAGACCAAGGGAGCCAGTTATGTGAGAGGAATGACTGGATATAGGCAGTTGATGTGTAGCAGTTGGAAGAGTTGAAGGAGTATGGAGGAGAGGAAACAGTATTGAACAAAAAATACAGCGGTGATGAGAGAGACCAGCACTGTATAGAAAGAGAGTTCCATAAGAGGAGACATTATAAGACATATGAACAGAGGAGCAAAGAGAGGAAGAGAGAGACTGATAAGTACCCGTGTTTCTTATATTATTCAAGTGATTGGACTGAGCCATATTCGTTAGCTAGATAGGGATCGTTAGAGTGATTGGACTTAATCAAATCAAAAGAAAGCAGCAAAAGTGCTCTATTATACAAGTAATATTTACAGAGAGGACATTGTCTTGTACTCCAGGCTGCCAACTGCTTTATATTGGAACTGAAAGAAGGAGCCTATATTCTAACTGCCTTGTGATAAAGCTGCATACCCATATAGATATATATGTATTTGCGTAATGAGGACTGTATTGATACTTTAAATGTTTTTAGAGGTTCAAAGTCATTTAGATAGATATCGTATATAGACTTATATCAATATTTTAGTATAGATAGTATTTTATAAGTAGAAATATAGGTACCTCAAGTTTATAATATACTAGAGAGATCTATTTTAGCTGCTATGCACAAAATGTTGTAGTGTGTATATTTGCTATGCTTATGATATTGTATTGTTCACACTATAGAAGTATAATTTTATATAAAATTAGAAGGACCAATTTGGTGTGAGAATATTTCCTTTGTATGCGCCTGTGGTCCAGTGTAGGGGGGGCCAGAGGGTTCCTTGGTCTCTCTCTGGTGTTGCTACCTCCAGAACACTACCCCACGAAGAGCCTACAGTACTTGGACCAAGGTGGAGGCACTGCACAAAACTAAACACAAGGTAAAGAGTCCATTTGCAGACAGGACACACAAAGATTAGTACACATACCCTAGCGGAGGAAAGGGGGTGTTACAGTTAGATAAGTATTTATTTCGGGAAAAGTTTTCATTCTATTGGGAGACACTTATATTGGACACTATTGAGGCACTTCAAGTGCAAGTGTGAACTTAAGCCCAGTGCATGCTGCTGCTTGTAGTCCTACAAGCACTAATATGCATTACCACTCATGGGCTATCAGAGCATGCTGACACTGACTTAGTTTCACAATAGGTTGTCGCTCTACACATACATTTTTTTACCCTTGTACTTAAACAGGTAGGGGTACCAGGAGGGACCCACTGCTTGTCAGTTTTACTTTTATCTGTTAGAGCAGCTGGAGGTTTCAGTCATTAAAGCTGCTACTTGTTTGAGCAAAATCTGCATAGTATCCCTACATCATTGGATGAACCCATCTGTGATTGTTTTTGGATGGAACCCAGAATATTTCAGAGGTTAGGATCATAGAGACTGGTCTGGCTGGTCAGGGCTATAGTCCTAGCATTTTGGTCCTTCCTGGTGGCTCACCCCAACATAGGGACCAACCACCAAATTAAATGTACTCTAATTTATAGCAGGGATCAGCCCCCTGTCCTGACTTGCTCAGCTCTCTCTCTCTGTCAGTCTAGAGCAGGATGCCTGAGCTGACATACACAAGGGGCATGGGGCAGGGGAGAGTCTAGGCAGGGGGCTGATCTGCTCCTCATCCCGATTATCCGGTTGGCTCCACTCCTGTTCTTCCTCTCCCTTTCTCTCCCCTCTGCTCCTTCTATTGCCTTCTCTTATCCTTCCTTTTTCTCCCTTCAGCTCCTTTCCTCACCTTCCGCTCCTGTCCTCTTCTATGTACGTGTGTGATAGATATTAACATATCTCCCAACATTCACATTTTCTACATAGAGACACAGACATATCTGGTCCAAAAAGGTAGAGGGGTCACACTAGGTATGGCCATGATCCCAGGGGTCTGTATAGCTCTTTTGAAGTATTAGGTTGCTCGCAACTCCCCTCACCTCCCCAAAAAGCACCCTTGAATTACAGTGTACATCAAAGGCACCTGCATCTGGTTGAACGGGGGATATACTTTACAACTTAATATAATGTAGTGGGGCCTATTAAGGAAATATAGTGGAGCTATTAGGGTTATTTGTGGGGATAATAATGTAATGTGGCAGCTGGTGGGGGAGCTATTTATGTAATGTGAGAGCTATGTATTTAATGCATCAGCAGGTGAGGGCAATTCTGTAACAGTCTGTTATTGTAGTCAAATAAAATAAAACAGCTTAGGAAACAAATGAAGTTTTTATTTAAATGTACATTGTTGATAATTCCAGTTCAGCAATAAAGATCATCATTACATGGAGTTTATTTTTATCTTTGTTGTTCACTTCTTCCTTTCTGCCTGCCTTAATGTTATGAATGGGTTCAAAACTCAAATCTCGGCAGGTTCTTCTATTAGACACTTTAATCGCATACCATAAGTTCATATATACAGTATGGCCATTTGGAACATTTACACTGTACACATACATTTGCAGCAATTACGTCCCTTGTGTCTGGTAATTGAACACGCAGTGGTTAATTCCACGGTGTGTAGGCTACGGGAACAAGATTAATGTTTTCATGTCCTGTCTCCATGTTACTACTTTTACATGGAGACTGAAGAAAAGTAATTTTCTTAACAAACTGGGCTTGTTTCAAAGAGCTATGTTAAATAATCTATTATTACACAAATGATAATTTTGTTGTCACTAATTGATGTATTCTCAATGATTATGCAATCAGTGTTAGCACGTGACTTGCATAACGAGACACTCTATACTCTTTGTGGCTTGGTGGATTTGCAATGACGCCACGTGTGAGCCACGCAGTAGTATCTTGCATCAGCGCTGTCCAGGATATTGAAGGCCAGGAATATGTTATAAACAGATGCTTGCTAGGTAGTGATGCCATTTATTAGAGGCTACTGAGTTCTAAAGGAAGTTGGAAGCCACATAAATGCCTGAGAAGGAAAGACCACTCCAGTTGGTCAGCACGGACATTTTTAGACTTGACCTTCTGAGGCAAATAAATGTAAAGGTAGGTTCTTGAAAATGTATTATAAAACATGTACCAATTCTTAACTGTATTAAATAAGTTAAATCTATATTAGTACAACCCATCATTGCGGTTTAGCTTAGGGCAAAGTTACACAAAGCCTATCTTTAGAGAAGAGTTGGGTCCATGTCTACACTTCACATGTCAACCCAGTTACCTAGCATAGTCATTCAGAAACCACTACCTGTCTGAACACAATTTAGTCAACCAGTCATAAACCATTATACCTATCTGGACACGGCATAGTTGGCCATACAATTATTATAGTATCAATTGTTTTGCAGAATCGTCAATTTCATGTTGACTATCAAAATAGGTTTGTGGTGATTGAGGAACAAAATGTAAGTAGTTCTAGACATCACCATATTGCATCAAAACGTATATGAGCAAACTAATGAATGCTCTCAAAAAATGTTGATTTGAAATTAATATGGAGTCAAATTTCCCTTCTGAGAGTGGACAGGTGTAAGGATTTTTAAGACATACATACAATGCTGGAAATAGGAACTTGTTTTCTACACCAAGACAGAGTGTAGAGTTTAGCCGTATCGGCATTCTAGTTGACCAATGTCAAAATTAAAATTGGATTCCATATTTGCTTGATAAGCAGGTCTATAGACAGAGACGATCATTGGTTTTACAACCTGTCATAACTAAGACACACCAAGATTAAACTATCCCCATGTACAATAATTACAATTAATGCAAAGGCATCTGCAAAGGCAACTGATAAACATATTCTGCTTCAAGTCTATACAAAGCTTTAAATCTTTTGGAACAGACCATCCCCTATTTTTTTTATAGATTTTTTTTTTGTACTTTTTTCGGTTTAATTGTACAGTTCACCTAGTAAACTAAGATTGTAAAATCCACTATCGCCATTTTTCCACATTCCCTATGTAATCAGAGGTTGAATTGTCCATCTCCAGTTTGTGATTAGCGTGCTTAGCGCGTAAGATTTTACGTTGTTCTTGTCGCTTCCGCCGTGCTTCCTGGTGTTCTTTTTGTCTCATAAATTGGTATCTTTGTAAGAAAAGGTCTTTTGCATATTCATATAACTCCATATCTAGAAAATTCAATGTCTCTATACGCTTCTGTGTCTGATCGTCTATCTCCACGCTTGACGCTCTCGTGCTGTTGAACTGTGTGAAAGGTGAGATGAAGTTCATGTTGAAAGTCTTCTCAAAGAGATACTGAGTCTTCCTCTGGAATTCTGTAAGACCAAAGAAAGCCATACGCTTAAGGTTTTCTTTGGCGCTGTCTAGGAGGACTTTGTTCCGCTGATCCTCTGCCATAACAGTTAGGTTATAACACCCAACCAAACTCAGGTCAGACAACATGCGAACTTGTCTGTTATTGGCCAAGTTATAAGGGCAATCCATGAACTCTTTCAAAGAGCAGCCTGACCAATCATCTCCAGTGTAACAACTGGGCAGCTCATCGGATGTTGGGGACCTTCCATCACATACATGCAGAGAAGCCTTCCATGTAGCTCCTCTCTGAACATGTCTCCATTCACTCAGATATCGAGAAACAGGATCACGAAGGATGGTTATGTAGTAAAAATTCCTGAAACACACAACAGGAGAAAAAGCATTATTTAGATGTCAGCTGCAGAGATTAAAATAAAATAATGAGAAATGAACACTAACCACGAAATCTAGGAGCAAAACAGGTATCTAAGGACCAAGAGTAAAGTTACAATTGCTGGTGTTGGGAGTTTTAATGAAAAACCTTACAAGTCTCTGGAGATGTACCAGAGGCATCATTAGATATATGCTTGGTTAGTACATGTACAATTGTATTGTAGCTATAGATCTCCAGTAATATCAATGTGAAACAGCACTCATTATAAAATGCTGCAAAAAATTGGCACAAAAACATTTCACAGCAATCTGAAAATTACACTATACTTAAAATGTGCAAAACGTTAATTGGACAAAGTTATGTATGTTGTCTAAAACTAATTATATGAATAGAGTGACTGGTTTGTCTATGGCACATAATCTAAAAAATGTTCTTTTCTTGAAAACATAATTTTCTCATCTCTCATAATAGAATGCTAAGTAGAATAGAGACTTGTGTTTCGCAATCATCACTTAGTGGTATCTACAAACCACATTTTGCCTGCTCATGTCCTGAAAGCACTTACTTACAATCAGTTTGATGATACATGTTCATAACAATAATTAGCTTTATTAGAATTTATGACCATGCCGCCAATACATTCTTTAGCATAATTCATCTTAAAGTGCAGCCTATACCACCGATAGGACAATGAATAATAAATACTGTCAGCCCGAACAGACACGGTAGCTACACAGAACAGTATTCTTGTGTCATAATCTAGTATTTATAGATTGGTAGAATGACATGATTTAGAGCTAAATTAAAATGCATGGCCTTATTTTCTAAGCTCTGCGTAGATTCAGGTAAAATCAGGCTTTATTAATCAGTGTTATATAGCTATACCCATAACACACACACATAAAGTTAATTTTTAAACAGATATATACAAAATATATATCACAATATGTGTAGTCTGGCTCTAATTTAACATAACAGGAAAAGCTAATTTGGGTTTATGGATTTTTTTTATGCAAAAACCAAAGCCTGTACTTCACATTTATCTCCACTAGATGTCAGCAGCTAACCCTGGATTAAATTTTAATTTTCAATCCGTTCACCTATGCAGCACAATATTGAGTGGTTCTTTGTGCACGATAAGCACATTCAGTTTTTATTAGAAATGCTAGATAGGTTTAGTGAGATATAACTGGAACATCACACCATGCAATGTCTAACAGCATTAGTGAGATTCCTTGCATCATTAATCTTTAACAATGCAG
This sequence comes from Mixophyes fleayi, assembly GCF_038048845.1. Taxonomy (NCBI): domain Eukaryota; kingdom Metazoa; phylum Chordata; class Amphibia; order Anura; family Limnodynastidae; genus Mixophyes; species Mixophyes fleayi. The sequence goes on from NC_134410.1 coordinate 34,258,629, forward strand.
CCCAACCCCAAAGCATCCAACCCACACACACCATAAAAAGGCATTATCTATTGCAAGGGCTACCCTGGATGTAAATCTCAGGCTGCTGACAAAATATGTACAGTCTAAATCATAGCATCATTGAGACCAAGAGACGTTCCTGATTCTCTTGTTACTTTGATGGACATTCTGCTACTCCTAAATAATTCTTAATTACTACAGTCCTAATTATTCCATTATTTTGGTGTTTGTTTGTTTTTTTTAAAAGGAATGCAGTGAATGTATATAGTAACGTTAAATGAAGAAGTATTACCAAACGTAATGTTTTATATGCTTCTGGTCCTAATAAGTAGAATATGATCTGTGTCACTCCTGCATGGGACCCTGAATTCTTTACCAAGTGGGCAGTCTGCTACACCAATGTTATCAAAGTATTTATAAGAGGTGTAGTATGCACTGTATATTATTTAAACAAGATCTATAGAGAGTATTTGACACCACAATCTTCCCCCTTGAGTATGACAGTAGCCTGGCATCATTACTCATACTTGATATTGAGGTACCCTGCTCTTCTCTGCCTGTGTCTTCTGTCTTGCCTTCGTTTCATTCATCTTCCCACATCATGACACACTGCCACTGTCACAAACAGCCCAACCCTCACTCACTCAATCAATCATACAAGTGGACTGGTTAGTGCTTCCCACAAGACTAGGACACCCGTCTCCTAAAATACTCTGTGCTGTTGTGAACTATCCAATTATCTTATTGGCTACAGTTTGTGCTGTCTCTGATTATTATAAAACTGAGGACATGTGGATAAGCAGGAGATGAAGGTAACAATAAAAAGGTGTTCCGGTCCTAGTGATATGCACCTTACAAAAAAAATCATATAATAGAGCTTTTAGTGGTTGTGGGGGAAATTGTGGGTCATGTATAATAGCACACAGGCTACCAGTTATATAGCCATGTACTAGACAACATTTACCTCCTGACACCGGTCAATGCTCTGCAAGAAGATTGTAATTATCTAGTAAACAGCTACAGCAGCTGAATAATTATCCAGGCAGCAGAGGCTGGACCATTTTATAAACCTTCAGGTCAGTATAACAATATGAATCTTGACTAGATATCTCTCATTAAAAAAAACAATACATACATGGTATACAAGCTAATTGTTATTATCCTTACTGTAATTGTGCAAATAATAATAATAATAATTCTTAAACTATTGTGTATGAAACCCTAGAGAATCGGTACAAAGAGCAATAATGATGATTTGTTATTCCTAAAATGCCATCTGTCTTCCTAACATCCCCACTAGGTGTCACAACTCTGCTGTGAATCAAGCACAAATGGACCCTTTATATTAATTTTTTGCAATATGTTTGTTTGTGAGCCTTACCGGGACTGCCTCACACACTGCATTCTCCATTAACCTATGGCACAAAAACATTATCGTGTTTATTACACAATACCAGTGAGAGTATGGAGCTAAGTCAGCTGACATACTTTTTAAAACCAGATAAGCACCTCACTGCATGGAAACCTGAATACTCATATATGTAATGTACTTTTGCATTGTGTATGTTGTGAGATATTATTAGATGAGCTGAGACAACCCACTGGAACTAATTCTCCAGATTATATTTACTTGCCAGGGATATCTGTATTAGGGGCATAGCGTTGGAGAGGCAGTAGGAGACACTTGCCCCTGGACACTAATTTACAAGGGGTCACCGCTCAGCAGTATCATCCTCATCATCATTTATTTATATAGCGTCAACATATTCCGTGGCGCTTTACAATTGGGACAGCGCAACTCAAAAGTTGAGAGAGGGCAACAGGTGCTTTGAGCAGGCCCCAGTCTGTCTATATTTGATTGTGGCTTTGCGGTTTGTCGTCCAAACGCTTCCAGTCTGTGTCACTTCCAGTTAAATGTTAGAGCTGCTCCTTCCTCTTAGTAGATCCCCGGGAATTACATGCTGACTACGTTTTTTCCATGGCTCCAGCACACGGAACCTATGGTGGAGTGAACACATGGACCAATAGGAAGTTTGGTTCACACTGTCAGACATATTCCACTAGTTAACACCTGAATAAGCCAGGACCCGTTTGACAGAAATGAATGAGCCCCAAGAAAAACTGGTTCTACATTCAGTACTTGGGGCTCTGCTAAGGGGATGGATTGGCTTAGGTACACTTTAACATTTAATGGGAAGTGCGACTTTACATAAAGGGAGCACGTATATTGCAAATACCTCTGACCTGTGTAAGGCTGTGCCTTGTGCCTGCCACCCTTCCTCATATTAGGGTTAAGACCTGTTGAGTGAAATGATAAGCAGTACTTTCCCAGCTTGTATGAAGTGCCCAGATGAGGTCCTGCTGTTGTACAGCATCATGAAGGTGATTAAGTAGTACAAAATCTTAGTGTGGGATGTGGTCAGTCCTCAGGGACCTCACATTGTGAGAACCATCTCTTATCCTTTAGAGGAACAGCAGCTCAGATTTTGAAACACGGCCTCGGGTCCTTTCACCATAGCACTGCCAAGAAGGGCTTCCTGCCACATGTAAAGATTGTGTGAGGTTTCCATTAAACTAGAGAGCCCTAAAAGTTGTGATTTGTGATTCCCCTCAGTCATCGGTGGTCGACCAGTTGAGATTTGCCATAATGCCCAACTTGAGCCTCCCATACTACAATATTAGGATGTGAGAATGCTACAATTCTACACCCTAAATATTTAATGATCTCTATATCACAAGCTATGCCTAAACTGATTATTGTCTTGGGTGTAAAATACAAGAAATAAAATACTTAAAAAAATACGTAAAAGATACATATACTGTATAATAAACTTGCCCCCTACTGGGGGACTCCTGAGTTTCTAGGTGTTCTCATGACTCCAGGTAGAGTAATGTACCCTCCTGAAATCTGCTCAGTGAAGTGGGTGGGGCTTCATGACGCGATTCACAGCGAATTACGCCACCCTGGCACTTCTTAACACTGTATTATGCCACAAATTGTGGCATTAAGAAGTGGAGGGGCGCCATGACGCATTTTGCACAGCCACCTGCACTTGGCACCAAGAAATGTTGACAAGTAAAAATACTGTACAACAATGGAAAAAAAAAGGAGATAAGAACAAAGAAAACACAAACTTCAGCAGTAAAACAAATTAATCAGAAACACAGTTGTATAACAAAATAGGCAATAGGAAGTCACACCACATGGCTAAAAAGATATGACAACAATGGAGAAGAAACATTCTCCTCTGAGAGAGACGTACAATTAACAATAAGCCACAATAGAGGTAACATATCAAAGATTGCCATCGCTCACGTATGGCTCTGAACTGTGTTTTTTTTACTTAGACTATCTCTTCACTATTTACCTGCATGATTTATTACCAAAAAAGTGATGTTACCTTGAACTTAAATTATGTGGCTTTGTTCTTCTTTGTGCTCCCTTTATTTCACGGGTTTATATCAATAAAGCTACAGAACACAGTGCCACAATCATTAATATTATGTAGCACTACTGCAGTATCATTAATATGCATTACATATGTATTATTATTATGTACAAAAGCATTATTATGTAGTATATATTGTTTATTTTGTACATGAGCTAACATTTCTGGTTTTTCCAATTTTGCAAGTGCATCCAGAGATTTATTCCTCTTGACTATGGCTTCACCCATTGATTTTCATTAGGAGCTAAAATAAGACACCAGATATTTATTTAAAAGGATTGGAACAAACATACTTGTCCCATTCCCAAGACAGGTAGAAAGAAATATGATATTTGTATAAAAGGTTCCTCTGTAAAATTGCACATTATGTAATGTGGATGATAATCTTACTTGAAATAACAGCACAGATTACAAGTGCACTCAGCGGAGAAAAACTGAAACCTCACCAAATATTTACTTAAAATCACAGAGAATAAAACTGATGTGTTGTGTTTAATAAATCAATCAGGGCTGTTTCCGTGTTGAGCATGGCATAACTTACTGTACACAGATAATTGGAAAGCCAATCAAAATGCACGATTTACAGAAACCAGACATGATTGACAATCAAGTCTAGATGTGTGCATTAAAACAAATTTCACAGGTGCTGTTTGATAATACATTAAAGGAGCATGCTAAAATTCCTAGAAACATATTGACAAGTGATCCGATGATTGAAGTACACACTATTGGCAAGCTGTGTACTTAAAGAACCACTAAACATTAATTAACCGTGACAAAGTGGTTAGCATTTCTGCCTCACAGTGTTGCGGTCATGAGTTCGGATCCCAACCAGGGTCTCATATGTGTGGAGTTTGTATGTTCTCCACTTGTTTGCGTGGGTTTTCTCCAGGTGCTCCAGTTTCGTCCCACAATCCCAAAACAAACTGGTAGTTTAATTGGCTGCTGACAAAAATTAACCCTAGTCTGTGTGGAAGGGAATTTAGACTGCTTAGACTGTAAGCTCCAATGTGGCAGGGACTGATGTGGATATGAATGAATTGAAGGCTGGCTGGGGGAAATTGTGTGTCAAATCATCAGCTACTAGTTACATTTAAACATTAAAAAAGAAAAAAAGTCACCCATCTTCTCTTGTATTGGAAATGACACATGCAAAAACAAAAAAATCTAAAAATAAATAAATGTATTGACATTGCTATCATCAGCCCTGTGCCTGTAACATACATTTCTTTGAGAAAAGTGTGTTTTAGCTATTGTCTGAGGAAGTGGAATGAATCACAGAGAAAAGGAATAATCAATGCTTGAGACAATGGAGTTCAGCTGGAGACTGTCTGGACTTCCCTAATTTTGTAGCATTAAAAAAGGTAGGGGGTAAATCCAGCAAAATTATAAACAACATTTCATCCCTCAATGAAAATATTATATGTGCTCTGAAATAGGTTTTTCATAATTTTCTTTAAACTGCCTTTGTTTTATTTGTTTACACTGTCTCTGATTATTGCATTTATCCATCGATCTGTTTGCTGTCATAATAGCTTTGCTATGATCTTTAAAAGTACATTGCACTCTTTCACAGTACGAAGAGGGGACAAATTGAGCAAAGCAGATAGGCGGTGGATGTATGTTTAGGTATTTAAGTTTCTGATGTAAGTTTTGGAGGTGATAATTATACACAGCAAACTAGTTTTAAATGGTTAATATATTTCTAACCAGAAAAAAAAAAAAATCGGTCAACTGATAATTACAGTTCAATCATCCAGGTACCAAGAATAATATGCGAGTAAACAAGGTCGCAAGAATTAATTGATTGACAGTGATGACGGTGACGTATGCATGCCAGTACATGTGTGTGCAATTAAGAACAATGGTAAAAATAAATTTTATGTACAGTAGGCATTAATAACATCTTGTTAAATGTATTTCATTTAAAAAAAAATTAAAAAAAAGTATATATTTTATTAAATGTATTTATATTCATGATTATATTAATAACAGGTATTACTGTACTTAAATTTTCTGTGCGCCCTGATGGGATTTATATTGCACACATGCATTGTGCGTATCCTGCAGTGCAGTGTGTCTGTCTGTATAAGCACAGCGTACCTAGACCCGTATTCAAATGGAAACGAATTGCGTTCACACTGCGTTCCTTGGTGAATCACACCCAATAATGTTAGATGGCCGTGGAGGTATAAAACATTGCCCTCCCCCTCTTTAATGGAAAGTGCCATCATGCAGCAATGAAGAGGAGGGTGAAGAGGTCTTCTGAAGGGGCAATGGATTGTAGGACAGTGCACAAATATCTGGAGCTTGCCTTAAACCCCAAACGCAATCAGTGTCATTGCATCAGTCTTTTCCATTCATTCTACTACCTTGAGCCCCATATAATGTACCCAAAACATATGAGCTGTTTATGCATTTAAGGAGCTTACTAGAAAGCATAAAACACTTAGGGGTATATTTACTAAACTGCGGGTTTGAAAAAGTGGAGATGTTGCCTATAGCAGATTCTAGGTTTCACTTATTTAGTGCATTCTACAAAATGACAGCAAAAATCTGATTGGTTGCTATAGGCAACATCTCCACATTTTCAAACCTGCAGTTTAGTAAATATACCCCTTAGATGTGAAGGAGGCCCCAATATAAATTCTGCACTAATGACTAGTAATACGACTAAGAAGTTATTCTGGTATATGCAGGTAAACAACCGTCCTGTCTGTTGTGATACTAGTGCGGTCTCCCGATTCCTGCTGCAAATAGATGCAGCTCCAAGAATCCATCAGAAGAGACTACAATGCGGTACTGTTGTTTACCCCTCAGTCCTGCTCTCATTTTCCTCAGCGCTCTGTCCCACACAATCATCCATCCTCTCATACTCTGCAGTCTGACAATGCTCCTCCGTCATCTGTTACCTACCCACACGACCATCTTTCCTCTCACACCATGACCAGGCTAGCTTTGATTGACAGGAGAGCGGTGAGTTTTATACTAACAATGCCTATCATTTTCAAACACTGCGGACCAGCAGGCTACATGTTATATTTATTGACTATTGGGTATACCAGTCATCGGAGCACAGAGAAACATGAGCTGACCAGAACATGCACTTTCCCCTCGTGCCCATTATTGAATGTCAACCTGGAGACTCTGCTTTTAGCAGAAATTTACGATGCTCTGGATACAAATGATCTTAATGCCAGACACAAAATGCTACACACAAAAATAAATAAATAAAAAGGAGCAGACGGACCATGGCTTTTAAAATGACTGCAAGGAGACTTGCGGTGCACACATAAGAAATCATTTTCTGTGTAGACTTTACAGTATCTATGTATATCTGCCTATGGGCATACTTAGCATTATTAATAATTGTCGCTAAGATGTATCACTAAGTGTTCCATTCTGCTATTCCCATCCATTCACCCAACACCTTGTACACTAATGCAGTCACCCCAATAAACAAGTTGCATACTCTGAAGGTTTTTATCCAGAGATAGTCTTTGCGGCCTCACAAACCACCTATATATGTACTGTGTAGTTCATAAGGTAAAGAAAGAGCATTATATGGGACCTCTAGACCAGGATCTGAATAGGGTTTTGTCAGGTTCAAATATAAACTATTCGTATATATGTATTTCATAACTGGAAATTTGTATTAAACAAAAGATATGACTGACTCACTTACATTAAAGTTTGATTTATTTTACTTAATTTACCAGCTTAAAGCAGCAATCCCACATAGATTTTATTTCTTTAATTAGCAAGCCAAGTATTTTTTTCTTAAGCTGTCCTCCTAAAATTCATTATCTCCTTTTCAAAATCTCTCTGCAGGGCAGACAAGTATGGTCACACACACTGACTCTCAGCATGTCACGTGGTGGCAGAGGGGAGGGAGGGCAGATAAAGCTCAGAGGGGTGTTCCAAAGCCTCTCTGCTCACTACATCATCAGCCATTTGACTGTGGTTTCCATTGTAGTCACACGACACTGTGGAAAGTCTGCACAACTATAAATCATTAAAAGCAGTCCGTAGAAACAAAACGAGGAAAATAGTTGTTACCACGCTTCTTCTTATAACCTGCCACAGAGACTTATGTTAAAATCACAGCTTATTTTTTTCATGGGATTGCTGCTGAATATTTACTGAACCATGTTCAGCTCTGTGCCATTTGTTTCCAATTATGACACTGTAACTATTATTATAAAGGGGTCTATAAAAATAATATTAACAATATTAGACATGCAAAACTTGTTCGATATTTCCCACTTATATTTCTAAAGACCAAACATGGGTTTAGTCTGCCATCAAGTATTTGACATCACTTTATTGAACCCAGGATATTACAGCCAAAAAGTAGCATACTATGCAAGATAAGGACAAGCCTGAAGAAACTGGTAATGTCTGCAATATATACGACATCCTATAAAAAAATGCAAATTATTATTATTATTTAAATAGATTTGTACAGTGACTGATCAGGTGACTGCCACTTCCCTATGTCTACAGCATACTTGCCAACATTTTGAATCTCCCCCTCCAGGATCAAGTGACAAGTGGGAAGGGGCCGTGGCAACACGATCGCATCACCATAGCCCCGCCCCCTGCAAAGTAGTGTCACTATTCATGGCATTTACACAACGGGGTGGGGCTTAATTAGGCAAATCTCATCATAAGCCCCACCTCCTCTTGGGATAACAGAGGGTGTCTACTCTTTCAGGAGTCTTCCGCGTGGTCTGCCAAATATTCGGGAGCCTCCCGGACAATACGGGAAAGTAGACAAGTATGGCCTACAGGGGAGAAGACAGTAAATCAATTGCCATAATGGGACACACACTGCAGCAGTGCCCAGTGGAGGTGGGGATATTAGGTGCACTTCACTAAACACCCTCTGAGGGTGATGTAGAGGGCCAGTGACATCATCAGTAGGCGTCAAAGCTGCTCTCCACTTAGCTTTTTCCCATATAGATCAGCAGTGTTGTGAGTTGCTGTCAGGGAGACTAGAACCCTTCTGCATCATGGTGGGAGGTTGAGAAGGAAGGGGGGGGTGCATGTGACCAGGGGATACTTCAAGATGGAAGTCAAGGCGGTGGTGGGTACTAGGATAAAGAAAGCTGTAGTAGTGGATTCTTCAAGGTATTCATATATGGGAGTGGGGGGTGGAAGGTGAAGAATTTCCTGCTTTAACCACGAGTCCTGGGTCCTATGATTTCTAATGGTGGTCCTACTGCAAATCATCCTTATCTCTCCTGTCCTAGTCTAATCATTTTCATGTGTAGCCAACAACAAATTACACGAGATGTACAAGCGTAGGGAACAGAGAGGAAGAAAGAATAACCCTCATAGTAACCAGAGTATTGATGATGCTTATCTAAAAACTGCCCTAAATTCAGAAGTGTTTCATTGCCAGTAATAAATATAAATGTTATATGCAATTATGAATTTCCACCTATCAGATCCATCTATTAGCTAGGGAAGGTTTCTCATTCAGGCTTTGAAATTAAACTTGCTTACAAAAAAAAATTCTCTTTAGTATTAATTGTTTCTGCAGTTTATATCTACATTGTACGCACTGCATGCTGTAAGTCTATCACACTTTTACAGAAAATAAAATAGCTATCCCTTTCACTACATCCATTAGGAAAATACTTAACTTCTTCAAACACATTACATATAATCTGTTTTGCAGAGTTTCCAGTAGTTCATTAAACGCTACAGAAAGAATCCTACATAGGGAGGAACGCCAAAATTCGGCTGCATGGTCAAGGCCAACAAAACCTTACATTCTAAGGTCAAAACACCAATCAATATAGAGTTAATGTAAAAAGGGAAACAAACCCTTTGCTAAAATCAATATCGCATAAATTTTATCGCAGGCTGCTGGAGTATTTAAACTTTTTCACTGCCGATGATAAGGGAAATCAGATAAATAGAGCTCAGAGCTGCTCTGCCCACTCAAAATTGGAATCAGTCAGAGATTTCACAGAGCAGAATGAACTCAAGCAAAATCCTTCATCGGGACTCATCTGCTCAGAATGAAAGCTCCGTGATGTGGTCTGGGAAAGTCATTAAACACTAGTTGGGGCGATACATTTTTTACAACATGGTCACAATTCCTTTATCTTTTAGGGAGATAACCCATTTCACAGGCTATTAAGGGGTAACCGCTGGTGAAGCCTATTTAAGAAGGACAGCGCAGAACCACCGCCGCAATCCTCTTATCACTATTGCTAATCTCACAATGGTGATAGCTGAAGATTCCAGGGAAATAGGATCATATCATAGATATCTTCCCCAGTATATTCCAGCTCCTTCCTCACAGAGCCGCTGCAGGATTGCTGCAGCCTCTGGGAGACAGAAAATATTACTTTGTTATTTTCATAAAGCTTTTTTTAGAACATTTTTTTCCTTCGATTTATATTTTTATTTTTTTATTTTAAATCTATTTATTTTAATTTTTTTTAATTGAAAGTGAAGTTGGAAAACAAAGTCCAGGCTCCCATTTCCACCTGCAAACTGGGGCACACATGCGTAGATACACAAAGGACTGGCTGGCAAGGCGGCATGACCCCTTGTATCGCTGGCAGTATTGCCGGGCAGCTGAATATCACTCAGCTGGTCCGACAATATTTTTATAGTGAATTGCCGCAATACATGATTTTCTATCTCTGCAATATACAATGAGGAAAAATAATTGCTATCTGTTACGAGCCGCGGCGATCCTTGGCTCGTCCTTCCTGCTTCCATCCCAGCTGTCATGGCAACAGGCAGGACGTCACTTCCTGTTTCTAGGTCCAGGCCGCCACCGTGGCAACAGTCGGGACACTCTCTTTGACAGCGCCACGCCCAGCATTAGAGACAGCTGGGCGCGCGCAGGTGTAGCTTTTAAATGAATTATGTATTAATAGCCAGGTGGCTGATTTACTGACAGCGCGTCCTCAATTCTGATTTGGCATTCTATGTATCTAAGGCAGGGAGGGCCTAGTCTCCCTGCAGGTTATAGCGTTCAGTTCCTGGCTGCTGACCTGCTCCTTTCTTCTGTGCTAATTCCTGGACTGCTTTCTCTGTATAACCTTCGGCTTATGTTCGTGGACTTCTGATTATTTGCTCGTGACCCTGACCTCTGCTTGTGACTCGGATACCCTTGTTTGCTGCCGGCCATGACCCTTGCCTGAACCTGACTTCGTTGATTGCTCCTGCCCTTGGACCCTGGCTTGTTTCTATCTCCTCATATTGATAAATAGACCTATTAGCAAGTTACCAAGTTATTATTAATACAAGGTTCTCCTTTTACCATTCCATCTGGTGTTGTTTAGTCTTGATTAAAAGGGAAGGCAGTGGTCAAGTCATGTTGGGTAGTCACATCCGTGCAGCAGCAAAGTGGAACTTGTATTCACATATTACCAACTATTTGAACACAATTATTGTCAGTAAACAATGAAAACAAAATAAGTAAATGGGATGATTTATTAGTTAAATGGGTTGTGCCAGCCTGCTATCCATATCTATTTAATATGTTGACTATCAATAATAGAATGTTAGACAATGTGTTGTAGTTTGTTGTATTTACTCTGTTTTGTATGGTGGAATCTCCACCTTCTGAAAATGATGTCCACCTGCTGTTTCCTCTCTTCTCCATTTGTTACACAGAAGACCTCGTCAATTATGTGGTTGGGGTATCTGACACCTTCAGAGCGGCTAACTAAAGTCTTTCTCAGCATTTGTATCAACAAGACAGTGAGGACAGCATCTGCGTGCATCACAGTGTGTTTGTACTATTGTTCTACTGAAATACAGGCTTCACAGTGTGTTTGTACTACTGTTCTATTGAAATACAGGCAGCAGCTATTGCAGTGTTTTTAGGAAGGTGAGAAGTGAATGTCTGACCATCTTCTAGTTATAGTGACCTGCTTACTGTGTGAGTGAATCATGGAAAACCAAGGAAGGAAGGAAGGGGCTTGAGTCTGTTAGCACAGATCTGTGTATGCCAGTGTCTCACAGTGCTTCTCATATGATGCGTTAACTGATACACAAGGGGTTTTTATTTGCACTGAAAGGATTACAACTAACTGACATTTCAGTCATAGGCATAAGAAGGGAACTGAACATTTCCATTTGGCAACGCCCACTGTCCTTTAAGTCTAGCTTTATAGCAATTAACATCTGGGGGTAAATGTATCAATCTGCGGGTTCTTCAACACCCGCGTGTTCAGCCTCTTCCGCGATTAAATTTTAAGTGGCGCTGCATTGTAAAGGGATAACTTCCCTTTACAATGCAGCGCCGCTTGAAATTTAATCGCGGAAGAGGCTGAACACGCGGGTGTTGAAGAACCCGCAGATTGATACATTTACCCCCTGATGAAATGAGAAAAAAAGTGCATGAAAAGTACAAAAACACTTTTTTTTATCCATATTTAGCAAAATATTAATTCCAAAACAACGTAGGTGGTCCATCTGTTTTAAGAGAATGCCTAATACAATGACATTGGGAATTTCTGAAGTCCTCGGTTTGAATGCGAAAACACGACTCCTTCCCCAAGATAGACAAAACTCTATTCCTGAAATTCCCACTTAATTCAATATTGCATTTGCCTCTGCTGAATTCATTGGGGTTCGGAAAACAATCCTCACATCAATTAATTAACTATATCAGCATATGTAAATACAATAGTAAATGATGTGGGAAGTTCTGGAACAGAGCATTTTATATTGGGTGGAAAAGGTCATGTTGTAGAGTTGGATCCAAATATGGAGGTCTTGTCAGCAATTTGGATTAACTAGAAGAACTTGAAAAAAGCATGTGATTAGCATTCAATAAAACCTGGAGACTAACACCATTAATGTCATGCAATGCAACAGGAAATAAGATGGCAAGTGCTACAGCTAGGCTTGTACTTGCCCACTGGATCAACCAACGTTCAGCTTGATGGAATCTTGCTTATTTATTTTTTTACCGTACCATACAGATTATCAACTTGGATGTATCATAAGTGGAACTTTTTGCACCATTGTAGTGTAGTTATATTGATTTGCTGATAAACTCTATGAACTCTTGAGGCAATGCTCATAAAGCATATTCACACTGATGTAACAGGAAGCCCAGGATTACCCTGCCTGCTATGTGCCAGCAAATATGTACACTGAGTCCTAGGACTAGTGGCGGAACTACCACTGGTGAGTGGCACACAGATCAGAGACCACTCCCAATTGGCTGCTATTAAGTAGGCGGACTCACCGCAGACTATTCAGTAAATTATTAAATTATTTACTGAATAATCATTATTTCATTAAGGTGGAAATATGAATTAATATTATATATATATATATATATATATATATATATATATAGTACTGTGCATTGTCACTAAATAATGTTTTTTACATAGAATGGGGGCACTATGATGTTCCTTTTTTTATTTATTATAATTTATTTATATATAGCGCCAATCACATTATGCAGCGCTGTACAGAGGATGTGTAGACATCAGACCCTGGGACACTATATTAATCATTGAGAACTGGGGCACTATGGTGTTATTCATTAAGAACCGGGGCACTGTGATGTTAATCATTGATAATGGGGGCACTATACTGTAAAGTGCGCTATATTTTGAGACTCTAGCCTTGTTACTCACCTACCAGGGTTACCAATAGAGACAAAGCGCTAGATTTACTAAACTGCGTATTTGAAAAAGTGGAGATGTATATCTATAGCAACCAATCATATTCTAGCTGTCGTTCTGTAGAATGCACTAAATAACTAGAATCTGACTGGTTGCTATAGGCAACACCTCCACTTTTTCAAACCTGCTGTTTAGTAAATATACCCCCATGTGTTACTCAGCATTGAGCCTGTACTCTCTAGGTCTGGGGCCCTATCATTTTGGCACTGAAAACCGCATCCGATGTGTAGTGGTTTGCAAACCGCATACTAAACCGCTGCTTAGCAAATCTCCCCCATAAGTTTGTTCATCACACTAAATTTTGGGAGCTGTCCTTGGTTCTACATGTGATTCCCCTACATTGTGTCAACAGCAAATTTCTACGCTGCAAAACTAGTAGTTATTCATCTGTAAAATGCTAACTGTATCAATTCTCCCAAACGTATGATAAAAAAAGGGCAGAGTTATGCTAAGGTGATGTAAAAATAGCTAGCTGAAGAATCTCACGTTTCATAATGTGTTACATCTGTAATTTAATTGGGACTTTATCAATATTCTATGAGCCAACGGTACACAGGAGTTGTCCAATAGAGTCTTTATAATATAAATGCTACTATACTGAGTGTAAAACAACCACTTGTAAGAAGTGAATAAAAATATAATAATATCTGAGCGAAAGTGCTTTTAACTGAACTAGTTATAATGCTGAATATGAAATTTGTTTTGAAAATATAGAGCTACATTCTTAAAGTTTATATATGTCTTGTGTAATTACTAGAGCTTTCAGATCCATAATAGATGGCAGTGCAGGATACTAGAAATGTTTGTTTCATATTTTAGAAGAGGATTTTGCTTGAGTACTGCAGCCATCCAGCTCCATAAACATTCCTACCCCCACCCTACGATTCGCCCCAGGAAGTTAGGGAGTGTTGTGCTGGGCTTTCACGGGAGGCAGATTACATGCCTTTAAATGTCTGTATGAGTGAGAGTCTTGGCAGCAAACTGCTGGAAGCAGTAGAAGGGGATAGCAGAGGCTATAGTAGTGCTAAGCCAACCTATTAAGATGGACAGCTGTTTCATTAAAGACCAGATTAATTATTTGGTGGTGTTCTCCATCATTTACTGCAAAAAAAACAACCCAAAAAAGCAAGAAAGAAAACAATTTTAACCTCTTCAACTCAATCAAACAGATGATCTGTGATTGCCGCCATGGGATTTGAGTCTGCAATGTGTAGCTAAAAAAATGATGATGCTGTGAAGACAGTGTGAGCGAGCCGGGTCACCATCTGGCAGACTCCAAAAAAATGGAGGATCTTGTATAGGGAGCCTACAGCACATCGCAGCTGAGACAGACAACATATCATGTGCTCTTAAGCTTTGGTACTGAGGCAAATGTGTTTAACACAGGGATGAGATTTTTAATGATCCTTTTTTTATTAGCAGTATTGAATCTAGCGTTAATGGTGTTATAATATATATATAGGTGCACTAAAAAAACTCTAACTCTGTATTTTTTATCTTCCATTGTATGTGCCTAATGCAGATTTTAAAGATGAAGATATAAAAAATATTCTATGAGGGGTTGTAGGAGTGTGGGGCTAGGTCCTGAAATTTCTCTGCTTTTCTCTATCCCTATAATGCCTTTAAGCTAGATTTACTAAGCTGCGGGTTTGAAAAAGTGGGGATGTTATAGCTATAGCAACCAATCAGATTCTAGCTCTCATTTATTTAGTACTTTCTACAAAATGACAGCTAGAATCTGATAGGTTGCTATAGGCAACATCTCCACTTTTTCAAAGCCACAGCTTAGTAAATCTAGCCCTGTATCTTTTCCCGGAGTCAAGTGATAATCCTGTAACAGTAAAAATAGCCTGCTCACAGGGATAACATACATATACATCGCTTAATTGTGCCTGGCACAAGGCAAACTATGACTCAACATGTAATCTGTATTCGGAAATACCTGTAGATTGTCACATCAAAGTAAAGTTACTGAGCACTTAATTAGTATTAATTCACATGGACAAATATATTTAATCCAACAGAAACCCTGAACACAAATGTTTGATTTATTTTGGTTCCTTTTAAAATACTGTTCTCACTAATGTCATTGGATTCTGAAAATAAAACAGTTGAAGGTGAATTTCGCACGCCATGTGTTTTTCATTTATTCACTCGTGTTTCTGTTTTAAAGTGAACCCGTCAACAGCACACAGTGAAGGTAGGCGTTTTGTAGGCTAATACAATAGCAATGTCTTTGCCAGGGGAGGGCTGGCAAATTTTATCGCGGGGGGGGGGGAAGGGGGGCAAGACTCAATTCAGCAGCCTATTTGGAACATTTTAAAGGAAAAAAAATGCAGATGGCCCAGTGACCCAGCCCAAGGAAGCCCACAATCGGACCGGCCCGGGGAGCAGATGGCCCCCAGCCCCCCAGCCCCTGGTCTCTGCCCACAAAACTGCTTCCACGAATATTAAATATGTATATATGCATATGTGTAACAGGTAAGCATGAGGGCGATCTGGAGGTGGTTAAATGATGTAACATAACTAGAAATGGCTATGGCCTTTACATATTTCAGTATAACTAATTACCTAATGTGTGGTTTGACATTGAGCCGAATGCTTGTAATTTATGAATCTATTATAATATACTAGGTCGGTACCAATTGACTTGGTGAAAGTATTTATTTCCAAAATGCGGGCGCAATTTTCATTGTACTTGTTCTTATAACAATGATTTAGTGCACACACTTAAGACCTACACATGACAACCCTGAGCACTAGGCATTTTGACCTTTGTTCGGATAAAGGTCGCAGAGGCTGGGCAATCTGTGCAACTAAGGTCACACTTTTATACCTTCATATTATTTTATAAGTTCTCCACTGTAAAAACATGACCAAGACAAATGGTAATCTCCTCCTTAGTTCCTATGCTTTGTTTTTTCCGAGCTCAACCTTAAATAAAATATTGCCTTGGAAACTTGACCCACTTCAATTAAACCCCTCAGCCTAACTCTGGAGGACATATTTAATGTAAGGTTATAAATCAAGCTTCTAAGATGTGTATCTTGAGACATTACACTTGCGATGATATTGTTGTGTGCCCAGAGACTGCCACACAGAAACTCCTTACCTTTCCATTTTTCATCGGAATACTGCACAGCGCACATCCTCACACAGGGAGCCGATCGCTGCAGCCATTATTTTACAAAGGAATAATTTTAGTGTTGCATTAATTTCAGCTTAGTAAAATGACTCTGTCCGGCTTAAACTGCTTGGAGCTTAGTGTGAATCTACAGAGAATACACCAAGAAACAGATCTGGAAACATCAGCTAACACAGTTCTCTTCTGAGCTTCAGTATCTCATAATTAATACACTCCTGCCTAATAACACCATTTGTTAATATACCCAGAGGAAACTTCCAGTGTCAGGATGATCTTCATCACTTCATGGCTGTATTTGCAAGGTCAAGCTGCAATAATCTGGCAAAAGATGTGAGTTGCATTCACTTAGTTACACATTCCAACACAGATTGTTGCAGCAGGTAGGTGGTGGATGGATGGGGTGGAGAGTGGAGTCTGTGTATTGAGTACTGTTGCAGCATGTAGGTGGTGGATGGATAGGTTGGAGAGTGGAGTCTGTGCATTGAGTACTATTGCAGCATGTAGGTGGTGGATGGATGGGTGGAGAGTGGAGTCTGTGTATTGAGTACTGTTGCAGCATGTAGGTGGTGGATGGATGGGTGGAGAGTGGAGTCTGTGTATTGAGTACTGTTGCAGCATGTAGGTGGTGGATGGATGGGTTGGAGAGTGGAGTCTGTGTATTGAGTACTGTTGCAGCATGTAGGTGGTGGATGGATGGGTTGGAGAGTGGAGTCTGTGTATTGAGTACTGTTGCAGCATGTAGGTGGTGGATGGATGGGTGGAGAGTGGAGTCTGTGTACTGAGTATTGTTGCAGCAATGTAGGTGGTGGATGGATGGGTTGGAGAGTGGTCACAGGGGCGGGCTGGGCCGGGGGGCATCGCCCCCCCCGGGCCGCTCAGAATCACGGCTGTTAGGGCCGCCCGCTCCCTGGAAGTAATATCAATGTGATGCGGCCACACAGGCGGCGTGTGCCCCCCGGGCTGACGTCCGTCAGCCCGCGCCTGAGAGTGGAGTCTGTGTATTGAGTACTGTTGAAGCATGTAGGTGGTGGATGGATGGGTTGGAGAGTGGAGTCTGTGTATTGAGTACTGTTGCAGCATGTAGGTGGTGGATGGATGGGTTGGAGAGTGGAGTCTGTATATTGAGTACTGTTGCAGCATGTAGGTGGTGGATGGATGGGTTGGAGTGGAGTCTGTGTATTGAGTACTGTTGCAGCATGTAGGTGGTGGATGGATGGGTGGAGAGTGGAGTCTGTGTACTGAGTATTGTTGCAGCAATGTAGGTGGTGGATGGATGGGTTGGAGAGTGGTCACAGGGGCGGGCTGGACCGGGGGGCATCGCCCCCCCGGGCCGCTCAGAATCACGGGTTTTAGGGCCGCCCGCTCCCCGGAAGTAATATCAATGTGATGCGGCCACACAGGCGGCGTGTGCCCCCCAGGCTGACGTCCGTCAGCCCGCGCCTGAGAGTGGAGTCTGTGTATTGAGTACTGTTGAAGCATGTAGGTGGTGGATGGATGGGTTGGAGAGTGGAGTCTGTGTATTGAGTACTGTTGCAGCATGTAGGTGGTGGATGGATGGGTTGGAGAGTGGAGTCTGTATATTGAGTACTGTTGCAGCATGTAGGTGGTGGATGGATGGGTGGAGAGTGGAGTCTGTGTACTGAGTACTGTTGCAGCATGTAGGTGGTGGATGGATGGGTTGGAGAGTGGAGTCTGTGTATTGAGTACTGTTGAAGCATGTAGGTGGTGGATGGATGGGTTGGAGAGTGGAGTCTGTGTACTGAGTACTGTTGCAGCATGTAGGTGGTGGATGGATGGGTTGGAGAGTGGAGTCTGTGTATTGAGTACTGTTGCAGCATGTAGGTGGTGGATGGATGGGTGGAGAGTGGAGTCTGTGTATTGAGTATTGTTGCAGCATGTAGGTGGTGGATGGATGGGTGGAGAGTGGAGTCTGTGTACTGAGTATTGTTGCAGCAATATAGGTGGTGGATGGATGGGTGGAGAGTGGAGTCTGTGTATTGAGTATTGTTGCAGCATGTAGGTGGTGGATGGATGGGTGGAGAGTGGAGTCTGTGTATTGAGTACTGTTGCAGCATGTAGGTGGTGGATGGATGGGTGGAGAGTGGAGTCTGTGTATTGAGTATTGTTGCAGCATGTAGGTGGTGGATGGATGGCTTGGAGAGTGGAGTCTGTGTATTGAGTATTGTTGCAGCATGTAGGTGGTGGATAGATAGTTGGAGTGTGAAGTCTGTGTGTTGAGTACTGTTGCAGCATGTAGGTGAGGATGGATGGTTGGAGAGTGGAGTCTGTGTATTGGCTATCTAATGATATATGATCTGCTATCACCTTCTGGGGTATTTCCATGCTACCCTCTACTTCTGTTGTTGAGGAGCAGTCCCTTGTGTGGATACTAAGTCCCTCTTACTCTTTCCGTCCAAACGATGTGTCCTTTGGATCTGATGGATGTGTGTGAATTACCTCCTCTACAAATGTGTGAATGTACATTATCCATTAGTAGATTAGAGCTGTGTAACATACCTATATGAGTGGCATTTGGTGAACCTATAAAATCCACCCTTTGCTTACCACTGTATACAAGGTACTGATAGCTGAATTCCCCTATTTATCTTGATAATCCAGGGGCACCGGGTGTCTGTATTATAAGAGGAAATACAAGCTCAGTTCATGATTTTCAGTGGCTAGAACTGGGACTGTCATGGAAAACTGTGACATATGGGAGTTATAGACATCTGCCACTTTAGATCTACAAGCCCTTGGAGAAAGCTTGCGTTGCTTTTCTTTAAAGAACTACTTCTGAATTCTGAGCCAGTCGCAGCTTCTCACTATATTGTAGCAGAACCTTTTGTTCTGCTGAGGATTCCGTCATCTCTCTTTTCACTTATCATTTGATCAGTATCATAAGCAAAACTCTGACATAATCTTCCATTCTACACATTGGTGGCAGAAAGGAACAGGTAAACCAGCGATTTAGAACGGATTCACAATATTCGGAGGCTGGGGCTGGTGCTGTTATGAGCATGTATGAAGTGTTATAAGCATATAGATATACTCCTATGTTGCTCCTAATGTGCATCTTCATTCACAAACATGGAATTACAATAAAAATGTACATTAGCTTTTTTTATTTTAAGGTGTAGACATGAGAATTGTTCCCTGTTGCATTTTTCAGCATCAAATTGCAGCATTATGAAAATAATAACCCTTAGTGTTAGGATTAAATGAAAAGAAAAAGTGAGAACGTTTGTGCAAGTTAATCCATATAGTCAATTTTAAACCATGATGGAGGGCTAGGTAGTTAATAAGAATATAACACATACTGGTGAGTATCCAGCTTGTCTATATCTATATGAAATAATGCTTAAATCATGACACTGCCACTGACTGATTCTTCTACGGGCGTCTCTTGGGCTTAACACAC
This sequence comes from Mixophyes fleayi, assembly GCF_038048845.1. Lineage (NCBI taxonomy): Eukaryota > Metazoa > Chordata > Amphibia > Anura > Limnodynastidae > Mixophyes > Mixophyes fleayi. The sequence goes on from NC_134410.1 coordinate 34,278,321, forward strand.
ACACTTTTAGTAGTGATGTATATTTATGAGTCATTTATGAGTCATTTAATCCCTTTTGGGAGGAAGTGAAGTTTAAGTATACATATCTATAATAAACTTAAATTAAAGACATTTTAGAAGAGACACTGGGTAAATTCTGGCTCAAAGTAAGCATTGTCGCTCAAAAACAGGAACAGCTGGCAGGTCTGGGGATAAGTATATCACAAATAAATATAAAATTGCATTTTTATCTCATATAAAGTAACCCATACTTAAGCTGAGTACACACTACAGGTATGTTTAATCCAAGTACCGTGGCGATCACGCGATAAACGACCATTTGATAAGATATGGCATTAGTGTGTATGATCCCACGATCATGTTTTATCATACCAAAGCACATCCTATTGTTTCCTTTATTTAATAAAGTTCCTAAAAATAACAATCATTGTGGGAACGATGTCAGACAAATGTGGCAGTGTGTGTGCACTCACAAGCAGCAGTGTAGGCAGATCTCTATGGAGTGAGCAGTCACAATTTTTTCAGCAGATGGTTATGACAGATGAAGAGGGCAGCTGGCTATGACTACCATATTATAATAGTCCTTTTCATTTGAGGAGTTGGTCAAGGACTCCGATGGGTCAGGTGGTGGAGCATACCAAGCTGACTCTTCATTAATGAGTGCAGAAACTTCCATTTTTAGCATTGCACTGATTTTAAAGCTTGGAGATCCCAAACTCCGCTTATCCTTATCCTGAAATATCTACAATAAAATACTCCGCTCGTTCAAACTGATGGACTCTACACTTAGCTTTATTCTGTAACACCTACACGTGCAGAAGAACATTACTGAACTAACCCATGAGATGTGAGTTAGCCGACTCATCTGGCCTTATACAGCCCAAATATCAAGCTGCCTCCATAAACTGGGAGAGGAGGGCTTTAGAAATACATTACAAAGTTCTACCATATTCATCTTTACATAACACAATAAAAAAAAAAATCCTTTTAAAACAGGAATCATGTCCCTTTTTTATTGTACTTGATCTCTTTCTTTAATTGGCTACTATCAAATTATATACTTCTTAACTTAAAGAAGGCAAATGGTTGAAGGAGGATACAGACAAGTACCCTTGCCACTGTGGAAATGAAAGCTACCATCATGACACTGGAACCATCAGCACCATCTTGGTTCCTGGCAAAACAAGCTGCAGAATACAAAGGAACTAAGTTACCATGTTGCACTTTGCTGTGATGTCATTAGGATGTTAAATGGTGTGTCTTTACCTAACTCACACAAGCACACCTACACAAGGCTAGCTTCCCTGACACACTTTTATGCAGACCTATTCTTTTTGTTTTAACTTAAAAAAAAATTGCGTTTTTTTAATATAAAATAACACAATACAGACAAAGCAATGTATACAAGTACAGTTAGTATGATCAAAAAAAGGCATATAAGCAACATTGCTAGCATATATATATATATATATATATATATATATATATGTGTATATATATATATATATATATATATATATATATAAAAAACATCATACAGAAAAATAAGACATACACTAGAAATAGATTGGCGAGGAAGGGAGAGGACAGCAAGGGAAGGAAGGGAAAAGAAGGAGACATATCTAGAGACGAACAGCAGAGCAATATAGTGCAGGTCGGGGACAACATTGCAGAAAAACCCCTAAGGGCTAGTTTGGATACAGAGAGTCCTGGTGAGGCTGATGCTCTGTGTAGTATTCATACCATGGGAACTACTTGACCAGCGGGAAGAACAAGGCTGTGGAGTATTTAAACCCAATAGTTTCCTTCACATAACTAAGGTTGAGTTTTGGCAACAATTATAGAAAGGGGTTGAGGTAAGGGAGACTTCCAATTCTGGGCTATCGCCGCCCTGGTGGCGATGAGAATGTGGCCAGTGACATAGCGGTTGTGACGATGAAGATGGTGTTGTTAGAGATGTATCTCGGATACTGGAATAGGTAACCTGAGGTGAAAAACCGCATCCCACAATGGTCTGAGTCTTGTACCAGTTTCACCACATTCTCACCAACAAAATGTAGATACTGAGGAACAGATTCTGTGAAACTTGTCTGGGGTGAAATACAGCTGGTGTACAATCTTAATCATCATCTCTGAGTGGTTGATACATTTAGACATTTTATAAATATTCTGAAGGATTTTCTCCCAATCCTCTGCGGAAATAGAGATCTCCAAATCCGATTCCCAAGTAGCCTGAATTGGCGGGACTCAAGAGGGAAAAGCAAGGTCTTATACCACGTTGAGATGCCACCTGCATTGGAAGAGGAGGAGAACAACATTCGTACACAAGGGGGACAGGCTTCAATGGTGGAGGTACTTATAATAATCTCAAGCCGGAATGTCATACTAGGCTTGTATCTGGGGAAAGGAAAGAAGTGAGACGCTTTCCGGAAGATCCTGCATTCGTCCAGCTCTGTCTATGCCAAAAGTCAAGACGGAAGTTGGGGATAAGTTGTGAAACCGCCATGGTAGATAGATTAGTGGAGGGAAGAGGAGAGTCTGGGGACAAGAGCATCATTTTATCCCAGACAATAAGAGAGTCTTTGACACTACGTAGGGTAGCTACAGAGACCAGTTCACTGGATCTATCCGACAACAGGAGGTCCTTCAGACAGGAAGGGAGAGGAGTTGTGGCATTCATTTGTGACCAAAGGTTTGAGTGCTGAAGGGGCCTGCCAATCCCTGAGTTGATCTAGTAGGGCAGCTTGTTGATAAGTTACAGATTTTGGCATGGGCAGACCATCTCTCAACTTGGAATGGAATATTCGCTATGGCAGACCTATTCTTATCCAGTGACTGGAGAGTAGAACCGGCAGGTTGTTAATGGGAGTAAGTACCCCATTTATTTAGGGTTCCTGGTCTGGGGTCCCTGCAGTTTGTGTGTTGTCCCCGTGTTTGCGTGGGTTTCCTCCGGGTGCTTCGGCTTCCTCCCACACCCCAAAAACATACTAGTAGGTTAATTGGCTGCTGACAATATTAACCTTTGTCTATGTGTGTCTGTCTGTGTGGTAGGGAATCTAGACTGTAATCTTCAATCAGGCAATTACTGATGTGAATGACAAATATTCTGTATACAGCGCTTGGATTCGCTATATAAATGATGATGATATGTATATATTACAGCTGAGAGTTCTTTAAAATGTAGATCAAATGCCCATAATATTTTTATTGTACCCATTTTTAAAAATCTCATTTGTGTGTTGTTAAGAACACCCCAGAGAATGATTAAAGTGAGGCAAATCCAGTAAATAAATGAAAAGTACAGCTACGATGTTTCTCTTCATTGTCACATCCACTAAACTGATACTCTAACAACTATTTCAGCTTATAGTGTAGCACAGTAAGATACGTCTGTATTATTCATTTCCATAAACATCTTTCAGTTACTATGATCAAGACAGTGAACAGCAGTGACGCTGGTTCCACTGATTTATGTAGACATTTGCATCACTGCAGCACGGTTTAGCAATCCTGGCGCCGTCATGTCACAAACAAGCTGAGTATTGAGGGACCAACCTCCATAACAAAGGGTCTACAGAGGTGGAACTATGGCAGTTTTTCATTTTCTAAAGTCCACTCACCCTGTTCCAGGAATCTTAATGCCTCATTGACTCATAATACAGTACATGAGATTTCATTTTTCTGCACACAGTGATAGATTATGAAGACAATGGATTTTGTCACAGAAATAAAAGTTCGCCAAGAAAAATAAATAAATAAAAATCTTGCCAGTTTGACATTTAGAGAATTACAGCCATCTGTAAAGAGCATTACTTATACCAAGACAAACATTTTCTTATGTTACAGCACCTGGTCTGTGTATAAGAAGCAATTGATTGCCAAGGATACAAAAAAAAACCCCTTTCTTTCGTAATGTAAAGCAAATAGAATATTTCCACCGTTTACTGAGTTATAGCAGATCTCTTAGCATGATTTAGTGATCAAGTAAAGACAAGTTGGATGCATGAAAGTTGTTTCATGTGGAGATATATTTGACACTACAATATTACCTCATCAGTTTGACAGCAGCCTCACATCCCTACTTGGTGCTGTTGAAAGACCTTGCACCTTCCACTGTCTAACTCTCAGTCTGTGTCTTTCTACTGGCCACCCTTCTACATCATGACACTGCCCCTGTCACATGCAGCTCTGACATATATAATCCCGCAAGTGGATAGGTCACTGCCTCCCACACGATCACCATACTCAGTAGTCTGTACATTCAGATGATCTGATTGGCTGATTTAGTTGTTCTATCCCCACCCTCTTCACAATTGAAGATATCCTAGAAGCGCAGGAGATGAAGGTAGAATACAATTAAGCGACTATAAGCCTTTCTCCTGTCATTTACTTTGCCAGACTTAGGGCTTACACCAATACAACAACAGTTTCGCCAGGTGCCTAATTAAGAAGGAACGAGTCAGTACATGTACGCCGGAATATTCTCATGGCTTAGGATGGCGATAGCCGAGCAAACCTGGAGAAATATTAATTTATCATAGGTATCATCCCATGTATTATCCAGCTCCAACCTCCAACAGCTGCTGCAGCCTCTCAGGGACATACAAATAATTTATTATTTTAAGAAAACATTTTTTCTATTTGCAATTTTTTTGTTGGAATTTGGCAAGAAAAGTTAAACCAGAAAATGTTCTTTATCTGAGCTTCTGAGAAACTGCAATTCAGCAGGAACTGTGGTTCTTCAGGAAAATAACCATCTGAGCAAGGCATTGTACATCCTTCTTGGGACTATTAGAGCTGCTAATTTAGGAGCACATGTAAGATTATTTCCCTTAATTCATTCTACCTAATTCCATTAAAACTATTTGTTTTTTTTAGTTTTGAGTGGAAATAGCCTTTAACAGTATTATATACTCAGGAAAATATAATTTTAGCAATAATGGGTCTATCACCAAGAGAGACACACTCGATTCAAAAATGGCAAAAAGAATCATTCATCAATCATTACAATTTGTACCATCCTAAGTCCTAGATATTTGATTAGGCTTGTTGCAGCCCCAGCAGAGTTTATGTGGTGGAATTTAGATTCCATTCACAACCGTCAAGGGCAAGACCTAGGTTAAGACATAAAAAGGCCTTTCTGATGCTATTTCTGACCCTCGCTTGCACACCACAATGTCCACTTGGATGCCAAACAGTTGTCATCAGCATCCGGCAGGCTAAGCCCAATGCTTTGTAGAGCACTGCTGTTAGGAAGCTGCCGCTCACCAAATGAATATGGGAAGAAGGATGGGGCAGCATGGTGGCTTAGTGGTTTCGCACTTCTGCCTCAAAGCACTGGGGTTACGAGTTCACTTCCTGGCCATGGCCTTATGGAGTTTGTATGTTCTCCCTGTGCTTGCGTGGGTTTCCTCCGGGTGCTCCGGTTTCCTCCGACACTCCAAAAACATACTGGGAGGTTAATTGGCTGCTATCAAATTGACCCTAGTCTGTGTGTGTTATGGAATTTAGACTGTGAGCTCCAATGGGGCAGGGACTGATGTGAGTGACAAATATTCTCTGTACAGCGCTGCAGAATTGGTGGCGATATATAAATAAGTGGTGATGATGCACAATAGAGGAAGCATAGCTAATACAAAATGAACAGGGTATATAGAACAGTATAGGTTTAGTGTGCTATGGAGCAGCAACACAACTCTGCTTTCAGCATCAAGCCTACCCTGAATCTAAAGGAAGTGTCATTTAAACCCAGTTCCTTTAGCCGGATCGTACGCTCATACTTTTTAAGCTGGGTATTTTTTTCTCTTTTCTGCTTCATTTTTATCTTTCAAAACTCATAGAATGATGTGCGATTAAATAATAATGTGTAATACTGCCCTCAACTCTCTTACAGTAATCCTTATCTCATCATCATCTTCTATCTGCCTAAATCATAATAATAATAATAAAATACTCTACACATCTCCGCATGACCTCAGAATATTTCCTGTTATAATCACCATTGTACTCTATTGATCTTTTCCCTCAGGTCTATGTCCCGCTCTGTAATGACGACCATTAGTCACACGTGTACTGCGCTGAATGAGTCTATCACAAGGCACTATATTGTTGCCCTGAGAAGTATATGTTAATGGTCAGGATAATAATTTATCAAGAAAATCCACTTGTTCCTAAACTAGCAGTTAGTCAATTAGGTTTTAATAATAGATGAAATTGGACACTTTAGTTCCACTTAAAAAGAAAAACAACTTGCCTGATGTCTTTTCTTACAAAGAAAAAAGTCTACATGGACCACTTATATAGACATGATCATTATCAAATGCAAAATGTAACATCTTTTTTTAAACCTTGTGGAGATCAATAACATTTTATATCATAGAAGTTCAGGAATAGAACACACTATGATATATATTAGCGAATAACATGTACCAACACTATTATACATGTGTCTGGAGGGGCAAATTCAGTTATGCTATTACAATAAAATATTAGTCTTAATTGAGAATGGATGACATCAGGACCGGCTGAACTCAGTAGGTCACTGTGCTTACTGAAGTGCCCAGCCAGTACTCCTGCAAATATTTTTTTTTGTTTGGGGAGCAATTGATGTGCCCCCTTATGTTGAGTCCACACTCTAAACAGAGCAGGTATTGGAACAAGCGTGGAGGGTATAGGGGAGCGGGGCTTCACAGCACATATGTAAAGTCAGGGCAGGGGGGGGATAGGGGGGCTGGGGGATGCCAGTCCCCACCCTGGGTGACAATTATAGGTATCTAGTAATTTTGAGAAAGTGGAAGAAAATATCTGCTTGGTATGGGTTACAGCACTGTTATGCAAATATATTTTTCTGCATAATAGTAGTCCCATGCATGAAATAGGTTTTATTTAATAGTTATTGCTTTTAATGTCATGTAACAGTTTCATTATTGTCATGATAATTTGGTTATTGGGAGTTAAGTTGTGTTGTAGTCTATAATTTATATTTCATTTTACCATTGACAGATTACTGTGAAAATTAAATGACCTTATATCAGGGATTCTTAAAGGAGTTGATCACTTTTAGACACCTCTACTTTTAGCTGGCCCCCCGTGCAGTCCTGTGTACCAGGGGACTACCGCTATCTGAATGTGGCTCCATGTCTGGCTTGTCTGACATAAAGACATGCATGCAGACATGGCAAATGTTCTAGTTGTTCAAGTGGCCAGGACTGAGGGCTTTTAATTTCATACATCATCATCATCATCATTTATTTATATAGTGCCACTAATTACAGCAATAATATATACATTTCTAGAACATCCCAAGCACGCTCATATCTTAATTCCTATAGTAACTAGTATTTTAAGTGGATCTCCAATATATTGTATGGTCAAATCCAAAGAATTTGTAGGAATTGTTGTCACTGCTAGTCTCACACTACTCTTTACACACGTGTGAATCATGTGCAGGGCCGGATTAAGGGAATGGAGGCCCCTGGGCTAAGGGCGCCTCCATTCCCCCGTGAGGCCCCCATTGTGAGCCGCCCGCCGCCCCCGTCCCCCGTGAGGGCCCCCCCCAAAGCGCTTACCTGTCAGTTCAGTCCTCCGTCCCCGGCGCGCTGTAAGCTCCTTACTGAGGAGATCTCGCGAGAGTTCACTCGCGAGATCTCCTCAGTAAGCAGAGTACTGAGCGCCGGGGACGGAGGACTGGACTGACAGTGCTCAGCAGCATTGATCGGGCTGGGGGCGCCCCCGCCCCCGGACCGATCAATAATGCTGCTGTGGACTTTGAAGGGCCTCCTGGATGCCCGAGGCCCGGATGCTCGAGGCTATAGCCCAGTTAGACCTCGGGTTAATCCGGCCCTGATCATGTGACACCAATGATGAGCTCTAAATGGGAGCTGCTGCTCCTCCGTGTCAGTGATGTGCTGTGGGCTATGACGCCAAGCATGGGCGTGTTTTCCTGAGGGGGGAGCGACACCAACTAGGGTGTCCCCAGAACATAACCGGTCTTGGCTTTGTGATACGGCAGAACTGGTAGGATGTTGTATTATTCCTTATATCATGTCTGTTAATACTACTGTCTCTTTGTTACATGTGAAGATGCTGGGTCGCTCCTGTTCTATTACCAGTAACAACTCTAGATAGGACCACTCAATGGAGAGAGAAATATTGTCATAGGACATTTCTAGCCCACTGAGGTGACACTTTACATTTAGTTCTATGTAAGTGGCCATTTAGCATTTTGGTGATATTAATAAATCATTCAGAATTTAAACAAGAAAACCCTTTACCTCCTCCCAGAGCCAATCTAGTTAGTGGGTGTGATAATCCGCTCACAATACAATAACGTGGGGGTGTGGTCTAATGGCAAGGCACATATGACTGGTTGCTTGCTCAGGTCTTGAAGCCTGAGAATATTGCAGACGACAGACAAAGACCCCCTGAGATTGCTTATAGCCTGCACAGAGGAACAACATAACTACGTCTATAATGTATATAACTTATGCCCAAGTTCTTATCCCTTTAACAAAAAACACCCAAAAATAAATATATAAAACATATAAAATAAAAGTATTAAACAGTCCTTTTGAAAAATAAGATCTTAGCACCACACTCTAAATGGAACCACTTTTTTAACCTAATGGTTAATAACTCCTGCATTATAATTAGAGAGGATTTAAAATATTGTATACCTTACGTACCTAAAAAATGGATTATTTCCCATTAAATACAGTACAGAGTTACAGTTTAGTAGTATGTTTAAAATGGGATTGTAATCTCATGCTTTACAGATTGAGGTTGGAAAAGAAAATTCCAAGGTCAGATGGTAAATGAGATCGTGCATTGGGTTTTCATATCTAAAAATAGCTTGTTATTGTCTCTGCTATATATATTGTAACCTGTTTTACTTGTGATCTGATCACTAGGGCAAATCTAATCAATGTCAGGCTGTTCATTCACTTATCACAGTTATAGGGTATCTGTGTGTTTGGCATTGTATTAAAGCTATACATTTTAGTATCACTGGTTTAGAAGACAATTTTAGAAGGATCAAAGGTTAATCCATTTTAATTTGGGGTAATTATTAGGCTTGAAAATTGAAAGCTCAAAGCCAACAACTATAAATGAGAAATTAGAATATACAAGTAGAAGGGACCGATTAGGAAACCTTGTTTTTTTTATCAGCTTTTTCAGATTCAAAATCCTGTATATTGTTTTAACTATTCAAGATCACTGTCACCCTGATAAGATTCAGGGGTATACTTACTAAACTGCAGGTTTTAAAAAGTGGAGATGCTGCTTATAGCAACCAATCAGATTCTAGCTATTATTTTGTAGAATGTACTAAACAAATGATAGCTATAATCTGATTGGTTGCTATAGGAAACATCTCCACTTTTTCAAACCCGCAGTTTAGTAAATATGTCCGTTATTATTATAACTAGAATTCCACCACGGGATAATACCATTATGAAAATCCTTGTTAATGGAAATAAATGTACAGGTTATGTGATGCTACAAATATAAAGCATGCATTGAAATGCATATTGAATTGCAAGTATAAGAATTTTTTGGGGTTTTATCTTTTGTCTTTATTTATTTTTTTTGTCTCCATTCCCCCACTGCCATTTGCTGATTTCAGCAGGGTCTTAGTGCTTGGAGTCTCCTATTTATCTATGTAGATAAGGTGCACCGATATCCCGGAAGACACCTCTCTTGTTAGGGAAGAAATGCTGCAACATCAGGGAAGATGGTCGCTCAGTACCGTTAAGTATTAATTCGCATCGGCCTTGGCTTCCCATACAATGACAGAACCCGAACCACACCAGGAAAATTCCCCCCACACCATTATGGTTGGAAACAAGCACCGAGGGCTGTAGCGTTCTTTAGGTTGATGTCACATTTGCACTTGTCACTTTGACAAGAACATGTTGAACAATGATTTATCTGACCATGTCACCTTCTTCCGCTCCCTGGTAGTCCAATGCTGTGCTCTTAGGTCCTCTGAAATTCAAAATGAATCATAAACGTGGCGTTTGCACTTTTGCTCATTGCCTATAATGTTTTTCCTACGGAGTTCTATGGTGACATCACCTAAGACGCCATTGCTTGCGAAACATTAGTAAGTTAAACTGAAGCTCCTGTTAAACGCTCCTTAACAATCACTCCTCTTTCAAAGTCACGGAGATCTCCTCTTTCAGCAACCTAATTATAGGCAACCAATGCAGTCCAACATTTTTATACATGACTCTGACCATACTGGGATGTCATTTGCTAAATTCACGCATGAGATACACCTCTGTGGAAGCCTTAGCTTCTAATATGCTTGATGTCCCTCATTCATCTAGGTTTTTTCATTGTTTTGTCTGCTACCTGTATATCTATCTCTGATCTCTCCTCTCTCGCTATAGACAGCGGTGGGCTGTCTAGTATGCTATCATAAGAAAAGGGTGTATTTCTCTTTAGGGTTTTCTGCAGAGGAAATAATATTGTACACAGCCTTTCTAATCTCACATCTCTTCATGTGAACCAAAGACAAATGTACACTTCTCTAGAGCAAACAGTTACTGGAAGCACTACGTTGGATTTAATGAATGGTAATAAAGCTTAGTAATAGAAATTCTAAAAGTCGACTTTTTACTCTCAGTTGACTCAGTGAAGGGAAAAAGGGATAATCATCTATGCGCAAAAAATAAAGGGACCGTTTAAATTGAGTAGCAAAAAAAAAAAAAAGAGAAAAATTTGTTTAATGTGTTCCTGTTTTCCAAATGTCCCAGAAAACAACATACTCACATTGGATGCTATCATTTCTATAGCACTAATATATTTTTATGAAAACATGTTTCTACATATCAAAATACAATGCAAACCAGATATAAGGCATGTTAAATTAACATACATATGCTTTCAGCCTTGATGTCTAAGAAAATATCACAGTTAAACTGTATTTAAGTATTGTATGTATGTAAGTTATTGTCTAAAAATCTCAATGAGGTAATCTCATATCTCCGAACTGTCCCGATTCACATGGGACAGTCCCAATTTGAGGGCTCTTCCACCCACTTTGGCCTGCATGCCAGAAAGTCAGGAGGTATATCCCGTTCACATGCATAGCAGAGCAGCGGTGACTGGGTGCTGAACGCACTTCCTACTGGTGCTCATGGTTAAACATGGGGCTTTTAAAAGTAGGGGGGAGGGGGAATGAGCAGCCTAGGGCTTTAGAACCACATCCTCTTCGTGACGTGGCCATGCCCCCATTGAGACGTGGCCATACCCCCTCCAATTTCTGTCCCAATTTAAACATATGAAACACTTAGAGGCATGTAATCCTAAATTAACCACATGTTAGTGTCTAAATTCCACAGATCTACCCATTCATGTACCACATCAAGCCAGCATATCTCATGGTCAACAGATCACCTTCAATGGTGCATGTGAGGTCATCAAAGTCTTAGCATTCTGACAAATTAATTTGGTTCTGGCCGGACCTTCCTTTGCACTATGAAGCTAAACAATGGCCATTTGATTTCTGACCAACATGGGTAAAAAGGAAAAGCAATATTCTGCTGTACCATTAAATAACTGAAACCATTGCAGTGTGAAGATGTGGGATACACTTAAAATGCAGGTCACCTACCCACAGTTGAGGCAGCCATTTTGGGAACTTCATTAGAATACAGTCTATCATTTGACTTGGAATCAGTGACATCACTGTACCACTTGTGACTGAATACCCATGAGGTACTGGTACAGTCACAAAATGGTTGTCACTGCTGTGTGTCAGTGACAAATGGATTTTAGGCAGACCATACACACATGTTCAATGTAAAATGTTATTGTTTTATCATGATTATATATGTAGCAAAGCATAGTATATCACTAAGCATGTGTCTGGCGTATACTGCATAAGCCAAACCTGTTTTTTTCTGGTTGTTTAGGGCCTTTGCAGTTCAGTTGTTGAAGATAAACCTCCCTTTTAGTTAAAAGTAAAAAATGTATGGGAATCACATCCTCTCACCCCAGGCAGAGTAATAATTTCAGCTCAGGCTTATTGTATTTAATTTGCTAGGATGATATAATCACAGAGCCGGTCTCAAATGAACATTGTACTGCGCGTTTTGCTCAGTGGAGCACACAGATCCTAACTAAATAATGAAAAAAGGATTCCAATTTAATTGAACTGGATATGCAACATATATTAGCAAAAGAAAGTTAATCAGGACAATAAAATTGAAATGGAGCTCTTTGACATATTAAATTAATTTAGACATATGCAAATATTGAATAATTGTCAGAAAGATTCAGAGGCTTACTTAAAGTCTACCTGTTGCCTCCAGATAGTACAGTAGGCAGCCATCTTGTGGGCTGAAAGCTGGCTTATAAGCACACCACACACAAACCGGTAAGTAAGTGAATGGAACTTGATAGTTTTACAATAGAGGCAGTAGGAGAAGTGGCATATAAAAGTCCACTTCAACCAATAAATAAATAAATATATATATATATATATATATATATATATATATATACATATACATACATACAAAAAACACATATATAGAGATATATATATAAAGATATATATATAGATAGATGTATATATAGATAGATATATGTATATTATATTTATATATATATATAGATATGTATGTATATCTATCTACCTATCTATCTATATAGATAGATATAGATATATGTATATTATATATATATATATATATATATATATATATATATCTCATCATCATCACCATCCATATAGATAGATAGATAGGTAGATAGATATACATACATATCTATCTATATATATATATATATATATATATATCTCATCATCATCACCATTTATTTATATAGCGCCACTAATTCCGCAGCGCTGTACAGAGAACTCACTCACATCAGTCTCTGCCCCATTGGGGTTTACAGTTTAAATTCCCTAACACACACAAAAACAGACAGACACACAGACTAGGTTCACTTTGTTAGCAGCCAATTAACCTAGCAGTATGTTTTTGGAGTGTGGGAGGAAACCGGAGCACCCAGAGGAAACCCACACAAGCACAGGGAGAACATACAAACTCCGCACAGATAAGGCCATGGTCGGGAATTGAACTCATGACCCCAGTATATATATATACTGGGTGGTGGCTCCTCCCACTACCCAGACAGGCCAGAGCGCCCCCATAGAACCTGCTTTCATAGCATACAAGTATGGGGCATCTTTATTTTATCACTAAGTTTTAGAATTGAAATAGGACAAAACCTACCTCCACCTATTGAATCTTGATTTTACCAATCTTCTAGCTGGAATTTCTCCTCATTCTAAATGAACCCTAAATCTTTATCTCTCTCCAGTCATTTACACAATGTGTAGTTTCATTTTGTCTGATCCAAGTACTCTTAACCTATGTGTCAAGCCACAACAATGGGTCAAAATGCCACTTATAGTGACGTGACGTATTCCTATGTTAGCGAATACATACAAAACAATAACACACATATTAACATAGTAATTGAAGGAGAGTATAATGTGCAGTAGTCATTGTGTTGTGATGTTATGCCATGTCACACTCAGTCAAGCACTTAAAAGGGAAACAAATTGCCTTATTTAAAAGGCACCAATTTTAAAGTTTGCTTAGAATCCCAGTTGAAACTCAACAAAATAACTTGTCAATGTCAAACTAATAGTTTTCCTCATTCTAAATTGTAATTTGCAGTTTTATCCTGTTTAGCTTCATGCCCTCCTGCATTGTCTCTAATCCCATGTGTACAGATGTTGGACAGTCTAATTCCTTATCTTCATTTACACAATTTCCTCATGACCCTAGTGTAAACTTTTCTTATCTAGTTTCATCATATATAATATGGTGTTTGCTACTCAAATAAAGTCTAAATTAAGCCAAATTGATTGGTTTAACCCTTTAGATTGTATTTCAGTCTCTAAAAGATATACAAATTCTGGCCACACACTGTAAACATTTGGCACAATTGATGCATTGACCACAGACTGGAGTGATCAGTTCTTGGTCTTTTTATGGTCAGTCTGCAAAAATTATGCATTCACCATTGGTCAGTGCAAAAATTGTCCATTCACCATTGGTCAGTGTAACAATTGTCCATTCACCATTGGTCAGTGTAACAATCGTCCATTCACCATTGGCCAGTGAAAAAATCATCCATTCATGATTGGCCAGTGCAAAAATTGTCCATTCCCCATTGGTCTTGTCCAGTCATATTATTTGTGGCCAGTTAACATGTTTAATGTTACGGCAAAATTGTCCAACCACAATGTCAGTGGCCAGTTTTAAGCTGTAAGATAGTTAGGGCAGTGCCCTCTTTTCTTATGTCTCTGTAAACATTTTTTCTTTATTGAACCACAAAACATGCTCAGATTTGCTCATCTCCTATGGTGCCGCTCCAACGCTAGGTTACTGTATGAAATCTGTTTTTTTAGTAACACAATGTGCTGCAGCTGCATCCAACTGTGCATACTTATTTATGGTAGATTTATGAAAACAGGTACATGTGAACAAATCCCTAGGGGCTGCCTAAGGCAGCAATTCCCAACCAGTGTGCTGTGGCACTGTGTCACTATGGCAGCTGAATTTAGGTGTCATTTTTAAATGATGTTGAAATTACTCAATATTCATGACATGTGATCTATATTTCCTTTGAAAATTAAAAGATTCAGCCAAGGTTTTTCTTGTTCCATATGCATTCATATTTAAATTGGCTAATTATTACGGTCCTATGTATTACACTATGTATTCCAGCAGGTAGGTCACAAACATCAACAAGGTTGGGGACCACTGGTCTAAGAGGTATCCAAGTGAGGTATGGTATTAAGGGGCTATAAAATCTTTTGCCACACTAGGGGGCAAATTTATCAAGCTGCGGGTTTGAAAAAGTGGAGATGTTGCCTATAGCAACCAATCAAATTCTAGTTATCATTTATATAGTGCATTCTATAAAATGACAGCTAGATTCTGATTGGTTGCTATAGGCAACATCTCCACTTTTTCAAACCTGCAGCTTCATAAATTTACCCCAAGCCATTGTTGAAGTATAACTACTCAGTAGGGAACACATGCTTACTCTCCTGGAACGTCCGAGAGACTCCCGAAGTTTGGAGAGCCCTCCCGGGACAGAATCACGTCATCATGGCACCGCCCCCACTGCGCAGTGATGATAACGCTGGGATCTCCCAGAGGGAAGGTCAAAAAAGTCAGCAAGCCTTCATCAGGTACTGGGAGTTGTAATCCATTTGTATTTTTAGTGGCGAAGGTTACCAACCCTGTACAGGAAAACATTTATTTTTTCTTCTGTTGTTTTGCTAAATTAAAAATCTCTCACCCTCTTCTGTGACCTTGGCTGGGATTTTGGCAATATTATAACCCAATGCAGACTGTAAGCTCTATGGGGATATGACCGTCATCTCGCAGACACTGAGATTCCGGCATAAAAACTAATAAATGCATCTTCAATACATGAGGGCAATAAAGGAAGCGACATAATATGCTCATGTCTGATTATCTTTATAATGTAAACAACTCTGATCCAATCTTTACTAGAAAGGATTATTCCGGTTAAAAATGTGCATGACATTTTAATTATCACATAGAAGTCTTGCTGCAAGCACGGAGACAGATGGTGTCCTGAATTTTATAGCCTTGCCAGCATTTCCCAGGCTAAATTTACTGTTTACTCATCAGTAAGCTTTCAGGTCTCTCCTACTTTTTTAATTTTTTTTTTCCCCCAGACTGAATTGTAGCAGACACAGATAATCACCTCTGATAATAAAAGGAAATCTATTAAAGCCCATTAGTTATGTTCTATAGAAAAGTATTTGGTTCAGCAAGAAATGTGAAGTACACGTCTTGATGTGCTAAATGACACAATATAAAATGTGACAGAGTTAAGATTTAAACCATCTCTCACAGACTGGCACCATGGCTCATATCACTGAGAATGTAGCTTTTGCTACATGACCGCTCAATCCAAACCCTGGCGGAATATCATTCTCCTGGTTGCATATCTTCTAAGTTGCATATTTAGTGAGGTTGAAGAGATAGAGGAGGACAGTCGGTCGCTGTTCTCCCTAGACTAACACTCTACCAGTATTAAAGGCAGTCTATAATCAGCATTGTTACTATATCACCTCACTTTATCTAACATTGAACTACAGTGCGTACCATATATTTAAAGTAAAAATGTCAGGTTATATCTTGTTAAGAAATATATATATATACATTTGAATTCCTTGGCTATTCATTTTGCCTACCTACGACCCTTGTTTTGTCCAACCTTCACGAATGAACAATATATATATAGAAACACTGAGGGGAAATAGAGGGGTCTTAAGTCCCCCCCACTATACCAGAAATGATATCTGGACTGTCTGACTGCTAGCACCATAGAAGCCCTTTCACTGGGGTCTATGCATCAAGCTTTTGTGTCACTTAAAAGATGCGGAAACTACTGTCTCCGCATCTTATAAGTATGTTTGCTATGCATTAAATGCCTAGCGGAGGAGATTTCACAGGAATGTCCTCAGTTTAGGCAAATACCGTGCAGCATCGCAGTCACCATAAATTAATATGGGGACTAATTTTCCTATTAACCAGCTAGGCTGCCGGTAAATAGGAACATTAGATCGCAGGGGAGGGGTCACTTCACCGGGGCTCCCAGAGTAGCCTCGGCATGATGCATTCAAGCGGTGTATAAATATGCATCACAGCAATGTGCAGCGATGCATATTTAGTTGCACTGCATCTTATTGACTCATGGGGCCAGATTTACTAAACTGCGGGTTTGAAAAAGTGGGGATGTTGCCTATAGCAACCAATCAGATTCTAGCTGTCATTTTGTAGAAGGTACTAAATAAATGAAAGCTAGAATCTGATTGGTTGCTATAGGCAACATCCCCACTTTTTCAAACCCGCCGCTTAGTAAATCTCGCCCATAGACTCCACTGTCTCCTATTAGTCAGGGTATTTGGAGGTGTAGATTATTAAAGGGAATATACTTTTTTCCCAGTTATTACGAACCTGCAAACCATGTCCTTTATTTAAATACTTATATAGCGCCTGCAGACATAGCGACAGGATTGCTCCATTACTACAGATATGGACCTTTGCAGTGAATATTATCTACAAGCCTGTTAGCATTAAAGTGAAGGCAACGGCAATCAATATTGTTACTCCCGCTCGACAACACACACAAGGCTTTGACACAATGCTGTGGTCGTTCCTACTCTGTGCAGATACAACTCTCGGCTCCATAGATACAATCACCAACTTCACTGCTTGGTTACAATGATTCTCTCCTTGGCAGGCTCCCAATAACTATCATTTAAAGATGAACAAATAAGACATAAGAGATATAAAATATCACTGGCTCCAATCTTTTATTCAGCCTTCCAAATTTAGATACTGAACTGATGGCAACTACCAATGTTCTCAGTGCTAATATGCTTTGACGATATTTGTACCATGTATCAATCTGACGCCAAATACATTAGATGTTCTTAGATATTTAGATATTTATTTAGATCTCACCTGGAAGCTAATAAATACATATCCCGCACTGTTCTTAAATACCATGTGACTGGATAATTGTGTGAAAACTTTTTATGTTTGTTCCACAATTAATCACCCTAGCTTACTACCAATGTATACAGTTTTACTGACCAGTGTACATACACATATGTCCCTAAAAGAGCCAAGATCGGATCGGGGGTACCGCTGTGCATGAAGCCACTTACAGTGCCCAAGGAACATAGTCCTCGCAACGATAATGAGTTCTCTGTACAGCGCTGCGGAATTAGTGGCGCTATATAAATAAATGATGATGATGATAAAGTGATCCCTGGCTATTGTCCACCAAGTGGTTTCCCCAGCTTTCCTAACCACTTATCTTTAGAGGAAACAGTCACAGTGGGAAACAGTCAAAAACCCCAGTCCCCTCTTCAGCCCCTCAAGATAAGTACGGCATATGAGCCTCACGGGCTAGCTTCCCCTCCTATACCCAGAGCACACCACATGTGACTAGGAATGCCAGGAGTATTTGAGATAGTACTGGCTTGTAATTACGGTTTTTGCTGGATTGACACTGCTGAGAAGGTTAGAAAACAACCACCTTTAGCTGTTATGCTCAATGCTCCATGGAAAGCGATTAGGTTATTGTACCGGAGGTGACATCATGGTAGGAGTATTCCCCAATTTGTAACTCTGTTCACAGTATGGCTGTTTTTCTATTCCTTGGTTAAAGTAGTATATATATTTGCTGGTTGTTGATTTAAAATAAAATATTTAGCATTTTCAGGAATGTATCTGACAGTCTGTACTCTGTACTTTACTCTGCAGGTTGATAACTAGAGCAGTCCGTCTAGTCACCTATGGGGACCGGATTTGCGATTGAAGAGGCTGCTACTATAACAGATATCAGAGATATCTGCTGCAATCCTCTAATAATAAATAGCCTCTTTACTGTAAAATGTGGTAATCCAACAAATGCTCCTAAATGAAAATTCATATATTGCCTGCTTCACTATTTCTGTCTTGTGCTCTCTGGCATTCATATATTGTCTAGAAAGCGCCAGTATGGCAGTGGGTGTAATGTAGAGATGCTCACTGACCCCCGTGAAGTGAGTTTGGTTTTGGTTTTGGATCTGGATTAGCTTAGTGTTTTGGTTTTGGCAAAACCGCCCTCGTGTGTTTTGGTTTTGGATTTTTTTCCTACATTATTATTAACCTCAATAACACTAATTTCAAGTCATTTTCAGTCAATTTTGACCACCTCACAGATCACAATATTATTTTCATACACTTTCAGACAAATACTGCAGCGACCTGGCTGGATGGTAAGGGACATAGCAATGACACAAACACACGGCAGTTCCTAGCACATCTAGGACACATTGGCACACAGCAGTGGCAGAAAAGAAAAATGGTGCAAGATGGAATAGTCCTTGGGCCCGCCCTCCCTCTCACCCACCATTATGTTGAATCTTAAAAAGGAATCCAAAAATCGTGAGATCCGAGATCCGACGACGTAACAATGACGTCTTACCTCGTTTTCGATTCCGAAAAAGCGCAAAAGTACCGATCCGGCTCAGTACTCGGATATGTTAAGTTTGGGTGTGTTCGGTTCTTGAGGAACCGTTCCTGAACATCTCTAGTGTAAAGACCTTTGAGAGTCTGACCAAAGGTACCACCAACATTATTTAGAACAAGGACAACTTTATTTGGATCCATACAGTCAGCGCTGACCTGGTTCACTCGTTCACTAGTTCATGTTCATTAACACAACTGTGATTCCACAATCAAATCTAACTGGGTACTTTCTATACAGCTCTCTTTATACAATACAATAGGGATAACTGCAATGCAGCTGCACAGCCATGAAAGAGCTCATAAAAACAAGTAATAGGCAGGTAGTGCTAAATTACAGAACATAGCGGGGAAGCCTACATTCCGTTAACTGTTTCTTTACATCTGTACCAATCATACTACAGCTGTAGCCGGCCTCTCAGCTGAATACACCCTGGGTTTGTGTGGTGGTTATCGCCATGTTGTGACACGGTATAGACTAATATTTCATATTCCGCAGGCTTGTTTTATCACAGGCGTGTCTTTAAAACCATTTATGCTGTTAATAAATGGGTCAGGGTTATTTAATTATGTAGATACAAGTGTTTCAAGGATGGCACTAGAGTGATAATGGGCACCATATATTGTTGGAGGGAGGTGGGAGAATGGTGTTTGCTAAAGCTTTTCACACTCAAATTATACAATGAAGACATTTAACTTGAACTGAACATTGAACTGTATGAAAACGTGTCCTTCACTTTCTGGGAAACATTTTGCACAGATACAAAAACGGCCTTCATAATGTATTGTGCATGAAAATAAAAGACTGCATGAATGCAAAGATTTGATTTACAATGAAACAAATCCTAATGGCGTTAGTAACCTCTTTGTTGCTGGAGAGAAGTGAGCAGAACTCTCTCCCACACAAATACACTGGCACGTGTAGTGTTAGCGCTCTTAGACAAGCTGTGTTTATCGCATTGTGATCTCAGCTGGGACAGATGTACTCAGAGGTCGCTGACTTCTATAGTAAAAGAGTGTTAGTACACACTGGCATTGTGAGGACTATTTGCCGTGTTTTTGATTCATCCAGCTCTTGAAAAAAATGTCAATTTGTACTGACAGCGTGCTGGTCATAGAGATCAATACTCTCCATGATTTCATGCGCTCAACCAGAGCAGAACCCCGCCACAGACACAAATGTGTATGTGTCCAAAGACAAAAGAATTGTAGGTACAAAGTGCGCATCATTCTATGTCATTTTTTCTTATCTAACAAGCCTTTTTCATTTAAAGGAATTAATTACCCAAATGAAGACTCACTTTTAAGAAAACATATACTGTGTCTTTTTATTACTAAGGTAATCCCTCATGTGTTATGTCATTAATGAAGAGCATATCATTTAAATGGTTGAGTAGCAGTAGCCTCTTGCAGCCTAAATGATTAAATGTATGCCTGTGCTGCCGCAGGGGCGCACTGAACCCCAACAGGCTTAAACGCTCCATACATCAGCAAATATAGTCAACCAATGTTTTTTGTAATTTTGAGAAACATGTCTAAAATTTACTAAAAGAGCATTAAAATTTCCCATCATGCCCCATGCCAAGTGGCAGTTTATAGCAGAGGTGTTTTTTTACGCAGTAGAATAGGGCTCATGGAATTAAGAGGGGGGACCAGTCTTTTACCATTCAAACTCAGGGTTGCAAATTTGTCCAGTGAGGGGCTTGCTGTATCTTCCATTGAACTTGGGTGTTGATATTACAGTTTACAGCATAGAGTATGACATACTTATCAACTTTGTACTCTTTCTTATCGGGAGATCCCAGAGGGGAGGTGAAATGTGAGGATGGAAGTGAGTGGGGTGCGTTGAATCATGGAGGCTCCAATCCAGCCCACTAGGAAGTGGTTAGGATGCAGGAGAATGGCCAGCTTTCATGGGAGTCCTAGAGACCTATCCGGAATTCGAGAGTCTCCCGGACATTCCGGGAGACTGGACAAGTATGGAGCATGATGCTAGCTGCATATATAAAACACTTGGGGTGAGGGGGTAAACTGTGTATTATATTGCAATGTTAAACCCAGTCATAACTGTACATGACTGGCTCCATTTGAAAATTTGGGGTGGGGGTCTTCAATGCCTGTCTATACCCAGAGGCCTTGGACTGGCACTGCTGGGCTTTCTAATGTTCATTAGAAAATACTTAAGGGTTATAACTGTGGGTAATCAGGCACAAATGTGGGGTGCGGGCTCAAAATTTAATCCCCCACCCACATTTCATTACTGAGTAGTAACAATATTTTTTTTTAATCCTGATTTTCTACATTTCTGGACAGCAGATTCCATCCCTGTATCTATTACACACAAATGAATGGTCTCCCCATACGACTCAGCATTCCAGAAGTAAATGTATACCAATATAATTCAGCTGTATTACAAACTATCCACGTCATATAACACTGCATGCGTTACAAATTTCACCTTCACACACAGGACTAATTGCTAATTGTTTTAACAACGCTAAAACGGTCTCTATCATTAAAATGGTTTTCTTCGGTGTACGTGTTTTAGTTTTATATAACTGTACAGTACTTTGTGAATCCACCACATTTGTGCCAACACTTCCCCAGAAAATGGATTTCTACTGTGGATGTAAAAATTTAATAACACAAACCAGTTACAATCAGTGATAAGCTATAATCTGCACTGTTCATCACTGTTTTATATTGCCATAAATATTTGAAACCACACATTAAATGAGAGCTGATAGCAGTTGAGAGAAGCATATACAAGTCATTTATGGAAAATAATAAAGGAACATACTTTAATGGCTACATTTACAGTCAGATTCTGAGCACATAAAAATGATTATTAAAAAAAAGACATCCAAATACCAATATTCAGTAAAAGTGAATATATATTTTATGTTGGGAATATTACATTAATCCCAATGGATAAAGTGTTAGCAGGTAGGACTGGAGTACGTAAACTAGTATAGGAATGAAGATATTGGGGCTCATTTAGAGCGTAAGATAGGCATTTCCAAACTGCGGATGTGCACCAAAAATACATTTGCATACATGTGTATGTAGTTTTGTTATCTTCTTCCTTCTCTATAGGGAGAAAGGGGTGGTTAGGGTCTCGCAAGAGTAAACTGACAACAATAAGGGTGAGTTCATGTAATTGCATCACGGTTAGAGTAGGACGCATCAGTAAATATTATCATCATCACCATTTATTTATATAGCGCCACTGATTCCGCAGCCCTGTACATTCATTCACCTCAGTCCCTGTCCCACTGGAGCTTACAGTCTAAATTCCCTAACACATACACACACACACACACACACACACACAGACAAAGACTAGGGTCAATTTTGATAGCACCCAATTAACCTACCAGTATGTTTTTGGAGTGTGGGAGGAAACCGGAGCACTCGGAGGAACCCACGCAAACACAGGGAGAACATACAAACTCCACACAGATAAGGCCATGGTCGAGAATTGCCATGGTCGGCAAATTGCCATGGTCGGGAATTGAACTCATGACCCCAGCGCTGTGAGGCAGAAGTGCTAACCACTTAGCCAACATGTTTTTTACAAGGCGTATCTCTGGCAGGTGCTGGATGACTGGTACAAGGGATACGCCCTCATGATGATAATAATCAGCAGCAGTGTCTAGTCCCTTCTGATTGGCTGATTGCGTACTGACCCCTCCTTTATGTCATAAGCGTGGCAGCCATATTATATCACATTGTGGCTGTCTATTCACATCAATTAATTGACGTTTCCATTTGGACGACTGCAGGAAAGAAGATTCTAAAGGTGAAAACAGTTGTTTTTTTGCCTGATACTGCTGCCAATATTGCTGTGTGTTTCACCACCTTAAGTGAAGTGATCAAAACATTTGAAGGCCTATTAATCGAGCATTTATTTGCCTTTAGTCATGAGACTGTTTCCGCATGATTAAGGTAAATATTAGTACAGGGTTATTTAACAAAAGGCAAAGATATCTCCTGCTTTAACCAAACTAACACTCATTTCTACCGTCCCCATCATTTTCTATGAGGAGTGACAAATGGAGTCTATTTACCAAGCTTAGCTTTTTGAAGTTTGAAGTCGGTTGTTAACACCATCTGAAGATGGCATTAGCAGCTGAAGTATATGGGCACGGTACCACAAATGCGGGACAGTGCCTACTGTCAAGTTATTGGCATAAGCGCAGTTAAGTCAGCCGGGGGACAGAATGAGAAACCTTTGCATTCTCATTGGAAATGTCTTCGCCAGGAGAGCCTCTTATTGGAGGGGCTGTCCCAGGATGATTAGGATCGTAAATTGATCCGAAAAAGTATCTGCTATCAGTGGCAATAAGAGATGTTAATTTACAGGCCAAGCGTGCGCTGATACATAAATAGGTCCCTTGGAAAAGATAGTATATCTGATAAGAAAAATGGTTGATTCAACTGGACACTGCTCCCTAGAGAGGTTAGGAAAGAAGATGCTCTGCATAAGAGAATTGTGTACTATAAATGGTGAAATAATCAAGGCTGCGTTACATTCTGTGCTGCCCTAAAGCTGGGTACACACTACACTGTTTTCGTCCAATAATCGGCTCAAACAGCCGACATACGACCGCTCGTTCAAAAGTCGGGTCAGTGTGTGCAGTGACACGATGGTCGAAAGTCTGCCCAAATGGACGATTGTCGCCTCATTTGGTTGGTCGTACCGTTTAATATTTTCGTTCCAATCTCGTTTCCGCTGTGTAGTGTGTATAAACTTCTGACCGATCCACAACAGTGAGTACGAAATTACAGTCATTGCTCACGACAACATGGCTGTAAAAAGTCGCTAAAGGGACGTCCGCTCTTCCCTTTATCGTCCTAAACAAGGCTAGTGTGTATGCAGTCCATGGACCGAGCGATCGGAACATCGATCGCATGTAAAATCGCTCGACATAAAAAGTTGGTCGAAATTTCTTTACTGTGTACCCAGCTTAAGCCACCACAAAGACACAGGTCCTAAATGAATAATTATAGCCAATGCACCTTTATACCCTCTAACTGCATGATCTGATAACTCAGTAAATGATACAAACTAACAAAGAGCAGCGCCAAATGCAACACCTTTCTCTGTGGACCCGACAGTGTCTTCATGATAAATAAAGCTTTTGCAATAGTGTAATGATATTTATTTAATGGATATATAAAGCATCTGCAATGTTCTGAACAAATTACCATTCCCTATAGTCTAAAATGTTCATACTTTATTCTTATTCAAAATTGCACCAGTAAAACATTAAAATGACTTTAAGCTCAATTCTTAAACAATGTACAAAACCAAAATAAATCCTCTAGTATTTCACTTTCTGCTATGGATTTGTATCATATCCTGATTAAGGCCTCGGAATGAGAAGAAGCCAACCAATTCTGCTCCTCTCAGCTTGCAGCAACACAGCGCTGAGACAGGTCATGCTCTCTATCAGCAATGTGCAACCACACAGTAATACCGCCACATGTCCTATTACAGTTTTGTCTTCGGAGATTGGCTACGTAGCCACTGCTGCAGGCACCTCCTAATGGAATTACATAACAGCAGGTATGTCATCTAAATCTGAACAAATTGGATTCACTTGTCAAATGCCATGGAGTCAAAATGAACAGAATATCAAATATGTTATCAATGGTAAACTAAAAACAGCACTTGTAAGCTTTTTCCGAAATTGGCATGTTACGACTGCTCATATCAAGTTACCAGCAAAGGTTCGCAGATGCTGGCAACATGGTTGCATCTCAAACTCTTGTTGCAGCAGAAAAATTCAGAACTAAAGACATAATCTATAGGATTCTGAAAGCAAGTCGATAACGTCCACATGAATTTACGTCTCAAGCCAACAAGCAGGGCTACAGTTCACAGCACTGATTGTGAAATGCTGAATAGTTTTTGATTTTTCAGATCCCAAATGCAGAATGTCAGTTATCCCTTTGGATTGGTTTCACAATCTGAAATTTCTTACATCCTCTCAAGTGTATGCCTGCAAAACTGGAGCCTGAATGGCATAACAATAACTTATATATAACTTAGAACAAAGTACACTGGACCTCACTGCAGCAGCGCATTCGATGTGCCTTACACAACATCTTGGATTCTTAGTAGTGTAAATGAATGGATCCGCACACCACACATCAAGGTGACCATTTCTGCATCCCAGAAGCGTGCCAAGGTGTGCAGCGTGCAAAAGTGGAAACGTTGCATCAAAGCCCAACCTACTACCACTAAATTCACCAGTTTCAGACAAAAAGACAAATTTCATATCTTATTGGTTTAACTCAGTGGTTCCCAAACTTTCTCAGCTCGAGGCACCCTTAGGGTCACCATAATTTTTCCAAGGCACCCCTAAGCAAAAATAATTACCGGGTAGTCCCATTTTTTAAGTAGTTGGGTCAAAATGACGTAAGATGTATTTAGACCTCTTCACCATCACATTTTGCCCCTTTATCATATCACTCTGTGTCCCCCTCTTCGCCATCCCACACCCTGTGTCCCCCTCTTCGCCATCTCACTCTGACCCCCCTTCAGCGTCTCTCTCGGTCCCCCTCCTTCAGCGTCTCTCTCTATCCCCCTCCTTTAGTGTCTCTCTGCCCTCCTCCTTCAGTGTCTCTCTGTCCCCCTCCTTCAGCGTCTCTCTCTCTGCCCTCCTCCTTCAGTGTCTCTCTATCCCCCTCCTTTAGTGTCTCTCTGCCCTCCTCCTTCAGCGTCTCTCTGTCCCCCTTCTTCAGCGTCTCTATCCCCCTCCTTCAGCGTCTCTCTCTGCCCTCCTCCTTCAGTGTCTCTCTGTCCCCCTCATTCAGCGTCTCTCTCTATGTCCCCCTCCTTCAGTGTCTCTCTCTGTCCCCCTCCTTCAGTGTCTCTCTCTGTCCCCCTCCTTCAGTGTCTCTCTGTCCCCCTCCTTCAGCGTCTCTCTGCCCTCCTCCTTCAGTGTCTCTCTGCCCTCCTCCTTCAGTGTCTCTCTCTATGTCCCCCTCCTTCAGTGTCTCTCTCTGTCCCCCTCCTTCAGTGTCTCTCTCTGTCCCCCTCCTTCAGTGTCTCTCTATCCCCCTCCTTTAGTGTCTCTCTGCCCTCCTCTTTCAGCGTCTCTCTGTCCCCCTCCTTCAGCGTCTCTGTCCCCCTCCTTCAGCGTCTCTCTCTGCCCTCCTCCTTCAGTGTCTCTCTGCCCTCCTCCTTCAGCGTCTCTCTGTCCCCCTCCTTCAGCGTCTCTGTCCCCCTCCTTCAGCGTCTGTCTCTGCCCTCCTCCTTCAGTGTCTCTCTGCCCTCCTCCTTCAGCGTCTCTCTGTCCCCCTCCTTCAGCGTCTCTGTCCCCCTCCTTCAGCGTCTCTCTCTGCCCTCCTCCTTCAGTGTCTCTCTGTCCCCCTCCTTCAGCGTCTGTCCCCCTCCTTCAGCGTCTCTCTCTGCCCTCCTCCTTCAGTGTCTCTCTGTTCCCCTCCTTCAGCGTCTCTCTGCCCTCCTCCTTCAGTGTCTCTCTGCCCTCCTCCTTCAGCGTCTCTCTGTCCCCTTCAGCGTCTATCTGTCCCCTTCAGCGTGTCTCTCAGTGCCCCCCTTCACTTACCTTCTTCCCTGACGTCTTCTCTGCTGCTGCTCACTGAGGCTGCCGGACATGATGAGGTCACGCCCCCGGCAGTCAGTGAGGAGGAGGATCCGGCGCTGGATGATGGGTAAGTTTTTTTGTTTTTTTTTCTATTTTCTTTTTTTTTTCTAGGCGATACCTGCACCCCTGTGACAGCGACGCGGCACCCCAGGGAGCCGCGGCGCACAGTTTGGGAACCGCCGGGTTTAACTTATTTTCTGCCTCAATTTTTTTCTTTTATTACATTACTTGGAGTGTGCTTTCACATTAAACATGCAAAATGGGAGTGCCAAAGACCCTCAGTTTTGGACTGGTGCAAAATTTGACCTTAGGAAGGCACCATTTTCACCCCATTATCGCAATTCATTAATCTCACACCATAGAATTAAACTTTATTTTTGCGATGCTGTGAAAACAGATGCACTGGTGTGCATTCTCTGTACTTAGTATAAAGCACCCTCACCTCTCCCAACTCATCCTTTTGACTTGTGCAAACTTTTGCTCTTCAACAAATATTGCCATTTTGCGCTGCAAATCCATGAGCGTTGGTGTAAATCTAGGCACAGTTGGATGCGTACAGCAGGATTACAACTTTGTACTACGACTGGGCCATGTAGTGCTTTGTAAATAACCTGTACTCTCTACTGTGTCTGCCTGGTCTCTAGTAGTAGACAGCTATATACATACAGTAGTCAACATGGGCTGTATACAGTGGTATGCCATACTGCCACATCCCCAGTGCTTTCATCTCTAGCATTTGGTAGGGGAAATTCAATTGGCCGCGTTACTGTAAAAAGTAATGTAACTATTACCGGTGTTACGGTAAAGTGCGCACAATTACTGTTAATACGGTAATTTCAACGCTGGCTTTTTATTCGCGGCTCAGGGAGCAAGGTTAAAATTACCGTATTATCGGTGATAGATTTAGAGCCCTGTTACTCGCTGCAGAATTGAATTCCACCCTAATGACTGTTATTGTCCCAATAACAACTAAATGAAATGAAACTGTTATATATACTAAACTAAAAGAAGAATTATCATAAAAGAAAAACAAACTTATACACTACAGCAAAATAATATTATAAATTGAAAATTATATAATCACACTTGCCTAAAAACTACCTGTCTTTAGAATTCTGATGCTGTTGTAATGTATTGCAATTTACATTGCTACTGAATGGGGCAGATTCAATTAGCCATGATGTTTCTGAGGAACATCGGAGCTGCGAATTTTTACTGTTTATACGGTAAAAAGTAACACTCACTTTTGCTTGCGTTTCTATGGGGCGTGAGAAAAAGTGAACGGATATTTTACCCAAAAAAATCACAGTATTTTGGGACACTACGCAGTGATTTTCTTTTTACAATTGAATCTGCCCCAATGATTTATCATTTAAAAAGATCTGACACCAGTAGGTGCCTCATCATTCTAAAGACAGGAA
This sequence comes from Mixophyes fleayi, assembly GCF_038048845.1. Classification (NCBI taxonomy): domain Eukaryota; kingdom Metazoa; phylum Chordata; class Amphibia; order Anura; family Limnodynastidae; genus Mixophyes; species Mixophyes fleayi. The sequence goes on from NC_134410.1 coordinate 34,306,455, forward strand.
TGATGTATGTTGAACATAACAAAGTCTATACAGGTTGTTCTATTTCTGATATTAAATAATGACTGAATTTATAGGTATTTGTTAATTACAAGCCCGTACTTTATATCTCCGCTGATCTCAGCCCCACTAAACCTGACACCACAGCAGCTCTGATCTCCACTGAGCTCAGCCACACTAAACCTGACCCCACAGCATCTCTGATCTCCACTAAGCTCAGCCCCACTAAACCCGATCCCACAGCAGCTCTGATCTCCACTGAGCTCAGCCCCACTAAACCTGACACCACAGCAGCTCTGATCTCCACTGAGCTCAGCCCCACTAAACCTGACACCACAGCAGCTCTGATCTCCACTGAGCTCAGCCACACTAAACCTGACCCCACAGCATCTCTGATCTCCACTAAGCTCAGCCCCACTAAACCCGATCCCACAGCAGCTCTGATCGCTGCTGGTCTAAGCCCCACTAAACCTGACAACACAGCAGCTCTGATCTCCACTGAGCTCAGCCCCACTAAACCTGACCCCACAACAGCTCTGATCTCCACTGAGCTCAGCCCCACTAAACTCGATCCCACAGCAGCTCTGATTGCTGCTGGTCTAAGCCCCACTAAACCTGTCCCCACAGCAGCTCTGATCTCCACTGAGCTCAGCCCCACTAAACCCAATCCCACAGCAGCTCTGATCGCTGCTGGTCTAAGCCCCACTAAACCTGACAACACAGCAGCTCTGATCTCCACTGAGCTCAGCCCCACTAAACCCAATCCCACAGCAGCTCTGATCGCTGCTGGTCTAAGCCCCACTAAACCTGACAACACAGCAGCTCTGATCTCCACTGAGCTCAGCCCCACTAAACCTGACGCCACAGCAGCTCTGATCTCTGCTGGTCTAAGCCCCACTATACCTGATCCCACAGCAGCTCTGATCTCCGCCGGTCTAAGCCCCACTAAACCTGATCCAACAGCAGTTCTGATCTCTGCTGGTCTAAGCCCCACTATACCTGATCCCACAGCAGCTCTGACCTCCATTCGTCTAAGCCCCACTAAACCCGATCCCACAGCAGCTCTGATCTCCACTGAGTTCAGCCTCACTAAACCCGATCCCACAGCAGCTCTGATTTCCACTGATCTCAGCCCCACTAAACCCGATCCCACAGCAGCTCTGACCTCCACTGAGCTCAGCCCCACTAAACCCGATCCCACAGCAGCTCTGATCTCTGCTTGTCTAAGCCCCAATAAACCTGATCCCACAGCAGCTCTGATCTCCGCTGGTCTAAGCCCCACTAAACCTGATCCTACAGCATCTCCGATCTCCGCTGATCTCAGTTCTACTAAACCCGATCTCACAGCAGCTCTGATCTCTGCTGAGCTCAGCCTCACTAAACCTCAGACTACTAAACATAAGAGTAAGAGATCCTACTGCCTCTATCCCAGTCCAGCTGCCAGGCTAACTGGGAAATTCATTTTAGATAATACACAAAACAAGATCGCTAGAATTGCTAATCTGACAGTGGTATTCAAATCTCCACTTCTTAGCTGAGAGCAGTGAAGAAATTATGACTTCACCACAGCAGCAGGAGATCTGAATACCCATGTCAGCTTAGCAGTGACTCTAGTCATCTTATATTGTGCATTATCTGCAATAAGGCAAGCTTTTTCAAAAGAAATTCCATGAGACTAGCTGACATGATTCAACTTGAAAATATAACTGTAATGTAAGGACTTTTAAAAGTATTGACGGTGTAAATAGAGTGGTACTCCTATAATTAACATGTACCAAGTAACATACTTATTACAGCAACATAATTAGTATTTTATTTTTAATTTTTATGGTAGCTGTCCTCAGGACCATTGCAAGCCCCATGGGTACACTAGGCACCCCCTTCTCCCCCTCCCGGGCATCTGCAGAGGCACTCTCCACCATCTTGAGCTTCGCCCTGCTGCTTACCTTAGCATGCGGGAGGTGAGGGCGGCATCCTCTCTCCCCAGGTGTGTGGCGCTTCGCTGTGACATCATTGTCAAGCGCCAGCATAACACTGACAGGGAGGTGCAGCAGCAGGCAGCTTCACATGTAAGAATCTGCTGGCTGCTTCTCATTCAAGTCAGCAGCTAGCACAACATGATCAGGCACAGAGGGTGTATTAAAAACATTGGAAATAAACACATCTGCCTGGAAGATAAAACATACTCAAGGTGGAGTTACGTAAAACTGTGCTTTGTGCCTATGGCAAACACACTGACCATGCTGTAAATGTATTGGGTCAAAACAGAAAAAATTGTAATTTTGTATTAATTTTGATGCATAATTAGATGTTGGAGGATAATACACTGTAACCTATATACAGCAGTAATCTATTACTATTCCAACACATACAAGCACAATGTCTGCTCACACAGCATCATTTCTGCAATATCCCTCTGTGCCTTATACATCAAGTCAGAGATGAAGGCTATTGTTCTGGAATCTACCATGGAGTCGAGATTTCCTTGATGCGGAAAATATGGACTAAAAGTCCTGTCAGGTTGTAATGAGGCAGTGTACAGGCAGAACAATAAATACCTATTAGGGCCCTTCCCTGGGAATCATCTGTGCCCAGATGGAGAGAGTGCCCTGTACTTAACAGAGGAAGGTGCAGAGGTGATTCTCTAACATGAAAGGCATTAGGTCAACTCTCATAAAACTGCCAATCAAGGTGAAGATGGCAGGTCTGATAGACTCTCTTATAAACATGTGCTTGTTATTTCTCAAGGGAGAATAAAGGACATCCGTGAAAAGCCCTTTGATGGGCTACACAGTACTAAACTGGGGCACATTGCAAAGGTCACTCATGGTGGTATTTGGAACCACGTTTGTGATCTATGTCTTGTCTTCATGCTGCACATGCATATCGTTAGGGCCCTAACTAAAGCCAATTTTTTTTTTTTTAAATTTTGTTTTACATATCTCTATTGGCCTTGACCCAAAGGAAAATGAGCAGAAAATAGAATGACAGGCTTCGGCACCAGTAACAAATGTGGCATTTGCTTTGCCCACAACTCCTCAGATATGGAGCATTTTCTCCATGACATCATGGACTGCTTTGCAACACTGTCGAAAAAGAAAATCACTCTATCTGTATTGACAAGACACATGTGAGTTGTCAGACTGTTAGATTGGTGGGGGAGGGGTGGCTTTTTTGATAAACCACCCACCTCATCAATGTGTGGAATCCTGTCCCCAAACCTACACACAGGGGAACCAGCCATTTTGTGGGCTTAGCTGATATTCATGAAACGTGTGACGCAACCGTGCTGCAGCCAGAGTGCAATATTCTGCGTTGGCAAGAAGTACCCAAGAGAGATTAGTTCCTAACCTTAATGTGACTAGAGATTTTGCCAACTGTTCCGCAGAATATTCATCTCATTCTGCAATTTTACACGTTTCACCAGCAGAATTTGTCTTTAAGTGTTTTCAGTCTTATCCCAACCACACAGCAGACTACATTGGGCATAAAGCAAATGTAGAAAGACAGCGCGGAATGCAATTCCGCGTAATGGCAAAGCAAAAGCAGGACTCAAACAGTTATTGACGCAACTGTTCCGCCGTGAAACTCAAATACTGCAAAACTTCACCACAAATTCGCTCATCTGTACCCAATAGGGCAAGTACTGAGTCCAGCATGAGTTCCTGTATAGAACAAGCACTGTGAGCCAATTTGAGGTTAACCCTTTTTCCTGCCCATGTGACTGCAAGACCCAGAAACACCTTCAAGTTTGCAGCTTGTCCCCTGTCCAGCTAGGCACTTAATATAAAATACAAAATACATACATAGTATCAGATCATAATAAAGCAGGGACAATGGAAAACCCAAAACTATCATTGCAATGACAAATATTTGTGTATTTTGCTTCCTTTTCTTGCTATATAAATCTAATATATTCTCATCTGGGGAATTAGCTCATGGGTATTTAAACAGCTTCCTACAGTAGACAGAGCACAGTTGCATTGTACTCCTCCTAGAAAATAATGTTAATTATACTCAAAGAGAAGAACCCCCATCTCCAGTTTTGTTGCCATTTCTTTTGAAATACATTGTCCTTCATCCATCTGCCACTTTCAATTACAGCGACAGGTGACTTTTTCTAAATAGTGCCAATGCCAACTGACCTTTAAAAGCCTTTGGGGAGATATCATCAGCATTATTATTGTTTTGTACGCATATTATTAACACGGGAAGGCCACACTTTCAAAGAGACAGCACAAAAGCTCCTTATGTAATTTAAATGTCATCTTTGTCAAAGTCAGGAAGCCGGCGTCATCTTTATTCACAACGCGCAGCAGGTCACACTGCTGCCTGGTAACATGTCAGCTCCACATACATTATTTCAGCATTTAGCTATACCTGGCATGTCAATTTGATAAAGTCCCTTCAATAAAAAGTTGTCCTTTGTTGACCTGTCCCCGACGCCTAGCTGTGCGGCAATACATTCTGTGGAGCAGCATATAGGATGTGTGGGTTCAGAAACAACGTTGTGTTGTTCTATTCAAAACAGACAACCTGTGGCTCTCCAGCTGTTGTGGAACTACAAGTCGCAGCCAGCTGAGACATTTAATTTGCTTGCAGTAGAGATAAAAGGTTGGTTATAATGCAAAGCAGTATGGTTAGGGGACTTGTGTTGTTGTAGTACTACAAGTCCCAACATGTTGAGTCTTCTAATTCCACAACAATAGATTCACATGTTGCCTATGCAGTATTGTATAGTACAGTTGAAAACCTGCGGTTATCCAGCTGTTATGGAACTCCAAGTCATACTTGCCAACTCTCCCGGAATGTCCGGGAGACTCCAGCAGTGTGGCAATCTCCTGCGGCACTTCCTAGTGAAGTGGGAAGAATTAGATCCCAAATGCTGCGATTCCCGGGGAATCGCGGCATTTGGCCACGCCCCCCGCTGTCAAATGACGCAGATTTTGGAGCCCCACCCCCGTTACGCCCACCTCCCATGAAGATGTTGCCTATAGCAACCAATCAGGTTCTAGCTGTCATTTATTTATAGTACATTCTACAAAATGACAGCTAGAATCTGATTGGTTACAACATCTCCACTTTTTCAAACCCGCAGCTTGATACATTTAGTCCTAGAACAGAAGACTTTTATTTTACTTTATTTTATTTTTCAATGATGATTTTTGAATGAATGTGTTGTGCTGTCTAGAGGAGGGGAGAGAGGCTGTGCTTGCAGCACTGTGGAGGGGGCAACCTAAGGGAAAAGAGATAGGCTGGGTGATTTGCCCCACATTTCCACATCCTCCTTTTGCCAAGGCTCTGGACAGCCCTGACCACACCCCCACTGTGGACTGCTCATGGCCCCCTCCAGCAGCGCACTATTTTGTGGGCCCATACAGTTGGTTTACCTTGTAAACTCTTTATACCCATGTCCAATACAAACAACAATTCTGAAGTAAAATAAGTGACAAATTTAATAAAGATGGAATTACATTTCCTGCTCACCTAAAGATAATTCATGTGTACTCATACAACAGACCCAGCTAATATGACATAATTTGTCCTTGGAGTTGTATCCATTGAGGGAAAGTAGAGGGGACGGGGTAAAAGTTATCTGAGTCTGGAGTTCTCCTTTAAATATGATCAAATAACTTTGAAATTATATGTTGATTGATCCTGTAAAATATATTGCAGTTTTGCATTATTCATTTTTAAAAGTATAAGATAAATGTTGCATATATTCCACCCTGTTTGCATGTTTTTCACTTGCAACAAATAGTATAAATTCAAGAGGTGATTCCGGGGTCACAGAAGATCCCATTCTTTCCTTTGTGTTTTCTGCCTAGCTGTAAATTATAAATAGGTTCAGCAGCTGCCTATACTGTATATTCTGCATGATGCAGGATTGATGGTTAGGTCGCAGACTTTTGCGAAGCACAAGATATGAAAATGAATCTTTGGGCAGTATTTCATGAAAGGTTTTCTTTCCGCCTTGGAATATTTGTCCCGTGGTGATGAAAGTAAAGCAGTACATCAACACAGACTCTTATACAAGAAATATCAATAGATTTGGTTCCGATCAGGGTACCATTTGTCTCTTAGCTGTAACAAACCAACCACGAGCATCATTGGCAACTTTTATCATCTTGCAGTAGCCACACTAATTCTACCTGCTGTAACGTAGGGTCGACAACTTTCCCCAACCAGGGGATCACACCCGACACAAAGCTCACTGGGATTCACCCCAACGATGACAGATGATTTTTGGTAAGCATTTATTAAAAAATCATCCGATAGGGGGCTTACCTTACCTTAAAACTCCCATTGTCTGTCTCTCCTCTCCGGTCACTAACCGCAAAGTGGCTTTGCGCATGCGTGGCCTCTACCGCAAAGCTCTCTCCATAGGATTCAATAGCATAAGCCATTGCGGACAAGTTCTGAAAAGCTAAGCTTTTTTGGAACTTGATAACATTGCCCAGACCGCAGTCCCCATTGACTATTATGCGATATCACCTGCGTTAGGCGTTTCTTAAATTACAATTGTACTTTCAAATTTCTAAAACCAGTTTCCGCATGGTTGAGGGCTTCATGAATAGGCCCCATGGAAAGAGAGCAGTGCCTAATTGAAAGGAAGGAGTGGTAGCTTGGCCTAGTGGCTAGTAGCCTAAAATGTGCTGTAGTTGACCAACTAAATGAAATGAACCATGATTTTTAGCCAATGAGCTTACAGCTCTGCAGCAGCCTGTCCTGGATTCTTGCTGGCAAGTCTACATCCACCCTTACCATACTGGTGGCCATAGGCTTAATTAGCCACATAGAATAGTACATGTGTAACTAATGGAGAAGTTCTGCCACACTAAGGGGTAGATTTATCAAAGCTTCTAAAAATAAAAAAAGGTCATTGTACAGTCTTGAAAATGATAGCTAAAATATTATTGGTTGTTATGGGCAACACCTCCACTTTCCCTTGTTTAGAAGCTTTGATAAATATACCTCTAATTTTTTTAGATGACAAATGTCAGCAAAGGATTACATAGAACAAATTACAGGATGGACAGATTTAATCAAGTATACACACTTATTAATTGTTGCATATCATTATAGACTATGATATATGATATGTCCACTAATATATTTATTTGTTCTTATTAAACGCTTTTTGAGGAGGTTTGATACACTCAATCTACCTAATTCAAGTCTGACAGGCACCTCAAATGACTATTCTTTGATTTGGGGGTCCCTGTTCCTTTCACTATTTAACTTTCAGTTTGTGGGTTCCAGCTTACCCCCCTTCTCCTCCTCACATTATCACACTGCCCGTCACACACTTCTTTCATGAACTGGTCACTGCCTCCAGTAAGATCAGCTCATCCATCTCCTTAAATACTATGTGATAATGTGAATATTCTGATGGTCTGATTGGCTACAGGTTGTTCTACTCCACCCCATTCAGAACTGGAGACATGATGAAGTGCAGGGTGTGACCCTGTTTAAATGCATCTTAAAATGTGACAGAAAGAATAGTGGGCAAACCACAACTCCAAAATGTCCCAATATAGGCAGGAAAATCTCGATTTAAAGACTCTGTCCTGCCGTCCTGATTGGGACAGCTTTGTCCTGTGGGATAGAAAGAGATCGTCTGCCACGTGCACCTACCACTGCTGTGCACCACATTGAAGACATAGGCAAACTGAGGGGGGGTTACCTAGTGCCTGAAAACCCCATTCCAAGCCTGGGGCACTGTATAATTGAGATGGCTGGACCCTGCCCCCGCTTCACACGGCTCTGCTCACACGGCCTAACAGTAGTGCACACAGCATTGCCCATGTATATTATGGGGATAGGAAGAGTTGGAGAGCAGCCAAGCACTGTCTAAAATTATAGCCACGCCCCCATGCATGCTGGTCACACCCACTTGCGGAGTGGTGTGGAAACCCTCCTCTACAAATCATGCGTTTGCCCCTGGAAGGGGTGCTTCTGCAAATAAGTGCTCATGTTTGTCCTAATTCCCCAACTTTAAAAGTTGGGCGGTATGGGCAAACATTTCTCTCCCACCAGATGGCTAACTTAATCCAGAATAAGTAGCTGCAAGTTTCATACAGAGAAGTTTTCCAAGTTTTCTGACGGCACTAAAATATGCTACAGAATAGGAAAACATATTATACAATAGTCAATGTAAATTGTCCCAATGACACGGATCCTGATGTAGCCGTTTGAGATTATTATTATTATTATAAACTATTTATAAAGGCGCCAGAGATTCCGTAGCGCCGGATACAGAAGCAAGTAACAAATAGATGAGGTAATACACATAAGTAGCACAGATGAGCAATGTTATGTTGACTCACGCAGAGAGCAGCAAAAGACGTGACAGGACGTACGAGGGACAGTAGACAGACGTGGGACAATAGGTAGAGAGGACTCTGCCCGCAAGGACTTACATTATAAAGGATAAGTGTTAGCTGAAATTGACATATATAAAAATAGAGTCGAACACCCCAGGTGCAAAAGTATAAGAAAATTATAAAAATAGGTTAAAAGCAAATTAACGGTTTTGTCTTAAAGTGTCAGGCCATTAATCACACCACATTACTGGAAACATTACGTGAGAGATTCGTATCTGTGTCATTTAGAACTGTTCATACAGATTTTGCTCTCTGCCCTTGGTGTAAAAGAAAAACAATGTATACTCTATGCATTGACGTATCTAGTACAAAGTATGCAGTCACCATATATCTGGGTACACAAACATTGTTTCACTGCCACCCTAAAATTACACTGTGAGGATTACTTAGTGATATGGGTGTACAAGGGCAGTAATCCATTGCATTTGCCCACTAGGCCGGCCAAGGCTAACTGCTGATTAATTGCTCTTGGTTACTCCACACTGAGTTGGACATTATTGTGCTGTAGGAACAAACTAATGCTGGGAAATCAGAAGGACCGCTATAGTGGACAAGAACGGTGGTGATTAAACCCAAGTCGTGGAGTGTCAGCTCTTGTGTTACTTCATTGAAAACTGTCGATTATTATTGCAGATGCTAAACTTGTGCTGGAGATGTTCGATATAAGAGGGGTCTGTAGAGAAACATGTGATGTCCTATATTCAGACTGGATTTCAAACTAGCATGTGCAAGTATAAATGTCATTTATAACTGTCCTATTTCATAATGGTGCTGAGACAAAATGTAATATGCTCTATTGGCAGCATAGAATAGTGCCACCCAGTGGCCTAATAATTATAGAAATGGTAAGATGCTAGCAAACAGCAATAACTTTGGAGAGAGGTAACAGTATGGAGGCTAGAATAACTAGACAAAACACATATCATTTTTCCCATAATGCACTTTTCAAAAACTACTTCTTCATGGCAATGGCTCCCTAAGGCTGGCAGTGCATGCTGGGACGGATTAAACTGTAAGCCAGCATTTGCATGGATTTTCAGCCCACAAAATGGCTTTCTTCACTGTATGTCAGTGACAGATGAGATTTAAGTACCTGACGGGAAAAGAAATCTACCTTTATTAACTAACAAATCATAATCTGTGCGTGTAGCACAGTTTGTTCCCTCATAAAATACAGCTTTCCCACCAAAAGACTAATTTTGGTCTGCAAAACTCCTGATTTGTGTCAATTACATGACAGACTAAGTGTTTGATTAATTAAGTGTAATTACTGCCAAGCCTTGCAATTGTTAATTTTTCGTCTGTCAGTAATTGAACAGAGCAACTATGATATATATTTCTGCCCAGCAGCATTGTGCATATATTTGTAGCTGTTAATAAAAAATAAGACACCAAAATACTCTTTTGCAGAAATAGCAAAGATAATTTATGCAAGTGTAAAAAATGCAGTGCAAATGCCATTTTCAGAGGTTTCATGTCTGTTTTTGCATAAATACACCTGTTTTGTATGGGGTAACGCATGGATTTGTGAGCCAACATGAAAATATGCAAAAATGTCCCTAGCTCAGTGCAGGCTAGACATGGGTAAAAATGATATTTCATTATGTGAAACGAGAATATTTAAATGTACCATACTTGCCTACTCTTCCAGAATTTTCCAAGAGGTTCCAATATTTTGGGGAGTCCTTCCAGACTACCGGAAGAGTATGCAAATAGATGAAGTAGAACAATGTTTCCCAAACCCAGTCTTCAGGGACCCCTAACAGCGCATGGGGTCAAACAACCTAAAAATAAGATTAAAGCATTCATAACAGACCCAAAATAATAGCTGTCTGCTCTCCAGAAATATTTGGGAGACTAGAGTTACAGATGGGACCTCATGGGCTCCATAAAAAACACACCATTTTCCCAGAGAGGAGGTGCTTGACGATGTGACTTGCATCATTAATTGGACTACTTCATACTCAAGCCACAGCTGCCACGTCATCTGACAGATTAATTGGGGGTGAAAGAACAAATATCATACCTCCCAATATTCAAAGAAGAGGGCGTGGCTTGTGGTGACAAGGTAGGGGCGTGTTAAGGTTGAGATTGTGGTCATGTCATGATGGCGGCTTGGCCACCTGTCATGATGGAGGCTTGGCCACGTTCCATGAGTGATTGCCTAGGGATTCTTAAGCGCTAGGATGCACCGAGCCCCCTTCCCTAACCTGAAAATACCCTTGTATTGCTGTGTGTATCAGCGGCAGGAGTGCAAGCACCCACTCACATACCTGTTTGCCCCGCTGGTGGGAATGTTGATGGCAAGGGAGCTAAATGGCAGCTTAGCGCTTGTAACGTGGCCATTACTGTGAGGTATGCACTCACAGTAGTGGGGGGGTCATACCTCCCCACTGTCCAAACAGTTTTAAAACTGTACTGGACTCCCAATAAATGTTAACTAGATTGCGGTAGGCCCTAAAAATAAGGCACGTATTACGTCCATCACTATAGACACTTGCCTTATTAACATGATTACAAACTTGTCCTGATTTAAACAATCTGTCCATCAACAATCGGATTGTATCTTTTCAAACGTATTTTTAAATTTACCACCTTTATAAAAACCTTGTTGAATAAAGTCAATTAAAAACTGATAATTGCTTCAATAATACAATATCCCAGCCTCAAAGTAAACACTTTTATAAATCTATTAAATTATTCTGCATAGGTAGCTGGGTGTTTTCTGCAACCAAGTTAAATATTTTTTGCCCATTTTATGTTATTGGTCATGTATAATGTGATGCAGGCAAAGCTTAGTGTGCCATTTTCATTCCTCCTAATGCTGCCGTTTCACACTTTTGCAATCCCATTTCAAGGTCATTTTTAAAAGCATCTGTGAAGGTGGCTATCAGTAAGGAGCATAGGAGTTCCCTTAGGATGGCTACAAATTAGCGAGCCATTTACAACCTTTCAACTTGCATGAATTCCTGTTCAAGCTCTGTAAACAAGAGAACATGGGGACATGGGTAGAGAACTGGAATTCAGTGCCAACAGGCAATGATTTTATTTGGAGCTGCAAAATTGTTTTCTTTTTAACTCCTGTCAGTCCTGCAGAACTGGAAATCAGAGTCATGAATTTTTAAGTATTTGTAACAGATCTACAAAGAATTGGAAATTATGCTGATACTTGGGTACTATTTAGACTATGTGATATATAAAAATATACTGGTAGATATAATATATAAGCTATATTATAACTATCGTACATATTCTCCCCCAGAAAATAATGTTGAGGGCGGAGGCAGTAGTTCCATTTACTTAAACAGATCCAGGCTTAAACAAATCATTTATTTTTTTTCATTGGTCTACTCTGGTAATACCATCCTGAGAATCTTGATTAAGAGATTTCCCATGCAAAGGTTTTAGCATGGGGAAGCCTTTACAGGCCAGATATGGTAATACTAACTCCAGTGATAATCCCCTTAATATATAGGACCAAGGAAAAAAGGCCTTATCACTTTTCACTTCTTGATAAATCAGACCCTTATCTCACTAGACACTATTAACATCGCTAAAGCACTGTTAGTGGCTCAGTGGTATACTTGCCAATATGTTTTCCCTCCCCTGGTGATCCTGGGGGGTGTAGTGCAACAAATTTTGTCATGGAGACCCTGCGCTCATGATGCTACCACACAGTCATATGATATTGCTGCAGATGACGGAGCCAAAATTATGTGATTTGCGGCAAACCGCATCATGGAAGCCCCCATTCCGCCAACTTTTCTAGGAACTCTTTAATGCCTAGGTCACAGCGAGAAAAAACCCTACTGCTGGGGAAAACTCCCATTATTGTCTACAATAGGGCTTTTGCGCCCTTTGATAAATTGGTCCCTGTTTTGCATAGGGACTCCACTTTACTTTATATAGGTGCGAGGGAATATCACCTTTAATATGATCTATTATACACATTATTCAAAAGGTCACAAACCCGTTACATTGTATCTATTTCAAATAAATTAAAAAGGAGCATTCCAAAATACCACAATTACAAGAATTAAACCACAATTCAACACTGGCAAAACAGATGGACTTTATTGTGTTAGCCAGAATCTCTATACACATTCATCAGCACAATTACCTAGCAAAAATATTTTTGGATGGTTAAGAGTTTAATTTTTTTTTTTTTTTTCTCTCAGCGTCCTAATTTCACAAGGATTAAGTATCCCTATTACTCTACAAGATACAGGCCAGGAGAATGGGGAATGTGGCAGCCATTCATCTTTCACAAGACTCATCATCCTGTGGATTTGGCAATTACTGCGAACAACACAGGATGGAGCTCAATAGCAGGTGAGTGAAAAATTGGATCTGACAGCACTAATTGAGCCCAGAGTCCCATTTACTGAAAATGATCTGGCATAATTAAAAATTCACAACTGGGGACTAGTTGTGGTGAACAGTATACGTTATGGGTTCCCTAAAATACTCCGGCAAGAGACTTTCTGAATTCCAGGCTACGCAGACAAAACATCTCCCTCTTGAATGACAGTCTGACTCCTGTTTTAGTCATCCAGGCTGAGAGGCCCTTCAGATGCTCATATTGACTTGAAAATGTTTCAACAGCTGAATGCATCTATTCTATTTTAAAGCAGGCAGAGAAACAAAACCTCCTGTCCTTGAAAAATATTTTACTGACATTAAGCTGTGCCACATTCACTACACCTCCCATCCATAGAGTTGAATGACGTGAACCATACAGTCTGCAATACCAAATTCCCTGTGCTTGTCCACTTCTCAAAAGGTGTAGTCAGGTGATTTGCATCAGGAAAGTGCTGGATTATCAGGGGAAAGACCCTACTCAAGTGCTCTACTGGGGCTGTAGTAAATAAGGGTTCTATTTATTGATCGGATACTTCTTTAGGCTAAAAGCAATATTTTCTAATCACTGCAAAAAAAAATATATACTTTCATCGCAATAAACTTACCTCCCCAAGACAATGCCAGCAAACCCAGCTACCCCAGTGAAGACTTTCCTCCACCGGCAAAAGCTCTATTTTTACTAATAACATGCATGAGCATTGATGAACCTGCACATAAGCACAGAATGAGTCTCTAGCACATCATTTGTCAGTAGGATATTTGCATCATTCATCCCTAGGATACCAGATGGACTGGAATGTAGCTGGGGGTGGGCAAGAGGAATTCTAATTCCAGTGCCCATGTTTGTAGAGTTGTTCATATAAAATTACATCTATATGGAAGAATATTTTACACGAACCCCCAAGGAACCCTTTTCTCAACAGTACATGGCCTTGTCTACCCTTAAGTCCATGCCAGATGCCTATCGGCATTCCCCCCTAGGACTAATCTCCTCAACACCAGATTGCCAGCCAGCCTAAACCCATAATCTGAGAGCTCCAAACCAGGCAGCAGCCAAGATTCCAACCCCATCAAAGAGACACTCCTGTCCACAAGAGGTCCCATTCTAGCTCCCTCTACCCAGGGTCGATGGAAGGTCCCCGGCAGCTCTATGGGGATGGCAATAACTGGGTTAACGCCAGATAAATCTGTGATTTATCTGGCATCAACCCTTTAAATTGGGCTAGGAGGTGACAGAGACTTTCTCAGGGCATTTTCGCCTTAGTTTTGTCATTTTGTAGATATCGACTTTGATACAGATCCCATAAATTATGAGTATGACATGGTGTACATTCCAGAACCCAATTAAATCTATGTATACAATGTGTATTGGACCAAAATAATAGATATGATTTTCTGAATGATCACAATATTATAAACAATATTCATGATATTTTATTACAGTAACAGTAGCTTGATATAAGCCTTACAATATATAACTAATGTCTGCAATATAAGGAGAGAAATACATGCATGTAGACACAAGAGGTTTATTAGCCGTAGAAGTATTTGGCGCAAAGGGTTAAGGAACACATGGAAAGGAGAATTCTCATTTTGATCTGTTCGGGAAGCTTTGTGTGCTGTTTCTTTATTGGAAAGATTCAGCTTTTGCATAGTGGCAGATTTACTGGGCCGAGTTGTTTTCATGCGTGTCGGAGCTATAATTCTCATCTGAAGGATGATGCTCTGCTCTACAGCTCTGCCGAGTTAGCGTTCTGGCGATTTAATGCACCATCGACATTGAGCCGGTCTGCCATGTTCCAGTTCACGTAGAACACTGCCTTAGAGGGAGAAATAAGATTCTGGCTGGTTTTCATCTTTTGATTATTGATCCAATGTATACGATATGTGAAGATGAGCCTAGTGATGCACTTAGGACAACTTGGATGTGGTTTTATAGATAAATACTGCAAACTACACATCATGTTTTCCAACTGCATCTACACTTGTTTGCTGAGTCCTAAGCTCTACAGTGCAGGCATGTCTTCAAGCTTCTTACACTGAGGAAAGTATGTACCTTCTTCTGGATCTCTCAGAATTATTGCATAGCTGCTTGTTCCGTGTGCTCCTGTGGGTCTACACTGCCTCTAATATATATAGGCTTGAGTGCTGGCACCCTGGCTCTTAAAAGAATGGGCAGTATTGTTGAATTAAAACTACCATGTACCCCAGGTAAAGCTCCCCTACTCCACGTACGGTTTTATGTCTAATCTCCCATTTAAACACTCATAATCCATTAATATCCACTTCAGATCATTTATTATTACACACATCTAGCAATATATTCCAAGTAATTGTGACGAACAGCAAGATTATCTCCTCAAGATCACCGGACTATACAGCATACAGTATAGGGAAGGTCTGGACCTAATCACTTATCTGGCATGGGCTACCATCCAAAATGCCTCTGTTATAAATCACCAACACAAATACTGCTGGATCAGCTGGACATTAAAACAAACAACCAAACAAAAATAAAACTGCTGCAGTACCATTTGTGAACAATAAGGGTTGTGATGTGGTTTCCACTCCTTATTTATTGAACCACATAATTTACTTAATTCGTTACCATACACGTCCTGCTCGTAGCAGTCATCATTTGGGACCCTGTAGGCCATTTATGGTAAGCCTAAACCTGCGGCCCACAACCGTTTTTCAGCCTTATACCCCGCTATGACTGCCATTGAATAAGTCCGAGCTAGGGTCATGGGTGAAGTTCAGCATTTCATACAGCCGCATACACACCAGGTGAGCACACACCACGTCTAAGTGAGAAGAGAAGAGGTAGTCCATGTGATTTCCTCCTTCTTCCAAGACTGCCGAATCCTGAATGACAGACAAGGTAAGTACACTTTTATGGGTGGTATTAATTAGTGTTAAATAGTTTCATTATGTATTAGTGGTTATTGTTAATTTTGTTAATTAGAAGATGGTGATCACTGGTACTCCCATTGAGGGGTGGGTGGGGCATTTGGGAGGGTCTATATGGTATGTGAGGACGTAAGAAGGGTGTTCTAGGGGGGAGGGACTCTATCCCAAAGACACCCAAATCTGCCCAATCCCCCCAGCCTTACATTAATTTGCTTAAAACCATTTCTGATAAGCCCTCGCTCTTGCTGTCTGCTAATTGGGACATTCCTGCAAAAATTAGGACTATTGGGAGGTATTGAGAATATCGATCACAAGCCACGGACTTTACATGCATTTTTTTGGTAAGATCAGCGCACACATGGTACAATGGTCAATTTGTTTCACCAACCATAATCGCACCCTGTGCAGACATCTTTTAAGATTGGGGCATATCACGTATTTGCTATGGGTCCCGATCAGTTCAAATTACACCTCTGGGTTTGATAGAAATTGGGTAGTATTTACTGAGCACTGTGAACAGTGAAAATCACTTTTAAACATTTATGCAAAGTCTGAAAATCTTTAGGCACACGTTACCCAGCTTGCTAAAATTAGCCTGTTCCAAGCAACTACTTTTTCTTGACTACAGGCATAATTGAGGCAGCTCATTACTTATAAAAAAGCATAAAAGTAAAATATTTGCTATAACTTGGATTACTTTGTGAAAACACAGCTTTTATTGAATTGCATAAACATGGAAATCAATTATGCTCTTCGCCCTCTTTGCATGTGTGATTCTAACATCCCCTATTCATCAGCAAACAAGGATGCTTGTACAGATGTAAGGATGCAAAGTATATTCTGCTGGGAAGGAATAAGAGCAAATGGATCAACACAAACACTTAACATTATTTTGTAGTACTAAAGTACTCCAAAGCACTCATATTCCAATAATAATAGAACATAACAAAATGAAGACATAAAAGAAAAACTGAATTGCAGATTGTCCTCCATGGATTTGAAAGTAAAGAATTATTGCATATTGCACCTGGGGGTTAAACTAAATAGAATTTATAAAAAAAAAAAAATTTTAATTGGTATATAAGTGTGTACATATGCAAAACAAAAATTAACCACTCCAGTTATCAGATATAAAGAATTTCCCTTTTGTGCCATGACTACAATATCCACATTGATCAAGTACATTATAATTCTTCAGCTGGCTATCTCCCAACACTTGCCTAGACTTTTTTGTGTTAATTAACAACTTATCAGAGGCATAGGATAAAAGCTTTACGAATAACAACACCAGGGATAACAGCTAATGAGTTCTAAAGATGAAATATGGAGGTAACATTGGCTGCCAAACTTCAAATCAGCAGGAGTTCCGAGCTTAACACTCACGCTGCCAGGAGGAACCACAAAGGTGACCATGAAAGGTGTCTCCGCAGGGTATAAGTAATAGGGGGCTCAGTATTACGTATTGAATATTACATGATGCATGGTGAGGTAGCGGGAAACTATTAAGCCACTGCAGAGACACATCTGCTGCTCAGTCAGGTAAGACATCAAATCACAGACGTAGAGACATGTTTAGCAGGTACACAGACATAGGGTATTGTTATCGCATAACTCAGCAGCTATTAACTGTACACTGACTACTGTTCATTGTCATCGGGGCTGCCACCAGAAACTAAAGGGCCCAGTACAAACGTAAAAGGCAGGGCCCCCCATCCTTCCTTCTATTACTCCACCCCCATTTTTAAATGACCTCGAATTCTCTCCCAACAACTCCATGCCCCAGTTCTATCTAACCCCTGCTGAGGTTTACGTACCTCTCTGCTCCTTCTCTTCTTCTTCTTACTGGCTCCTTATGACTCCTCTCCATTGATATTGTTGGTTATGTGACGCCAGCAATGATTCAGGGAGACTCTCAGTCTTGTCGCTCCTGTCTTGGAGCCGGGTGCCTCTCTCTCGGAAAGTTGACACATGGCGGGACGGGAGCAAATGGGAGTGGAGGAAGATATGATGCCTCCAACGGGGGTCCACTGCCACATTCCTTAGTTCAGCGTGGATGCCCCCTTTCTCTCACATCTCAGGAGCAGCTGCTGCCTAGAAAGGGAGCTCACTACATTCCCTTAATCCGCTGTGGAGGCCCCCCTCTACTAATAAATCTGTATGTGGTTGGGCCCCATACTGCTGTACTTCCTGTACCCCCCCCCCCTTCCCCCCCATGATGCCCCTGGTCAACATACTACAGCAGGGGGATTTTGGGGGAACAGTGGGATTTTGATTTCAAAAGAGGAATTGTCCTCCTAGAAGAGGTATGGTTGCATGTTAATTATTCACAAGTAATAATAAGATATGTCTCCAATACTGAGTGCTTGCAGACAAGGCTTTACTCTTAGATAGGCAACATTGCCCTGCCCTAATTACCACAGGAGGGATACTAATATAACTTACAGTCCATCAATTATTAGCAACCAGAAATAGGCCTTACAATTTGTTTTTACTTGGCACCTCCTGAATATCTGTAGGAATCAGTCCCTGCAAGTTATTCCCTGCAGGCACACGGCATCTGTGTTTGATTATTGAAGAAATTATATAAAAGCTGGAAATGCTGTCTTAGTGCCGTGATAAGTTATCATTTCATTATTGCCAGAGATCAGAGGGACAGTCGACCGATTGAAAAAGAATAAAGGATGGAACAGGATCAGCAATAATCTAAAGTGTCAAAACAGGCAGCAGTGTTGCTAAAAGCTCAATTTCTTAACTGTAAAAGAACATATATATACCATAGCATATATATGCCACCTTTTTAGAGTTCCATAAAAAAAATTAAAATAGGGAAGGTTGTATCTACTTTTATTTCAAGGAAATATCTATTTTTAACCATTTCATTCTCTCTGAGTTAATGTTAGGGGGATGCTGCACAAGATTAGTAACAGTCCTCATTAGTATCTGAATTTGTCAGTTGTCTTACTGGTGGGTCTAGCCCTTACACAGTGTGCCTCTCACTATACTCCACTGCAGTTACAGACAGCCATATAATTGTCCCCTCAAGTCTTCTAGGATATTCCCATCCTTGCATTGTTCTGGTCCTTTACAAATAACTCAATGACATTCCCTGATTGGACAATTCAGCCACAGTTCAGATAAAAATCTCACTGTTGCTACTCTAGACCATTGTTGTTGTTGCTTGACCTTCCTCTGACAATGGAGAGTTCTTGCACTTTTGGAATAAGTATCAAATGTCTTATTATTCCTAATCTTAAATAATAACAATTAAGCAAAGTGTTTAAATAGAAGAAGATCTTACATTCTGCGGTTTGGACAGCCAATCAGGATGTTTTAGACCTAACTAGCCTCAACATTCACTGTGTGTATGGACATAAAAAAACACTGATACTTATCTCCATCCTATTGTGAGCCATCAGATGCCAAATGTGACGGCCGGTAGATAGGATCTGAAGATAACCACTTAACTAATTTGACTTTTACTGATGTCACCAACTGACCATGCTAATGGAAACCCATCAGATCGGATGTGTATGGTCAATTATGACAGAGATCCAGCGGCTAGAAGATTGAACAGTGCAAGACCAACTTTCAAGTCCAAACCACTGTCTAAAGTCAGGTAATTGAAATATTTGAGGGTTTATTTTAGAGTACCATTAATTCAGTTACTGTATATACTCGAGTATAAGCCGACTTTTTCAGCACATTTCTAATGCTGAAAAAGCCCCCCTCGGCTTATACTCGAGTGAGTCCCGTTCTCTCAGCTCTTAACTTCCGCAGTGGAACGCATGTACGTTCCAAATGCCGAACTTCCTGTTAGTGGAACGCACAAGCGTTCCACTGCGGAAGTTAAGGGCTGAAGAAAATCCCTCCCTCCCTCCCTACCAGGCACAGAGGAGAGTAAACACAGGGGAACACATCCAGAGTTCCTCGTCAATGATAAAGAGATGTAAGTTGTGTGTACTGTCCTAAAGACAGCCTAGAAGCAGACGGGCGCGGTACCTGGGGTAAGCAGTTTATCTAGTAATTATTAATGACAAACATATCCTCTCCAATATTTTCCAAATTGTGGCATCTGCTAGCCCATGTGAACGCTATATACACTATATATACACTCTATAGACACCTTACTAATATGGTTGCTGATTTTTTGGTACATTTGGAGACATTTTGGGAGCCTGAGTTTATTAAAAGAAGCAAGTCATTTCCCACCCTAGGCTTATACTCGAGTCAATAAGTTTTCCCAGTTTTTTTGTGGTAAAATTAGGTGCCGCGGCTTAAATTCGGGTCGGCTTATACTCGAGTATATACGGTAACAGCACAATACTTTTAAGTTATTTTGTACATGAGCATTCTAGCCATGATCTGGGGGTAAATGTATCAAGCTGAGAGTTTTCCGGCGGGTTTGAAAGGGGAGATGTTCCCTATAGCAACCAATGAGATTCTAGCTATCATTTTGCAGAATGTACTAAATAAATGATAGCAAGAATCTGATTGGTTTTTCAAACCCTGCCGGAAAACTCTCAGATTGATACATTTACCCCTTGGAATCTACGCCCTAAGAATGTACAGATGGAACCAATCTCTTTTAGCCTAATTGCACAATTGTTCTGGTGTGCCACACCTTGCACCAGCTGTTGTGCCACCTGGCACTAGCCGCACAAGCTCACATATTGTGGCACAATGGGGTATATTTACTAAACTACGGGTTTCAAAAAGTGAAGCTGTTGCCTACAGCAACCAATCAGATTCTAGTTATCATTTATTTCATACATTCTACAAAATGACAGCTAAAATCTGATTGGTTGCTTTAGGCAACATCTCTACTTTTTCAAACCCGCAATTTAGTAAAAAAAAACCCAAAGTCTTGGGTGGGGTTACTGTGGTCTGATCTAGCACATCTTCTTCACTTTGGAGGGCTCTGGATTACACCAGTAGGCTAGGAATCCTTAGCATCATGTCAATTTGTGCACAGACTATGTTTTGCACCTTGCTAAATATATTTTATAGTACATATACTTTTTGCGCAAATGGTAACGCACTTGTGTTGAAGGACTTACGTTGTGTTCTCCTATCCATTTCAAACTTCACCCTTGCCAGTCGCTGTCCCAACCCCACCGAAAATACAAAATCTAAGGTCATGCAAAGAAAGAAGGATCGGAGGTTTACATCGTTGCTCTTTTCAGATTCAACCATGTTATTATTTAGTTATTATGCCATTATTTAGTTATTATGCAGAGCTGTATACATAATGTTGTAAACACTCAACCATTGCTTCCTTAGTGGGGAGAGTTTCACTAAGGAGGCAAGTTCATCTTCTGTCATACAATCCAAAAGTTCATCTGGAATATGTACAGCAACTCCGGTAGCTGGCAAGAACAGCTTGATTTAAATATGTAAGGTTGAAGAACACTATCTCAGTCTGCACCAAGTGTTATCACTGCCTTACACCCCTGATTTAATAAAGAGCTTGTACAGCCTGGGCCATACAGATAGCACTAACATCTCTTTAATCATTCGTATTTTTGATGATCAGTATCTGTAGGATACGATGCAGGACTTTTTTTTTTTTAATCTAAGCGTCAGGCAATCTGTTTTTCTTCCAAAACATTTTTTCTAAACAGTGCAGCGACGTTCATATGCCTCAACTTGATAAAAATCCAATTAATAATTAGCATAATTAATAGGCACAGCTTTCTTACCCCCACAATGATTTAGAGCCAGATCTAAAACCTAATCTATATCTCAGTTTGCCTTTTCGTATACCTAGCATGCTTACACGTAATGTTTACATATACATCATGTCTGAAAATGGAAGATGTCAGAATTAGCCATGGATGATTTCACAACTAAGGAAAAGGAATTGCAGGTCAATGATAAGTGAAAAAAAATTCTGGGATTTAAAAAAAATAAAATGATTTACAAATACAATCTATTTATTTATACAATAATAATGGTAGAAATAAAAGGCTGCATTTACTCCTATATATCAATGCAGACTGTACACTGAGTTTTCTGCATTTCCTTATGCTGTTCAAATCTGGATTTCCTGTGAGTACATAAAAACGTACATTCATATGGAGAATAAAAGGTAGAATTATAAACCCTGAAACATACACAAATAATGCAAAGATGCTGTCCCAGGGCATAATTACAAACAGCGGTCACATTGTTTAAATTATAATCAAGGATGTATATTTCACAGGTTATTCTGAATGTCTCTTCAATCAGGATGTAGAAGACATCCTCTAACAAAGGCTTTTCTGAAGCACATTGCATAAACCTGTTTTTTATCCCAATGTGCAATTATACTATGAGACAGGCTTAATCAAGAACTTGTATCAACTCTGGTGGAAAATAATTAAAACTAAAAATACCATAGAGTGGGTGTCTGCACACTTTTATTTTACAAAATTGCTAAAACGTTTGATTTACCAAGATTCATTCTTTTACCGTATTTTGCAGGGTTAAATACATTAAACAGGCTAGTAATTACAGGTATATTATAAGGGAATCGATCAAACATAGATTTTGGCAGCTACAATAAGCCATTTATTTCTTTATTGTATGGTGCCGTATAGATTTTCTGGAATAACTGCCTTTGAGAGCTGTGTCTAGTTATATATTACAAGATACCAGGGGAAAACAATGAATAATGTGTCATTCTGTGGATATTTTGATGCTGGTCAGTTATATTCATAGGCGTCACATACCAAGTAATCCAAAAGCATATTGGTGGCGATTCAATTAGATCTGGGTTGCTTCACACTTTATCTTTCTGCATGGAATGTGCTTGGAGTAATTCAATTACAAGCACTGCGGTAACCATCTAGACTGAAAATCGGCCTTAATTTGCTCATTTTTGCTTGCACCCCTAAGAGGCAACTAGCATCTTTCTAAATCGACCAATAGAGTACTAGTCGTTCCAACACACAGCGTGATATGACTTGGTCAGCTAAGGGTAAAGCCAAGGTCGATCAGGGAGTGTCCAGCACTGACTGTGGTCAGTAGGTGGGTCTCAAATACTATAGTGAAAGAAGCATTGTCTATAGATGAGGCTGGATGATCTGCAGGCCATGGTCAGAGCAGTCAGACTTTTTATTTTTAAGAAATTTGGAGGAATACTAACATTGTGCTCTGCAGATTGTTTGTATCACAACTCTGGGGCACGTCCAGAAGTCAATCTTAAAAGTTTAGGATCTGTCTCTAGTTCTGATAATCCTAATAAAAAATGATTTAATTTCTGAGAGAAGGAAAGTACTACACAGAAAAGTGCTTAACAAATATATAGAGTACTAGCTGAATTATCCGTCGTTCCCCGAGGTTAAATCTTCAAGTTATCAATCAGCTGGATGTAACTACCAACCTTTTAAAAATAATTAAAAGCTTAGCAGCTCTTCCAACACACCCATTAAGCAGCTGCCCAGTGTCATTTTTGTTTTTATATTAAATGTCATCCAAATCCATCCATTGGAAGGTCCAGAACAAGCTCTCCGGGTCAAAGTTCTGCTGAGTATACACCAATGGGATGTCTGACCGGGAACTCAACCCCCTAGTATGTCTTCTGAGATTGAATGTTAAAAGTCTGTGAAGTTTTCGTCCAAATTCCTCCAGTGGAAGGCTCAGAACAGGCTCCCCAGGTCAAAGTTCTGCCCAGTGTACACCAACGGGAGGTCTGACCAGGACGCTAACCCCCCTAAAACCTGGCCAGGATCCAACTGGACCACCTCACATTGGTTTCAATCCAGTCAGTGTGCGAGTGTCGAAATGCAGGCTCAGAACAGGCTCCCCGGGTCAAAGTTCTAGCCAGTGTACACCAACTAAAGGACCGTCCGGGAGCCTAACCCCCCTAAAACCTGACCAAGATTGAACTGGACCACCTTCCGTTGGTTTCATTCCAATCAGTGTACGGGTGTCTGAATGCAGGCTTAGAATAGTCTCCCCAGGTCAAAGTTCTGGCCAGTGTACACCAATAGGAGGTCCAACAAAATACTAGACTCTGGAAACAAACAAGTGAGGGAATGGGAGAGGGACTATTGGAAGACCATCAGATCGAAGGTGGCCTCCAGTTCAATCTCTACTTTAATCAAAGAGAATACCTTTATTTTAGATGGTATCTCACTCCCAATAAACATTCTAAAATATATCCAACTACCTCCCCTGATTGCTGACGGGGCTGCGGACAAAGGGGTACCTTTCTTCACATCTGGTGGTCATGCCCAAAGATCTTCTCCTTCTGGGATAAAGTCTGGAACCTTCTGTCTTCCCTTCTCCAATGTCCTGTTAGGAAGGACACTTGGTCCTTCCTCCTCTGTTATCCTATACAGGATATTGGCAGTACCTCAGCAAAGTTGGCCTCTCATGTCCTGGCCCCCGCATTGTTTGGTTGCAAAATCATGGAAGACGTTTGACCCTTCCTGCGTCTATTCGCTGATATCTCACATCGGGTTTATTGCTCATATAAAAAAAAAATCAGCTACTACCTGCATGATACGGATGAGAAATTCCACCAGATTTGGGTGCCCTCACTATCCAATCTTCTCCCCTCCGCTCTCCGGAATACCCCCTCACTGTTTAACCCTACATTGATTTACACCCTCTTTCTCCTGCCATCTCTGACTGTTCTGATAGTCAATGCTCCCTATATGTGACCTCCACTCTTTGCTCAGTGCAGCAGGGTACCTATCTTTACTGTGACTGGGGACTTCCACGGGACAGCTTTTATAAGACTGTAGGGAAGCTGAAGAATCTCAAGTATGAGTTGAAATGCATCAGACTCTTGATACATCCAATCACAAGCCTACTATTATGGTCGATGTGTTGCGGATGCTGCCCAGCAGAGTAAGTACTGCACACTGTTATACTGTACAAATGGTGATGGTCATAGAGTCAGGACCGCCACCTATGTACCAGTGTGGGTATAAGGAGAATTTTGGAAACCTCAACCTCAAAAGGATGTTGTATTTTGATTTCACAACCACTTGGCACAGTAGTTAGCTTTCCTGACTAACAGTGTGAGGGTTATAGGTTCAAATCTGTGTGGAGTTTGTTTATTACCCCCTGTTGACTTCCACAGTCAAAAAACATGGAAGTAGGTTAATTGGAACTGCTGAAAAAAAATTGACCCTTGTTTGGTAGAGAAAATAGGGGTCTACTTATCAAGCTGTGAGGAGCCAAAAATATGGAGAAACCTATTTTCTCCTGAGAATGGCTATCGCAGCTCTTCTCTTAATTCCTCAAGGGGTTAAAGCAGAAAAAAATCACAGATGTCTCCTGCCTTGACCTAGTTTACTCTGGTCACTACAATCCTCGTAGAACTCTATGGGGACTGTGATCTGATCCAATTTAACAAGCAAAGCCTTAGAAATCGAAATACACATTAACTTACCTTTTTAATGGGGTCACTGCCAGAGAAACTGCTGTGGATCCTTTGCCGGATCCCACTGCTCTGCGCATGGGTGACCTTAGCCACGCAATAGCCACAGAGGGTCACTTCTTTCTTTCGACCTGCAGCGTTAGGCTGCACGTGAAGGGGTTTATTGTGAATTTAGTTGGAGGGCTTTCACTAATTATCACTGGTGAAAAATAAACAGTAAGAAATTAATAAACATGGAGCTGTTCTGCTGTTAAAATATTTGTTAGAACACACAAAAACACAT
This sequence comes from Mixophyes fleayi, assembly GCF_038048845.1. Classification (NCBI taxonomy): domain Eukaryota; kingdom Metazoa; phylum Chordata; class Amphibia; order Anura; family Limnodynastidae; genus Mixophyes; species Mixophyes fleayi. The sequence goes on from NC_134410.1 coordinate 34,331,767, forward strand.
TAATATATGGAAGGTAGAATGCCTCTACTTCTCTACACCTGCAGCTTCCCGAAACACAGAGCCCCACTTTTTGGTCGACAATTAAATTAGCCTTTATGAGTAATTATGGCTCATATTTCCATCAGTAGGGTCATTAATCAATAAAAATCAAATTGAAATGTGATTATTTCTTAGTAATTAAGACATGAACTTTTGACCAGCACCGAAACTTAATTTGTTAATATGTTCAACATTTTTTTTTTTTACTAGAATGCTGACGAACTCATAAAGACTTTGCCTTCAGCAAATCAATACCAACTGGGCTATTAAACAGCATGCATAGCGAAAATTGCTTGCTACCTCTCTGAAGCCTGGGTGTACTGCAGGTCACACAAAAGGGCACATAATTGAATCTTGCACCTAATTACATTTCAATCTATAATGTTACATCTGAAATGATGATGGGCTTATGAAGGCCTCCTACTGAGATAATGCATGGTGAAATCCAGACATCATTTTGAACCTCCTGGATTTTTCTGGCTTTACAATCCAATTCCGCAACTGCTGCACAGATGTATTTAGTTTTAATTATGGTGGAAATTATGTGTTTGTAATATGTAGACTATAAATAAAATTCAGAAATCGAAATGTATACTTAAAGAGCAAGTAAAGACATTATTTGACATTAATACATGTTGTGTATTACTAGCTGGATAACATATCTGATGCAACAAAAATGTTTATATTTAACTATATCCATCACGCACTCTTTCAACTATCTGCAGTGATTTGCCATTTTAGGAGTGAGACATTTTTATAACTGATCAGGCACCCCGTGACGGACAGGTTTGCAGATTGCTCTGTAGAAATGTTCTTTGTGGAACTATACATATGGATAGAGTCAATGATGTCAAAGCAGCTTAACTTACTGCAGTCTCAGCTTTGTTGTCTTGTGGCTTCAGCTGACTGTAATGGCGTGGTCAGGTAATGTCAAGTTAATACTGGACTGTATTTTACCTTTATGGTTCATATATGAAAATGTACATTTAGGGTTTAGTGTCCCTTTAATGTTACTAACATTTTTGCTTGATTTGTTTTAGTTACAAAAATACAAAGACCGTCTCATTGGAGGTAACAGGCAGAAAAGTGACATTTTCATGTCTCTACCCACAATGCCTCAGTACAGATGGTATCTTGCATTGTCTAGCATGCATACATTTTAATGGAATTACTAGAGTAGTTTCTATGATGGTAAACTGAAAAAGGTCATTTTAATGAAACATAGGGAGCACTTTTGCCTACTTTTTGACTCTTGGGAAGGTTTGTTTTGGGTCCTTCTTGAATATATTGCCTATTAATGTATAGTTTTTTTTGCCAAGAGCAGAACAGACCCAATCTTGGTATACCAAGTTACATTAGTTCAGGTTATATCCTTCATTTCTGAGAATGCACAGAGCTATTTCATGCAGGATACGCTATGCAAATGGACATATACCCGAACATGAATCGACCACCCCTTTCATTCATTTTACCTTTTCCATTATTTGCCTAAAATACTCCTCATATGAGCCTCTTATGTCGTAAATAATTAATGGTTAAAACAGAGCCTGCCCTATTTATAGTAATCCAGAATCTTCCCCATTAAGGTACATAAGTTCATCTAACCTGCATTCAGCAAGAAGCAATTATATCAGTCTGATTTCAGCTTCCTCCACCTATGGGAACACACAAAACTTAGCTCCAGCAGATGCTGCCATCTTGACATGCTAATCCATAGGTTTCCCAGAAGAAAGTTGCAAGTTGCTAAAAGAAAAAACCCTCATGTGGGTCCACATATTTGCAACTTCTTATTTTCCTTTTCATTCAATTTTTCTTGTCATATAAGATTCATAATGTTCCCAGTTTGGGCATTGATCACGGCCTGTATTCATATACCCATGTTCATAATTCCATGTTCATAGACCCGTATTCATAGACTGGTATACATAGAACCATGTTCATAGACCCGTATTCACAGACTGGTATTAATAGACCCATGTTCATAGACCCATGTTCACAGACCCGTATTCATAGACCGGTATTCATAGACCGGTATTCATAAAACCATGTTCATATACCCGTATTCACAGACTGGTATTAATAGACCCATGTTCATAGACCCGTATTCATAGACCCATATTCACAGACTGGTATTAATAGACCAATGGTCATAGACCCATGTTCATAGACCCGTATTCATAGACCCGTGTTCACAGACTGGTATTAATAGACCAATGTTCATAGACCCATGTTCATAGACCCGTGTTCATAAAGCGGTATTCATAAACCAGTACTCATGGACCAGTGTTCATAAACCCGTGTTCATAGACCCATATTCATAGACCCGTATTCAAAGACCCATGATCATAGACCTGTGATCATAGACCCATGATTATAGACCCATATTCAAAGACCCATGATCATAGACCCGTATTCAAAGACCCATGATTATAGACCTGTGTTAATAGAGCCGTATTTATAGAGCCATATTCATAGATTCATGTTCATACACCAGTATTCATAGACCCATATTTATAGACCAATGCTCAAAGTATTCATAGACCTGTGTTCATAGACCTGTATTCATAGAGAGGTATTAATAGACCCATATTTATAGACCAATGCTCAAAGACCAGTATTCATAGACCCGTGTTCATAGACCTGTATTCATAGAGAGGTATTCATTCACCAGTATTCATAGACCCATATTCATAGACCAATGCTCACAGACCAGTATTCATAGACCCGTATTCATAGACCCGTGTTCATAGATGGTCTATGAACACTGTGAGCATTGGTCTAGACCCGTATTCATAGACTACACTACTCTATTTTGGAGTAGTGAACAAGGATTACAGGATACTGTAGATAATTAGCTACACGAGAGAATGAAGGTGTACAGTGATGTGCTGCTTTCTGTAATAACAGCCATGGACATGACATACATAGGGATCTGAATTCTCGCTATGCAATGATAATGAAGTTCTTTAGCTGGGCTTCATGGTAAAAGATTGCATTACACTGGAATACTAACATGGGCTGTTCTGTAAGAATAATGTATTTAAGGCTTTCAGTGATGGCTATCAGAGAAAGATTTATATTCCTGCTGCTTCTCTGCATGCTCGGCTGGGCCACTAGAGCTGAGACAGCAGATCTGTGTCTTGATGCAGGTGAGTCCTGACTCATCTTTGTTCGGATCTCTTTCCCAGCAGGCTCTACAGCAGAGAGGCTAAAACACGGCCTAAATCACCAACAGATGACACTGCATAACTTGTGCCAATTTGTTTTATTTAATCACAAAACGAATTCCTGCTGAACACTGTAAGTTATATATAAAAAATAGTGTTATATATTTTAATAGAATTCTGATTTTCCCAACGCAGGGAAAGAAATGTAAGAAAATAGATGTTACGCTGGCACGGTGGTCAGCATTGCTGCCTCACATCGCTGAGGTCCAACCTGGATGCTATCTGTGTGGAGGGGTTTTCTCCAGGTGCTCTGGTTTCCTCCCACACTCCAAAGACATACTTAATTAGCTTATGACGAATTTAACTCTAGTTTGTGTGTATGTGTTGGGGAACATAGATTGAAAGCTCCATTAGGGCAGAGACTGATATGAATGATTAAATATTCTCTGTAAAGCACTGCATAATATGTAGGCACCATATAAATAGTTAGTTAGTTAAGATATATGAAAATGATTAAGAAAACTTTGCTATGTGTTGATGATTATTTTGTCTCCCATGGATTCAAAAATTCATAACAGTGACCGATGTTTGGCGCTGGTGACAATATGTGGTACGTTTTTAACACTTTTGTTATATTATTACTGGATAATAATATTAATAGCAAAAAAAAACATTAATAAGTAATTTCTCTTCTAACTTATTGGGATATTTCAACTCTATATTTCTGTATCTAAAGAACTTTTTACACCCACATACCTCCCAATTGTCCTGATTTCAACGGGACAGTCCCAAATTAAGGGCACTGTCCTTCTATCCCGCATGGGGACATGTTTCTTCTACAGGGGGGAATAGGCAGCCTTGTGCTGTAAAGTGCTAGGCAGCCTTCTGGGGATGTGGCCACGGTTTCACTTATGTTCTCCTTGTGTTTGTGTGGGTTTCCTCCGGGTGCTACGGTTTCCTCCCACACTCCAAAAACATACTGGTAGGTTAATTGGCTGCTAACAAATTGACCCTAGTCTGTCTGTCTGTCTGTCTGTGTGTGTCTGTCTGTGTGTGTGTTAGGGAATTTAGACTGTAACCTCCAATGGGGCAGGGACTGATGTGAGTGAGTTCTCTGTACAGCGCTGCGGAATCAGTGGCGCTATATAAATAAATGATGATGATGATGATAATATTTCCAAGCCAATAGTGGTTTTCTTACATTTATTTTCCAACTGCATTTACCAACATGTCCGATAATAATGCAATCTAATTTGATTACTATCAGCCATTACGGTTGGCTTTGGTCTACGTTGTGATATCGGGCCAGTTGCAAAATCACAGAGCGCGTGGCTAGCATAACATATACATTGCATGAGACATATCTGCACAGGCGAGCTCGCTGTACTGTAGCAGTCTTATGTAAATGCTCTCCCGTTAGTGTAAAGAGAGATGGCTTTATAAATGACTCTCAGCAACGAGACATTATAATTGCCAACAATTATTCACTGAGCGAAGTGTTAAAATGGATGATATTACTGTCAGTTTTAGGCTTCTGTCTTCCATAACGAATGAGCTCATACCTTTCATTTATTTTTTATTAATCATCTTAATTCTGCTGCAGTGTTGCACCAGTCACCCAGTGTTATAAATATGTTAAAAATGAAGTTTTATGCCAGTCTTTACTGCTTAGATATTTCTTTTTTTTTTTGTGTGTTGCACCCGTAAAACCTGATTTATTGAATGTTCAACAACATTAAACAAACTTAGAAACCAAATGTCTCCAGGGAGCAAATCAGTCTAGCTTCAGATCGATGTAACTTTGTCGCTGGCAAGTAAAAAAATAGTTTCCTAATGACTGTTTGAAGTCTATAGGCAGTGTGTTTTTTAATCAATCTGTGAACAAAATAACAAAATAATGCAAATAAATCATTCACTCCAGGCTTAAAATAATTTGATCTTGAATGTGACTAATCACTATTTTTTTCTGCCTCTTCTCAGGTTAATGAATAGAAAGTAGGAGTGGTTTAGTTAACTTTATAATAAAGCGTCACTTTTCTAAAACACAGTCATTTTTTGCAACCCATACCTACCCCATCGAATCCTCATTCAATATTAAAAAGTAGGAAATTATCCTATCAAAAAGAGTATAAAGAACTACCATAAAAACATCTATTTTTGTAAAAAATTATGGTAAAAAAATAACATAAGTTTAAGTGAAGCCCTAAGCTGAGGGCAATTCAAATATTGTGTTATACTTCATCAGCACTGACCATTAGGGGTTAAACAATTTTGGCAGCCAGCCTGTCACTCTTGGGGGAGTGGCTTTCCAAGATTAGCTTGGATTAGTGGGCTGGCTCTCTTGGTTCTGGGTTTCAGATACCTCCCTCCCGCCCGGCATAAACTGGTCATGCTACAATTTAATTCCTTGTCTTATGACAAGGCGCAGTGAGTAGAAGAGCAATGCAGTCAGCGACTAATCGAAGGTGCTACCGTTGTATTGGCCGCACATCACTGCCCCTTTTTCAGTAACCTGACTCTTGGTCCTCTGGGGCGGAGGATATCTTGTCGTATGCGGCAATGTGAGTCCAGAAGGGGGCAATTGCGATGACGCCAAGTTTAGTACCGGCCAATCGTAAAGACTTGGGATTTGTAAAGTCTTGGGACAGCGGTATTGAGATTCACCTTACGCTGTATTGGTTTAAAGATTGGTTGTTAGCTGACTGCTTCGCTCTCGTCGCCATCAGAGTTCTAAATAAAATTTTCCACTAAATAAAATACGCCCTTTTTTGCCAAACTTATATCTGGTGTCCGTGTCGTTATTTTAGATAATAAGGTTATCAGTGGTTAACTAAAAGGTTTAAGTGTAATGATAAAAGGTATTAACACTGAGCATTTTAATAAACTATATGTTTACTTTTTAACTAAAAACATTTTAGTTCGAATTTGAAGCAAAAATGTATTGTTTGTTCCCACATTTTTTCAGATTCATTAATTTTTATAAAATATCTCCAAGTATGGCTCTCTCTAAACGTGGCAGCGTAACTGCACTTGCTAAGCCATTGTTAAAGTGCATCTGTCAAGAAGGTTTGAAAAATGTAACCTTAAAGCAGCAATTCCACAGATGTTTTTTTTCTTTAAATAGCAAGTTAAGTACTTTTTAAGAATACATCTTATAGTCATGTTTCTTAGCTGTCCTACAAATCATTATCTCCTTTTCAAAATCTCTCTGGAGGATACAAAATATGTCTCCCAGTTACACAGGCAGAGGCTCACAGCATGCCATGTGAAGACAGAGGGGGGAGGAAGAAGGGGATGATTTTGCAGTACACAGTGCAATCAAATTTAACAGGGGCATTCATAGCCTCTGCTCACTACTTCATGTGACTGGTTGCCATGGTAATCCATGACACTGCAGAATTACACATCATTAACAGCAGCTTAAAAAAAAAACTAACCAAGTGGGGAAAAATCATAAAAGTGTGCCATTGTGGCTAATTACTTCCTTAAAATAATCCGTAGGCAATATTTAATGCAGTTGTTGGCATGGGCTGTCCTGTGGGCTGAAGATTCCGTGATACTAATCACATGTTATCATGGAGAACCAATGTGCTGAGGACTGTTGGCATCACAAATGGTTTCTTAGGAGCACAGTAAGCCAGTAAGTCCTTCATGCTCTAATTAATACTCATGAAATAATACCTGGCCAGCTAACCAGCTACATATGTAAACAGTTCACATGTTAAAATATATGGCTGTAATACACATGTTAATTAAACCATGTCCCCTCAGATATCTGTTTTAGTGTACGTGTGCGTATGTAACATGTACTCTCTAAATATATGTTAGCTAGCTGCCTGTTTCCTCCATCTCTTTCACCCCACTAACCAAATGAAGATGTAGAATCCTTCCCATTTTGTAATTTCTTGGTTGTGTTAATTAATTATACAGCATGTGCTTAAATTACAAGATAATAAATGTTTGCGATACAGCTTCTTCTGGATGTCAAATCACTTTTAGACAGACATCAAACAAGCATATTGTCTGGGATTCCCATGACATCAAGGCAGAAGCGAAACACATGAGCATAGCTGCTCAAGCTTGAAATTATTATTTTAATGGGATGCGAGTGTACAGCAGTTCATACACAAACAAATGGGTGAAAAAGGATTTGCAGGGAGTTTTTTTTGCTTCTTTGTTAACAGAAAGTCCTTGAAAGATATCTCACAATAACTTTAAATAATCATCTTTTTCATTCTCTCTCTCGGTATTGTTCGTTAAACTGACCTACACTTCATTAGAAACTCATTATTAGAGTATGCAAAGCAATTTTTTTTGCGTGTTTCAAATTACTTTTACAATGAGCCACCATGAGTAAGTGTAGTGGAAGCCACAAAGTTATTTATTAAATGGGTTATAAATTATCTTTTAATATTTTTTCCTTTAACACAGAATTTGCAAACAACAAATGCACTTTAAACAGGAAGGTCAGATTAGAAATGTACTTGAAAGCTTAAAATGTTAAATGTAACACATGGTTTTGGGAATTGTTAGATAAAAAAGTTCTTTACATATATCCAAAATTAACCAATTTCATTTATTTAAAAAAAACAAACAGCAATAACATTATGATATAACTGTGCTGAGTGCTACTGTTTACAAGCCTTTAAAAGAATTGCACTTTAATCTGCCAATTCATATATCATAATCAATATCAATTCATAATCATATATGTATATAAAAAATGTTCATATATTTTATTGTCTATATATGCCTATAATGGGGGGTTGTTTTATTTGGCCATAATGGATTGTTGTATTTGAACAGCCTAATCATTTGGGCATACTTACCAACTTTTGAAATTAGTTTTCTGGGAGCCTGCCAGGGGAGATGGGCGTGATGGGGGGCGGGGCTCCAAAATCACGTCATTTTGGACCCACCCCAGTGACGTAATAACGCAAATGCGTCATTTTACAGCAGGGGGCGGGGCCAAACGCCGCAATTCCTGGTGAATCGCGGCGTTTTGGATCTAATTCTGCCCACTTCACTAGGAAGTGGGCAGATCCGGGAGATTGCCTCACTCTCTAGGGAGTCCGTGAGACTCTCGCAAAATTCAGGAGTCTCCCGGACATTCCGGGAGAGTTGGCAAGTATCCATTTGGGGTCTGTTAACATATGCATTATAATACAATTTTTGCACATTTTCAAGAGAGAACTCCAAGTCATTAAGGACAGCAAGGCAAAAAATGAGTAAATTTAATCCTAGACAAACCATGTTACAATTCTAGGGGTGCAAATTAGTTTATTATTTTGCATGTAAGGAAAATACCAGCTGCTTTTTCATGAAGCACAAACATCCTTGATAGCTTTATTTTTACACTGAAATTTAAAGTTGATCTAGGACATGCCTTACCCCAATTATAAATCTGTCCTCACATTTTTTTTTTTTTTTTTTAACTTTTTATTAGAAACATCTTTTCCCATAGAAAATGCATTACAGAATTTCGAGAGGTTAAACAGAAATAAATAACACATGTTTACATACAACAGGTTCTCTCGCACTTGGGAGATAAATATATATTTATCTATCTAATATTGCAAAGATGTTATTTTAACTTTTCAAGTTTGAAGGGTATAAAAAAAAGGGGGGGGGGGGTATACAGGGACCAAAGGGAGGGACGGGGGGGGGGGGGGGGGGCGGGGGGTGTATGTGATTCACGCATCCAGTAAGAGAACAGGTATGTTTGCTTAGCAATATCTTTCCACTAGAACTGAAGTGGAGATTGATTGTGATACATGGCCCATGGGGTCCAAGTTTTGTAGAAGGAGACGGAGGAGCCCCTCAGCACACTAGTAATATGCTCCATTTGGTAAGTGTGCCAGATCCGACTGCAGACCATGTCCTCACATTTTAAATTTACTTCCGCCTCCAATACAACGTGGTTTTGCCAAGGTGCAAAGTTACTCCTTTTATTTTGCTTTGCTCCCGTTAATGACTCAGGCCCCAAGTTTCTAGAAGCCAACTGACAGCAACGCTCCAAGGACAAGACAGAGAGAACATCAGGTTGTCTACGCTGCAAGATCAGGTAAGAGAGAACGGCACAATTGTCTAAATTTCAATACTGAATTTTACTGTAACGAGTACCGTCAACACGTAGCCCCCTATGTGCAGTATGATAATATGTTTGCAGAATGAAGTATGTTTTCTGCATTAATAAATATTTCAGAATTTTGCAAGACTGGGGACAATTCTTTTCTTGAAAACAAGATTCTGCCAGTGCTCATTATATATACTATATAGTGAATCATCTAAATTATTCTCACAGCACTGTCCTTTTTACTGGTTTATTTTGTGTAGTTTATTGAGAAGTATGCAAGGCTGCTCTGATCAGCAGCAGTGAATGATTTGTCTATTTAAATAATAATAATAATTATATATATATATATATATATATATATATATATATACAGTGATAAAAGTAGGCTGGTATATGGTGGTTTACTTCTACTGTTGTCAAATTACATTTTGTATCAGCAATCAATAATCTGTAGTAAATTTAGACACATAATTACAGATTTGTTGCTGTATATAAGCATAAACATTGGTGGTGGTAGTGGTAGTGGTGTGTGTGTGTGTGGGGGGGGGGAATACTGGTGTATTAGCCTAGGACGATTGGCACCCTTAATCTGCTGCTCTGACAGACACACAGCACTAGACTCAAAGCCTTGCATAAACTCTCATTCTTGACTATATCTGTCGACTCTTTCATTAATTGAACTTCACCTAATAAAACTGAATGTCCTACCTCACGGCCCAGCAACCTTTTAGAACACTATAATGTATTTACACATTGTCCCTCCTGACATTTATCTGCTACGGCTTTGTGAAGCTGCATGGTACTCACTGGGCATAGTAATGACTTTACGTTGGATATGCAATGTCGCTGCAGGTAGCAGAAAAAGGCAAGTAGAAAAAAAGTTAAGCGGATGTGGCCACATCACATTAATGTCATGTTCACATCACATTATTGTCACGTCCACATCACAGTGGGTTTAGTCATGCACCCTGGATGGTGTGTAGCACCTCTGCAGAGCTAGCCGCCTCCAATTCCCCCCCCCCCCACACACACTAAAAACAACTTTGAACTGCCAGGGGAAGCAGGGACATACCTCCCTGGTGGGACCCAACCCGTCAAATTAGGACCATTTCACTGAAATTGGGACAGTTGGGAAGTATACTATATAATACATGGAGTGGGTTAAAGTAGCGCACTGTTTGCGGCTTAGGCTAGCATGACACCTGACAAACGGAGTGGCTTATCTGAGCAGGAATTTTTTTTACAGGCATGAACAGGAAGTCAGTGTGATGCAGCGGAGGAGGGTAAAGTAGGCAGGTGGATGGGACGGCAGGGAAGAACAAACTGGAGAGCACCTCTAACAGTCATGTATGATTGTGTTAAGCAGTTACTTAGCAGGCAGGAAGTTGCTCCTTTGTAAGGCTTGTGCCTTCTGACTTGATAGACTATGATGCAATTTTTGCCCTTAGTCTTGTCTCCTGATTGGCGTTAGCTTCTTTTTGTATGCAGTCGGCAGTGTCTCACTTCCTGCTCTTCAGGAATAGCGATATAGAAAAATTACTAAAATGCAAAACAAGTAAAAAATATAAGAAATGCAACCTTTAGTATTACTGTGATTGTGACAGGGTTAGATTTACTAAAGTTTAATGTGAAAAAGAGGCGAGAATTTGCAGTGATTATCGTAAATGTTGTAAAATCTAACCAAAAGTGATTGTGTTTCTGTATATATATTTCACACACATACATACAAAAACATACAAGATTATACATATGGCACGACATTGCTGATAAAACTACCCTCACAATTATCTTTGCTTTAAGTCTGCTAAGGTGTCCCATATTCCCAGTGTCTATTAGAGAACTAGTCTATCTTTTTATCATGTTTGGAAAAATAGCTCCACAGTCCCTTTTAGATAACAGCTTTTAAGCCCAAAAGATGCATTCAGCTCTTGTAACCTAATAAGGTTAAGAAATGAATGGTATTTTTTGACAATCTGTTGAGCATCATGCTGAGATGAGACACTAGCTTATGAGCCTCATTACGATCAGACTGCAGTAGTGACCTTCAGTGTGCTGTAAAAGAAACGCAGGATTTACTGCTCCCGTCAATAGTGTAATGAAACAACTCAGGGGAAGGCCAATCTTATCTGCATCTTTTACCCAGTTCAACAGCTCACATACCCAGACTGAAGAAGTAGCCAGGAGCACAGTTGTACAACTAGAGGCTTGAAATGTCTCATTAGTGAGAACGAGGAGGGCGAACTCTGCACAATCTTGTAAGCTATCAGCCAAGAATACAGGACAACAAAACTTGTTGCCTGATCTAATGATGTGGAAAATGTGCTCCATATCTATCAAAAGAAATAAGTCCACAGCGGCCATACTGTTGCTTAGCTCGGCTTGGTCTAACCAGATTCATGGAATTAGGATCTGTGACCTTGTTTTCCTTGACAGAGATAGAACTTTGTTATTCTTGTACTTTAGATTCCGTTGACTGTGTATGAAATAAAAATAGAAAAACCTAAAACTGCACTTAAATAGGTTTGGCTACATTGTGTCCCTGGTAAACATACCAGAAGATACTGCCCAAAATTTTAAAATCTTTTACAGGGACATTTTGCTGCTGACCAGGCTATCTAAGCACATCACCTGCAATACTGACTTGCGAACATTTAAGCACTACAAGGCCCATAAAGTCATGTTTACTAAATTTGATGATTATACCCTTTTTTTAACTGCAAATACTCTGACTCGCTGGTAATCAGGGTAACAACTCTGATTATGCCAACATCGTGTATACCCACAAAAAATAATGTGTATAAAAAGAAAAAACAGACTTACCATGAAAGTGACACTGAAAATGTCTAACATGCTTCCGCTATATTCTGATTACTGGGAATGACTGCACATTCTATTTACGTCACTTGTCATAGAGACAGTGATACTGCAGTATTTAAAGCAGCAATTCCAGGACGACTTTATTAGCTAATTTAAAGGTTAGGGTTAGGTTTAGGGTTAGATTTAGGGTATGGGTTAAAATTACAAACACGATAAACACTTTGATATTACACAGGGGTCTGGCATTGCTGCTTTAAATACAGAAATATCACTTCCGCTATGATAAGTGACGTAACTACAAACTGCAGTCATTCCCAGTAATCTGTATATAGCGGACACATGTCAGGCATCTACAGTGTCATTTTTATGGTAAGTCTGCTTTTTCTATTTATAGGCATTCTGGAAATCTGATTTTTTTTTTGTAGGTATACACAATGTCGACATAATCAGAGTCGTTAACTGGTATCCAACCCCTCTTATTCAATAAATAATAACTTAATTAAAAAAGGAGCATTTTACTGTATACTTCAAGGAACATTCCAGGGACAGACCTTCAAAACTAGGAACTGTCCCTGGAAATTAGGGACAATTGGCAACTATGCCATAACTAGCATTAGGTAGGAGAGGCTGAAGCATACCTTTCAGAGGGACAGTCCCGATTTGCGGACCTTGAAAGGGACAAGACCAATTGGAAAGCGGGTGGAACTTCAAGAGAAAGCGGGTGGGTGGTTGGTCAGAAATTGGGCATGATTGGGGGAGATTTGTGAACCTTGAGGGCATAGATAGGAATATCATCATCATCATCACCATTTATTTATATAGCGCCACTAATTCCGCAGCACTGTACAGAGAACTAACTCACATCAGTCCCTGCCCCATTGGAGCCTACAGTCTAAATTCCCTAACACACACACACACACACACACACACACAGACTAAGGTCAATTTGATAGCAGCCAATCAACCTACTAGTATGTTTTTGGAGTGTTGGAGGAAACCAGAGCACCCGGAGGAAACCCACACAAACACGGGGAGAATATACAAACTCCACACAGATAAGGCCATGGTCGGGAATAGAACTTATGACCCCAGTGCTGTGAGGCAGAAGTAATAATGGCTTGTTTTTCCCCTATTTTGCCTGCATAATTGATGTGAAGTATACTAAAGAAAACACTTAGGTATGCATTGAATCAAGAAAAAGAAATAACAGTAAAATCCAAAGTTTCAGTCAGTTAAGCTGCAGCTATAACATTGGCCCTGCCCCCAAGCCAGTCACTCTCTCTGCTACCTCACACTAATTAATGTAAGATAGAAAACCCGCCCCTCCTGCTGAAAAGGTGTGAACAAGAGAATAATGTACATATTTAGTAAAGTATTAACAGTTGAATTATTTCAGGTTTATTATTCTGCTCATTAATACACAGACTTTGATATGTAGGGATGTCAGACAGTGGCTTGGTTTGTCTTTTAATTATGATTCCAGTGCTTTCTAATTAGTCAGCAGACTCAGGTTCTGGCATTGAGAACACAACTTATGATAGGTCTACAGAGTACTACTCTTCAGTTACCGCATTAGAACAAGCCAGGACGACAGACAGGGCACGGTTTTTCATTTTTACTTTGGATGTTAATAAATGCTGATCTTGGCTTATTTACTTATTGGGAGGACTTTATTGTTTGGGAGTTAAAAGGGTCAAGGCATTAGCTCATGCATCCACAGTATTCTGACACATCAACCATTTATTAATGTGAAAACATCAAAAGATAAGTGTAGGTTTGAAATAATTCTTGTTTGTGTTAATAATAATAGAAAAAAACCCCACAGAAAAACCCACCAATCTGTTTGTCAACAGATGGCTGCTTCCCAGAGTTTTGAAGCTTAATATTACTGTAAAAGAAAAGGGTTGTCTAAAATTGTGATTATTATGAGAACAATATGTGCAAATTAAGTGGGGGTACAGGCAGAGCTGGATTAAGGTTCTGGGGGGCCCGGGGCACTTAATACAGGGGGGCCCCCTATTGTGTAATATGGTCTTCATTTTAGACAAATAAACAGGCAATGCTGTGTGCACTACTGCTGCACGCAGCTCTGCCATCACAGCATAACAGTGTGAAGTAGGACATACCTCCCAACTGTCCTTGCAGTCAGACCAAATCCTGACTAAGTGAGACAGTCACCCACATTCTGGACTGTCCCACTATACTGAGGACAGTTGGAAGATAGTCCTGATCTCTCCTACCTGCTGTGGTCACTTTTCACCACCTGTGGCTGCTGATGTCTTAAGCTCAGATGCTGCTTGTGTAGATTCTGGGATGTCGGGGCCCTATTTTTTTAAAAAAAAAAAAAAAGGTACATAAAGTTTAGGAGTCCCCAAACAGTCCTGTTAATAAATCAATAGCCCCCACTTTAATAATTAGGTCTCCCTCCCAGCAACCAGCCCCAAATTTTAAATTAAATAAAATACTATTCACATTTAATAATATAACTATTTTCCCCAAGCAGCCTCGACATTAAATTAATAGAGTACATATTTAATAAATAGACTTATTTCCCTCCCCACCAAACAGCCTGGCAATAAATTAAATAGCATTTACGTTTAATATAACCATTTCCCACAACTATCACCGGCATTAAATAATTCATATTTACAATTACAATTAATAAATAGCCCTCCTCCCCAAAATCAGTCCATATTCAATTAATAGCCCCAAACCACCTGATCTTAAATTAATAGGACCCAATATTTATTTAAATTGCCCCACCATCACCCCACAAATAAAATAGCACTCATTAAATAATTAGCCCCCACCTGCACTCCACCATTTAATAGCCTACCTCCCGCACTATATTAAGAACTCCCCTTCCCTTACATATATTAACATACTGCCCCCACGCACACTATATTTATATACTGGCCCCCCACACTCACACACACACAATATATACACAGCCCACACACACACATAATATATACACTGCCCACACACACATAATATTTACACTGCCCACACACACACAATATATACACTGCCCACACACACACACACACAATATATACACTGCCCACACACACACACACACATAATATATACACTGCCCACACACACAGACACACACATAATATATACACTGCCCACACACACAGACACACACATAATATATACACTGCCCACACACACAGACACACACATAATATATACACTACCCACACACACAGACACACACATAATATATGCACTGCTCACACACACACACACACACATAATATATACACTGCTCACACAAACACATAATATATACACTGCCCACACACACATAATATATGCACTGCTCACACACACAGACACACACATAATATATACACTGCTCACACATAATATATACACTGCCCACACACACAGACACACACATAATATATGTACTGCTCACACACACAGACACACACATAATATATACACTGCTCTCACACACACAGACACACATAATATATATACTGCCCACACACACAGACACACACATAATATATACACTGCTCACACACACAGACACACACATAATATATGCACTGCTCACACACAAATATATACACTGCCCACACACATACACACATAATATATACACTGCCCACACACACATAATATATACACTGCCCACACACACACACACACATACTATATACACTGCCCACATACACAAATATATACACTGCCCACACACACAGACACAAACATAATATATACACTGCCCACACACACAGACACACATAATATATATACTGCCCACACACACAGACACACACATAATATATACACTGCTCACACACACAGACACACACATAATATATGCACTGCTCACACACAAATATATACACTGCCCACACACATACACACATAATATATACACTGCCCACACACACATAATATATACACTGCCCACACACACACACACACATACTATATACACTGCCCACATACACAAATATATACACTGCCCACACACACAGACACAAACATAATATATACACTGCCCACACACACACACACACATAATATATACACTGCCCACACACACACACAGACACATAATATATACTGCACACACTCACACACAATATATAGACTAACACACACACAATATATAGGGGTAGAGAAAATCCCAAGCGCTGTCTGTCTTATCAAATTATATCTATTAATGTGAGGTGCTGCCCTTGGGAATCTGAATGCTCTCTTCAACATTCACACTAGTACAAAACATAGGATTATTTCCCTGGCGCTCCACCACTTTAAAAATAATCTAACACTCTTGGAATGTATTTTATATATTGTTTTAATCTAAAATACATACACCAATAATATCTCTGGCCAGAGTAAAATTATATGACAAGTGCATTGGGTTCCAACAGGACCTGTATATAAAGTCTATAGTGAGCATCTATTTAAATAAGAGTATTCCTTGTCGTCATGTAATAATCTATTTGGTTAAAATCATTTTGCGCCAATCAGTTCTAAGTTTGTGACTGTAGTTATTTCCCAGTAGTGAACGCTCTTGTGCAGACTTAGTTTGGGAGATATTAATCACAGTCCAGTCAGTCCTTGCGATGCCCGTTTCGGTGTCCACAGCGAGAGCTCTGGCTGCGTTGTCCCGTGCACAGGAAACTCCGTTGTCGCATGTGTGTCCTGTCTTACTTAGTCCGGCGGGGAACCTAAGTTTGAATTTTTGGTTCCACTTTGGTGCTAGAGAAAATCCTTTCCTAGCCGGGTAATGCCAACAAATCCTTCCCTTCTCCGGATAAATAGCAAATAATGATAATGAAGGTGTCTATATCCAACGCGTTTCCCCTCATAAACTGAGGCTTCTTGAGGGATAATTGTTAATAAAAGTTCTTTGTGATTCTCATGTATATATACTCCTGCTTCCAACTTCCTATTGGTTATGCTATTAACTCCAAGTGGAGTGGATGTGTTTTTTTCTCCTGTTGGACGTTAATGGTATAGCATCTGTCCATAAAGTGTAATAGAATAATGTCTCTCAAACTAAGCTTTCCAATTGTTCTTATACATTCCGTTGGAGTTAGTAGTATGAAAATACAAATATATATAGATTTCCATATCGAGATGGATGTAAGAAAATAGGAGTAAAAATTATATATGTTATATGTTGAAGCTCCATAGATGTACAAAAATCGTTACATTTTACACTAGGGGACTTCTTCAGTTTGTGTACAGCTATAATGTTTTCCTTTCTTACAGTTCAGGGGTATATAGATAATTTATTAAAAAAGCTTCCTAGGTCAAAGTCCAGATTCAGACCTCTTGGTGCTAGGGATCCCAGATCATAGATCCATTTTGCCTCCTATCTAGAGATTTTCCCCACATAATCTCCACCCCTCCAGTTTTGTTTCACCTTTTTGATGCCTAGAAATCTAAGGGCTGTCACATCGCTGTTATGATAGTATTACACGACGACAAGGAATACTCTTATTTCAACAGATGCTCACTATAGACTTTATATACAGGTCCTATTGGAACCCAATACACTTATCGTATAATTTTACTCTGGCCAGAGATATTATTGGTGTATGTATTTTAGATTAAAACAATATAGAAAATACATTCCAAGAGTGTTAGATTATTTTTAAAGTGGTGGAGCGCCAGGGAAATAATCCTATGTTTTACACACATTAAATACACTGTCCACACACACGCACACACACGATATATACACTGTCCACACACACACACACACACAATATATACACTGTCCACACACACACACACACACAATATATACACTGTCCACACACACAATATATATACACTGTCCACACACACACACAATATATACACTGTCCACACACACACACACACACACACACACACACACACACACACAATATATACACTGTCCACACACACACACACACACACACAATATATACACTGTCCACACACACAATATATATACACTGTCCACACACACACACAATATATACACTGTCCACACACACACACACACACACACACACAATATATACACTGTCCACAAACACACACACAATATATACACTGTCCACACACACACAATATATACACTGTCCACACACACACACACACACACACAATATATACACTACACACACCCAGATCTTAACTTACCTTATGCCTGACAGGCAGGGCAGCTCTTCTCTGCTCCTCCTCACACTGTCATCTACACGCCAGCTACAGAAGCCCTGAAGACTCAAAAAAAAAAAAAGCAAAACCTTTACTTGTGCTGAATGCTGATAGTGCTGACAGAGCACTTTACACTCGGAACCCTGTGCTGCCCCCTGTATTCCGATATTTGGGGACAGCAAAAAGAGCCCCAGCTGGCCTGGGGGGCCCCCTGAGAGAGGGGGGCCCGGGGCACTTGCCCCCTGTGCCCCCCCCTTAATCCGGCCCTGGGTACAGGTTGTTTTACACAGCTGAGGAGATCCAGTTACAGTATTAATTAGAGATGCTCAGGCTTGGGTTTCCCGAAAACTGAACCCCCCGAACATCGCCACTCCGAGCACCAAGCTGAGCCGGCTCGGTACTTTCACAAATCCTCGACTCTGAATCAAGGCAAAATGTTATTATTGCGACATCGGATCTCGCAGGTTTTGGATTCCATAAGAACCTCCCTCCCCCGTAGTTCCAGCGCCATTGCTCACACTAAAACAGGGGTAGCAGTATTCTTGTCACTCTCCATTCCCCAGTGACATTGCTCAGTGGCACTGATCATACGGAAACAGGAGGCGTAGCAGTGTTCTTGTCACTCTCCATTCTCCAGTGCCATTGCTCAGTGCCATTACTCATACAGAAACAGGAGGGGTAGCAGTGTTTTTGTCACTCTCCTTTCTCCAGTGACATTGTTCAGTGCCATTGCTTATACAGAAACAGGAGGGGTAGCAGTGTTTTTGTCACTCTCCTTTCTCCAGTGACATTGTTCAGTGCCATTGCTTATACAGAAACAGGAGGGGTAGCAGTGTTCTTGTCACTTGACAAAAATTGACTGTAAATTAATGTTATTGAGGTTAATAATAATGTAGGAACAAAAAAGAGCTGTATTATGTGATTATAGCATTTTTTATTTATTTATTTTTTAAAATACAGATCCAAAACCAAAACCAAAACACGGGGGTCAGTGAACATCCCTATTCTATATTATGATTGTTTTCTAAAAGGTATAACGACCTGTTTACAAAATTTCCTGTTTGACAATAAAAAAATTTGGAGCTCAACTTTTTTAAATATACTATTGTTGATTATATTCATTAACAACAATAGAAAATTGTGAGATTTATTGCTTAAAATTAACATTTTGTTTACGGCCAGAAACAACACATTAACGGACATGTAAAACACTGTGGATAATTCCCATATATTATTTTCCAACTCCGCCGCCCCCCCCCCCCAAAAGAAAAAAAAATCATTGTGTCCCCAACAAAATGTTTAATTGTTGCTAATTATAGCTGCTCAAGGAAGAGAAACAGGAGAGAAGAGTCTCAAAATAAATTCACCTCCTGTGGAAAAAACCAACCACAATAAGAATGAAAGGGGGGAAAAAAGAGGTATTAAATAATGCACTAGCTTATTTATCCTGAATGGGGACTGCGGAAACAGAGCTTATCAAACAGAAACACTTTGATGTATGCCCAGAATTTAATTTTGCAGCCAAAATTGTTAAAGTAGCAGCCTTTTTTTCTTTTGCAAGGTGCTTTCCAATAGAATCCGCCTGAAGCAGTAAAGCAAAAAATATATGAAGTCTTTTTTTTTATGGCAGTAGGATTTTCTGTAAGTGCACATTTTACAAGCCTTCTCTGCAATGACTTAAACCTAACATCCCACCGACTACCACAATTTATCGTTTGCACTCAACTTGTAATAAATGTGAATTGGATTAAGAAAAAAAAGCCTTAATAGTTCATGTTTTATAAGGACTGTTGCAATGTCTTTTTAATACTCACATAAAATACTTAAATTATGTTTATGCAGCTCTGGTTTCTGACCGTTAAAACTCAGATTTTGTGTTTTGCTAAACTTTAAAACTATCTTATTCATTTGCTGTATATTTTTGAAGAGGGCTTGACATCACCAGCCTGACCTGCAATAAAAAATATAAATGTAATCTTTTATATGCTAATATTAAAAATAAGGAACTACCAATTGATGCAATGTTTTTTTTCAGCTGTAACCCAAAATGCATTTCAATATTTCTCACCAAGCAAAAGTCACTCTGTGAAACGCTCCTGGAGTATATATTTTTTAAATCAATCATATAATTTGGATAATGTCAACATTTCCATGAATCCTAACATTAGCTATAGCACATGCATATTGAAGGCAAGATCATCAAAATTGCATAATTTAATTTTATGTTTAAAGCAGCACTTTCAGGTAGCATGAAAAAAATCACTCTACCCAGGGAGCAATTCACCGAGGGGTCTTCTCCATGCAGCTGTTGTTTTGACGGATACCTGAGTGTGACGCTGTGGAGGGCTGTGTGAGTGGGACCACCAATCAGAAGCCTCAATCTTTGTGACATCATGCAGCCATTTAAAAGTGGTGAGCAGAAATAATTCTCATGGTTATCTGGGAGTACAGCCTTAAAGCGGCATCATTTTTCTTATCTTCTGTAGACAAAATTCTGCACAGAAGGGTCTTCATTCTAAGTGTTTTCCTGATTGAACTCGTTTTTACGATTGATTCTTCCTCAGCAGTTTCACTATATACATGCTGGAGGTACTAACTGTGAAATAAATATTGAAGTAACACAGGGCCGATAAGGCTGCTCGGAATTAGCTTCTTAAAACAGTAAAAATATCCAGTTCGGCCACAAACATCAAGTGGCCTCTTCACTTCTGGCATGACTGGTCCTGTTAGTGCAGTTGAATACACCGACTGAGATTTGCGGTTATCCCCGGACCACATTTACCAATCTCAATAAAATGCTTAACGGCTGATAACCTTTCCTTACATTACACTCTTATTGTTTATTAACCCTAAAATAAAGACACGACAACTTAATTGTGGGGAAAGAATAAAAAGGGATTTATTGCCAGGTATGGTGGTGGAGAAAAGAGCAGTCCGAGTCGAAATCCGCCAGGCAACCAGAATGCCCCAAGCCTTCCAGGGGGCATCCGCAAACGGGGGACAACCACACACCCCAAGGTGCACATATCTACCTAAACGGGGCTACCGCCCCGGGCACTACAGAACCCTCCCCTTTTCTAGGCTAACGGAAGCAACCACAAGTCAACCCGGTCGGGAAGTACTTGGACCGAGACTAATAGCCTATACCATTTGAAAAGAGGTGGATTAAGCGTGCCCGATACCGTCATGTGCCTTTACCACTGGCCGTCGACTGTACTGCCATTTCTAGCCACTGCTACTCCAAGATAAACACCACCACCAAAGACTGCACCTGTACCAGATTACTGCAGAAACCTTCTTAGTTGATCCAAAGGGAGGGAGGGTGGGCAACGTCCAGGATCCTAAGAGAGTGATTCTTCTCCGCCCCTTTCAGATATATCTTCCGTAGCTCCTCCCCATGACTCAACCTGACGTCATGAACATACCACTCACGTTAACCCCCAGAGTACCAATACAGTTCAACACAGCCTTAGCTTTTATTATCCCTCGAGCTTATATACAGCCCTCTGTTCTTATTAGATTATTATTGGGCATTGGGGTAGCTAGCCTAATCGTCTTATTTTTTTTAAACTCTTCCATTGAAATTTAGATCAAATGTACATTATAATAAAATGACACTAGATGTACAAATCAGGAAAACTTTCCACACTCTGGCATGTCCAAACAGATAAAAAACTGAACAAACATCAAAATCTACACGGCCTATTAGGTAAATGACAGTGCAGAATACGAAACATATATAAACACAGGAAGTCAACTGTAGTTATACATAATAAAGAAACGTCTTATACCAAAGGGAAAAAAAACATAAAAGCAAAATACAACAGGAAAAAAAAAAGAAGACCAAATGATGGTAATCCAAACTGAACTAATAATAGAAAAAGAAAATAAATAATATCTTAACGACTATGTTTCTCAGTGTCTCTCTTCTACACCCTAAACAAAAAAGTTGGCGGGGGTGGCTGAATTCAGCAATAGATAAAAAGGTGAGCCCTAGCACACAGTGGGCCCGCACATACAGCATTCTTGACAACTTTGGCAAGCTGGCATCCGGGGTGAGGTGGGCGTGTGGGGGCAGAATCGGCGAATCGCATTGTTTGGCCCCACCCCCTAATCTCAGATCAATTCTAGCCTATAACGGCATGGGGGCGAGGCCACAAGGACATGTGAATCGCATGATAAGCCCCGCCCCCCCACCACTTAACTAAACGCAGTGGCCAATATCCGGGAGGTTGCCCTGCTCTCCTGGGAGGACTCCCAGAAATTTGGGAGTCTCCCGGACATTCCAGGAGAGTAGGCAACTATGAAACACAGTGATTCCCAATAAATAAGGTGGAAGTTTGTTCTAAATGTTATGTTAAGTAACAAGGAGAGCAGACAGTGTCCTATATTAAAAGAAAAACTTTTTCGTTCAAGATGATTTCCTTTTGAAGATGATCTGTCAAGGACACTATATTGATGCAACACAGCATAATTAATAGAATCAATCATAATAAGAATACATAAAATGAATGGATGTTTTGAATATTTCCAGGAATTAATGGCTTCACATATAAAAGATTATAGAATACATTTTTTTTGGTATATTAAAAATATTAACTAAATATAGCATTTCACAGCTAGATATTGATTGGCTAGCTGAAATTGATTTGGACAGAAAGAGATAAGGTCACTTTTCCTTACTGTGGAGAAACACTGTAGCCTACTGTCCCTTGGTGGAAAGCTAAATATCATTTTATAAAATAATATATTACATTATGGCTAAATGCACTTTAAAAAACTAAAATAAATAGTTTAATTTTGAGAGGACAGCCTCCTGCTATCCAGGTAGGAGGATTTACCCTGCACATAATAATGATTTATGTTTTCATTAATTTAGTCTGTATAAATATTCAAAGTTACATAAGTTCATTGCAGATCGATATTTCTTGGTCAATATAGTAATATGAATGGGAGTTTATCTTTCCTTACGTAATGTGAAAGGTGCAGTCTAAATCACCAAAGTGTATATGAAAGTATGAAAAATGGAAAGGCATTTGTATACCATTAACATGTATTTAATGTTAAACCAATCAGGTGTCATACATGGTACTGAGCAACAGGTAAGAGCAGCCACACAAACAATGGACTTAATTTACTGAGCTCAGTTTGAGTTCTGTGCACCCAAATGCAACAATCAGCTCACTTCAAGGTGCACGCTTACTTTTCAGTTCTTGGAGAAGTAATAGGGCTCTTAGATTTGCAGAGAGGTGGAAAAAAATAAACAGGTACAAAAGTGTAAACATCCCAATAAAGTCCAACCTCCTACCACTGTCAAACAACCTTGTGAGGATCCACTGCAATACTGCTAATGGACGACAGGTGGCAGTGCACCGATAAGACACCGCCTGACAACTGCAGAATCATCAATTTACCCAACCAAAGCATACTGCATGACGCAACATTCTTACACAATACTTATTGCACATTGAACTTTTGTTAACGATTAAGATAATCAGGGCTACAACCTCACAATACACAGGCTTTATAAAGCTCTTTCTCCTACCAAGCTTTGCAAAAGCAAAGTTTGGATTTGCATTTATCTGTTGGTGCAGCAATGAGACTTGTTATGTTTGGCTTTTTATGGAATTCAGAATTGCCCCTCACAATTCTCTCTTCTCCAGCCTATCAACTTCAGCCTTGCTGCTCACGACTTTTCCTCTCAGGACTAAGCGGTTTGCCTTGATGTGGTATGTCTCCAATAGCTACTGCAGCTAAGTGGTTCTTTTCAGGGAGCACCCAGCAAGGTGACAATTCCTTTCCATTAATAAAATTGTCATCATCATCACTATTTATTTATATAGCTCCACTAATTCCGCAGCGCTGTACAGAGAACTCACTCACATCGGTCCCTGCCCCATTGGGGCTTACAATCTAAATTCCTTAACACACACACACACAGACTAGGGTCAATTTGTTACCAGCCAATTAACCTACCAGTATGTTTTTTGGAGTGTGGGAGGAAACTAGGGATGTGCACCGGCGACTTTTGAGGTCTCGTGTTTTGTGTTTTGGATCCGGATTTTCGTTATTTTTGAGGTTCGGATTTGTCTCGCAAAACACTTGACGAAAGGTCTCGGTTCGGATTTAAGGTTTTGGATTCGGATTTTTTTTGAAAAAAACATAAAAAGTTTAAAAATCAAGTTTTTGGGCTTATTTTCACTCCTAGGCTATTATTAACCTCAATAACATTCAATAACAAGCATTTCCACTAATTTACAGTGTATTCTGAACACCTCACAATATAGTTATTAGTCCAAAACGTTGCAACAAGGTATCTTTCTGGACTGCGTAGAGGAGTGGGTCACCACAATATATATTAAAAACCCTGAACTTTTATGATTCGCACCAATAAATGTACCTGGACTGCGTAGAGGAGTGGGTCACCACAATATATATTAAAAACCCTGAACTTTTATGAATCGCACCAATAAATGTACCTGGACTGCGTAGAGGAGTGGGTCACCACAATATATATTAAAAACCCTGAACTTTTATGATTCGCACCAATAAATGTACCTGGACTGCCTAGAGGAGTGGGTCACCACAATATATATTAAAAACCCTGAACTTTTATGATTCGCACCAATAAATGTACCTGCACTGCGTAGAGGAGTGGGTCACCACAATATATATTAAAAACCCTGAACTTTTATGATTCGCACCAATAAATGTACCTGGACTGCGTAGAGGAGTGGGTCACCACAATATCTTAAAAACCCAGAACTTTTATGAATCGCACCAATAAATGTACCTGGACTGCGTAGAGGAGTGGGTCACCACAATATATTAAAAACCCTGAACTTTTATGATTCGCACCAATAATTGTACCTGGACTGCGTAGAGGAGTGGGTCACCACAATATATATTAAAAACCCTGAACTTTTATGAATCGCACCAATAAATGTACCTGGACTGCGTAGAGGAGTGGGTCACCACAATATATATTAAAAACCCTGAACTTTTATGATTCGCACCAATAAATGTACCTGGACTGCGTAGAGGAGTGGGTCACCACAATATATTAAAAACCCAGAACTTTTATGAATCGCACCAATAAATGTACCTGGACTGCGTAGAGGAGTGGGTCACCACAATATATTAAAAACCCTGAACTTTTATGATTCGCACCAATAATTGTACCTGGACTGCGTAGAGGAGTGGGTCACCACAATATATATTAAAAACCCTGAACTTTTATGAATCGCACCAATAAATGTACCTGGACTGCGTAGAGGAGTGGGTCACCACAATATATATTAAAAACCCTGAACTTTTATGATTCGCACCAATAAATGTACCTGGACTGCGTAGAGGAGTGGGTCACCACAATATATTAAAAACCCTGAACTTTTATGATTCGCACCAATAATTGTACCTGGACTGCGTAGAGGAGTGGGTCACCACAATATATATTAAAAACCCTGAACTTTTATGAATCGCACCAATAAATGTACCTGGACTGCGTAGAGGAGTGGGTCACCACAATATCTTAAAAACCCAGAACTTTTATGAATCGCACCAATAAATGTACCTGGACTGCGTAGAGGAGTGGGTCACCACAATATCTTAAAAACCCTGAACTTTTATGAATCGCACCAATAAATGTACCTGGACTGCGTAGAGGAGTGGGTCACCACAATATCTTAAAAACCCTGAACTTTTATGAATCGCACCAATAAATGTACCTGGACTGCGTAGAGGAGTGGGCACTGGGCACCACAATAAAATATATAAAAAACCTTCAACAGATCTGCATTACACTACACATACGGCTGCTCCTCCATCCTCTCCATCATATACATGTTGGAGTTTTAGCGTGTGACAACCTCTTGTTTTTGATAATGTCAGTGCATTTTGAATATTTTTCAATTTGCCCCACACCACTGAATGTACTTTATCTATGATACGCATCTATCTATCTTGACTGCGTAGTGTGGTGGCCCCGGTACACAATTTGGTACCGAGGCCACAATATAATTAAAAAACCCTCCACGTGTCAGAATTCCACCAAACAAGTATCTGGACTGCATAGTGGGGTGGGCCCGGTACCCAATTTGATACCGGGGCCACAATACCTCCTCCAAACATGGTACAGACAATTCGTCATTGAGATCCCAGACAGACAGGGTCAAAGTGTTATTGTTTGACTTTGTAAACCCAAAAAACTGTCCCTGTTGCACATAGTCGTGCAATGAAGACTGACTTTTTCATTTAAAGGCACGATCTTTCAAGTGTAGTGTTTGTAAGTCTAAGTCATATTATACTTTTGGTAAAATTGGTTTATTTTGTTCCTCTTTATGGTAATTAGTAATAGAATTAAAGTATGAAATAGAATTAAAGTATGAAATAGAATTAAAGTATTAAATAGAATTAAAGTATGAAATAGAATTAAAGTATGAAATAGAGTGGTATATAGAGTTGTAGTGTGGTATAGATAGAGTGGTCCACACAATATAATAATAATAAAACCCTCAACTGGTCTGAATTCCACCAAACAAGTATCTGGACTGCGTAGTGTGGTGGCCCCGGTACACAATTTGGTACCAAGGCCACAATATAATTAAAAAATTGGGCATCAACTGTCACCGTTGTTTAATATCTGATACACCTAAATATGGACTGCACAGTGGAGTGGCCCCGGTAGTAAATTTGGTGCCGGGGCCACAATACCTCCTCCAACTTCCAAGTGTAGTGTTTATAAAGACAGACAGCGTCGAAGTGTTATTAGTTGACTTTCTTAACCCTAAAATTGTCCCTGTTGCAAATATTCGTGCAATGGACAGTTACTTTTTTATTGAAAGACTCAAGCTTTCAAGTGTAGTGTTTATAAAATATAAACAACAATACAGTAGTTTTAGAGCACGTCAATACCTCTTGTTTTAAATTATGACACGGCATTTTACTTTTGGTTTAATTTCTTGTATTTTTTTAAATTTGGTTTTACTTTTTGAACATGGCAAACGACTGTTGATTGGTCATATAATGCAAAAAAAAAGGTCCAAGATGGAATTGTCCTTGGGCCCTCACACCCACCCTTATGTTGTTGAAATAGGACATGCACACTTTAACAAACCAATCATTTCAGCGACAGGGCCTACCAAACAACTTTGGCTGAAATGATTGGTTTGTTTGGGCCCCCACACCAAAAAAGCTATTCATCTCTCCCTGTACAGACTAAACAGGCTCTACTGAGGCAAGATGTCGTCCTCATCCTCAACCTCTGATTCCTCTCCCCCTACAGTGTGTACTTCCTCCTCATCACACATTATCAATTCGTCCCCGCTGGACTCCACAACCACAGGTCCCTCTGTAGTATCTGGAGGGCAGTGCTGTACTTCATTGAGGAATTGATTATTCATTTTTATAAACATCATTTTTTCAACGTTGTGAGGAAGCAACCTCCTTCGCCGCTCACTGACCAGGTTCCCCGCTGCACTAAAAACTCTTTCCGAGTACACACTGGAGGGGGGACAACTCAGGTAAAATAGAGCCAGTTTGTACAGGGGCTTCCAAACTGCCTTTTTTTCCTGCCAGTAACAATATGGACTGTCTGACATGTCTACTTGGATGGTGTCAGCAAAGTAATCATCCACAATTTTTTCTATTGTGACAGCATCCAATGCAGCGAGAGTAGACATGTCTGCAATGGTTGGCAGGTCCTTCAGTCCGGACCAGATGTTATCAGCATCCCCGCCAGTGCCTCTTTTGGGAAAACTGAGCTTTTTCCTCGCAGCCATAGATGTGGAAGAAAATGAGGGTGGAGCTGTTGGCATGTCACGGTCCTCTTCAGAGGACAATCTCCTGACCAGCAGGTCTTTGCACCGCTGTAGACTTGTGTCCGCCGGAAACAGAGACACAACATACGCTTTAAACCGAGGATCGAGCACGGTGGCCAGAATGTATTCCTCTGACTTTAAAAGAGTGACCACCCTCGGATCCTGGCAAAGCGTACGAAGGGCTACATCCACAAGAGCTACATGCTTGGTGTAATCGCAATGGCTTACCAGCTCCTCCCTCACTTTCTCCAGCTGCTTCTGCAACAGCCTGATCAGGGGAATGACCTGACTCAAGCTGGCAGTGTCGGAACTGACTTCTCGTGTGGCAAGTTCAAATGGCTGCAGAACCTTGCACAACACGGAAATCAGTCTCCACTGCGCTTGACTGAGGCGCATCCCCACTCCTTTGCCTATGTCGTAGGTGGCTGTGTAGGCCTGAATGGCCTTTTGCTGCTCCTCCATCCTCTGCAGCATATAGAGGGTGGAGTTCCAGCGCGTCACAACCTCTTGTTTGAGGTGATGGCAGGGCAGGTTCATGCTTTTTTGATGTGCCTCTAGTCTGCGGTAGGCACTGGCTGAATGCCGAAAGTGTCCAGCAATTTTGCGCGCCACCGCAAGCATCTCCTGCACACCCCTGTCACTCTTGAGGTAATGCTGCACCACCAAATTAATGGTGTGGGCAAAACATGGGACGTGCTGGAAATTGCCCATATTTAATGCCCGCACAATGTTACTGGCATTGTCTGACACCACAAATCCCCATGAGAGTCTAAGTGGGGTAAGCCACTGGGAGATAATTTCCCTCATTTTCTCTAATATGTTGTCAGCGTTGTGCCTCTTATTAAAGCCTGTAATGCACAATGTTGCCTGCCTTTGCATGAGCAGCCATTTTGTAGATGCTGCTACTGATGCAGCTGTTGCTGTTGCTGCGGAAGGGGATGCATCTACCCAGTGGGCTGTCACAGTCATATAGTCCTTCGTTTGCCCAGAACCACTTGTCCACATGTCCGTGGTTAAGTGGACAGTGGGTACAACCGCATTTTTAAGAGCACTGAGGACACTTGATCGTACTTCTCTGTACATTTTTGGTATCGCCTGCCTAGTGAAGTGGAATCTCGAGGGGATTTGGTACCGGGGACACAATACCTCCATCAACCCTCTAAATCCCACTCCACTGATGGCGGACACCGGGCGCACGTCTAACACCAACATTGCAGTTACAGCCGCAGTTATACGCTTTGCAATAGGGTGACTACTATCGTATTTTGTGGTCATGGCAAACGACTGTTGGACGGTCAATTGTTTTGTGAAAGACTTAGCGGTCTTACGACTTCCCCTCTGGGAAGATGACCGACTAACAGCAGCAACAGCAGCAGTGGCAGTAGTAGGCGTACCGCTGCAGGATTCCTCGGATGAATCCCGTATTGAGGAGGACTCAGTCTGGCTGCTGACTTGGGCTGCAGGACTGAATCTGATGGAGATTGTGGAGGAAGTTGACGAGGAGGGTGTTGCTGGTGTGTATCCAACTGGACCACGGGATTTAGGTGTCCCTGTACCGATGAGGGTCCTAGCCCCAGTTCCTGAACTAACCACTGAACTATGAAGGTTATTCAGGTGACGTATAAGGGAGGATGTTCCTAGGTGGGCAAGATCCTTACCCCTGCTTATTTGAGCTTTACATAAGCTACATATGGCCATACATTGGTTGTCTGGATTTGGATAAAAATAACTCCAGACCGAAGAGGTGCATTTTTTGGTCTTCTGACCAGGCATGACGATGGGCTTTTTCATCCCATGGACATCAGCTGTTTCCCCCCCTGGTGCCTCATTTACAATAACCACATCACCATCCTCATCATCAAGTTCCTCCACAGCGCCAGCTACATCATCAATAGCCTCCTCCCGAGCCACCTCTTCCCGTACAGTGATGGGAAGGTCAGGCTTGACAACCACCAACATCCTTGGACTCGCCTTGTGGATTTGTGATAATTTCTCTTTAGAAGGCAGAGTTGTTTGCTGTTTTGTTGCTGACAGCATAACTCTCTTCAATTTTTTGTAGGGGGGGGGAGGAGGAGGAGGGCTAAGATCCGTGGGTGAAGCTGAACCACTAGTCATGAACACGGGCCAGGGCCTAAGCCGTTCCTTGCCACTCCGTGTCGTAAATGGCATATTGGCAACTTTACGTTTCTCCTCAGATGATTTTAAGTTTCTCTTTTTGCTACTTTTTCTTAACTTGGGCTTTTTGGATTTTACATGCCCGGTACTACGAGATTGGGCATCGGGCTTGGAAGACGACGTTGATGGCATTTCATCGTCTATGTCATGACTAGTGGCAGCAGCTTCAGCATTAGGAGGAAGTGGGTCTTGATCTTTCCCTACTTTATCCTCCAAATTTTTGGTCTCCATTATATGTAGCACAAGATACTGCAGAATGTGTGAACTTGGTAATATTGCAGTACCAATGGACTTATACTGCTGGATTGGTTTTGCAAATTTGGTTATAATTATTAGATATTTTTTTTTTTTTTTAAATTTTTTATTTTTTTTTACTTTTTTTTTATTTTTAAAAAACTTGGGAATAATGGGGAAATAACTATGCCCTTAGAAGCACAGAGCACAGGACACAGCACCACTGGACTGAACAGGACACGGCACAGGACCCAGCAGCACTACGGAACTCAGCAGGACAGAGCACAGGACACAGCACCACTGGACTGATACTGCAGAATGTGTAAACTTTGTAATATTGCAGTACCACTGGACTTTTACTGCTGAATGTGTGAACTTGGTAATATTGCAGTACCAATGGGCTTATACTGCAGGATTGGTTGTGCAAATTTTGTGGTAATTAAAAAAAATTAAAGTAGTTTTTGGTATTTTTTAAAAAAAACTTTTTTTTATTTTTTTAAACACAGGGGAATATTGGGGAAATAACTATGCCCTTAGAAGCACAGAGCACAGGACACAGCACCACTGGACTGAACAGGACACAGCACAGGACCCAGCAGCACCACTGACCTCAGAAGGACAGAGCACAGCACACAGCACCACTGGACTGATACTGCAGAACACAGCACAGCACAGCACAGCACAGCACAGCACAGCACAGAACTAAACAGCACAGAGGACCACCTAACACACCCTCCCTCTACCCTGATCAATGCCCGAGTGAAGATGGCGGCGACTAGCGGGGAATTTATAGGATCCGAGTATCGCGAGATCCGACAACGGGATTATGAGTCAGAGCCTCAGTTTCACTTTTGAATTTGGCGCCAATACCCGGATCTGTCTCGGATCCGACTCGGATCCGCAACGTTCGGGTGGGCTCGGATTTCATAAATCCGAGTGCGCTCATCCCTAGAGGAAACCGGAGCACCCAGAGGAAACCCACGCAAACACACAAACTACTCACAGATAAGGCCATAGTCGGTAATTGAACTTATGACCCAGTGCTGTAAGGCATAAGTGCTAACCACTTAGCCACCGTGC
This sequence comes from Mixophyes fleayi, assembly GCF_038048845.1. NCBI lineage: Eukaryota > Metazoa > Chordata > Amphibia > Anura > Limnodynastidae > Mixophyes > Mixophyes fleayi. Next base: position 34,363,344 of record NC_134410.1, read on the forward strand.
TGCCCAATTGTTCAACTTCCTCTAAAATATAGCTCAGTTTAGCCTCACTTATGGCATAAATTACTCATTAGGGTGAGTGGACTTTGGGACAGTCCTTTTTACATGTGACACTTTGGTGTGTTTTTTTTTACACTGCTTGAAGTTGACCTAGAAGTGTTTCACTGATAAAGTGCAATTAGAATGTGCATAATGTGTTCTATTAAATGTACAAGATGAGACATGATATCTGACATTTATGAGTTGTTATCAAAGGAAAAAGAAAAATAGCGTGTTTGATGTAGTGCACATGAGTCTGCCTAATTGCTAGCACTCATAGATTGGCATATCTTTGTTTTTAAAACCAACTTTATTGATCTTTACTAAAATTTTAAATGATAAAATCAGCATAACAATAGTGACATTTTGTGCTAGTGAAAAACGTGAAATTAAAATAGCTGGATGCACTTCATGTTTTTGCTGAGGTATAGTTGCTAGATCAATAGCTGCAGATTGACTTATTAACGGAGAGTTAACATTGTTGTTTTGCTATTATTGCATCTGATTGTTCAGGCTGAATGTGAGGGGTTAGGAAATCCTATTAAAATTGTATTCAATCCCATTTAGATTTCACTGTTCCCTAATGGTACTAATATATACATTTAGTTAGGGGATATTTCCCTTATTCATAGGTCCTAGCTTTCACTCCCATTCTTCTGAATAGGCATATATGTTAGTCTTGCGTTACATCTACACCTATGACGGTTCAGATCTCTCTTTTAGAGCTATTTATGGGAAGTTCTAGTGTCCATTTTCATTGTCAAGCAATGCATTATGGTAGAAATCCAGGACCACCAACAGAAATTTGGCCTTCACCAACTTCACTGAAGAGGATTTTTCTCTCCACCTTACCCATTTGGCATTTCATAAAGGAGAACCAGTGTGTGGAAAATACATATATATTTTCTTTAATTACCCCTTTAATAATGGACCATTATAACTCTTTTAAATTTAGAGTATTATAAAAAATAGCAACATTTTTCATATGTCAATCAACTTGGAGAAAAAATGGCTGCCCTGGTCAGCAGCCTAAGTAATTCAATGCTGTTTGTATGGAACAGGATCAATATTAACTTTAAGGAATCATTTCAGTTTCCTTCCTGCCGCTTTACTGTGTTAACGGCCATTTGAAGAAGTCAATTAGGCTTAGCCACTGTAATTATTCATTGGAGCCGATAGCATTCCAGATCTCATTCTCAAAGGATGATCGTCATTGTGTTACTTCATTAAGTTGATGTAAAGATGTTTGCAGGTAAGAGCCCAAAACATGCTCCTCATATCTATTTACTTATTTGAGGGTCTTAAAATGCACCTATCGCTTAGATGCAGTAGAAGCGGCCATTTTGTGGTTTAAGATTTAATTATTGCAATGCTCAGTGTAGTGTGTTGATAAAGTTGAGTGAACAGGTACTGTGGCATGCTCAATCAGCTTTATTGACACATGTAAAAGAGACATGTATGCATTCAAGCTTATCTAGCCCTGGAGAGGTGGATGTTACCAACTCTGGCAGGGAGGGGTCACCAGATTTAGTACCTCTATATTCCCTTAACTATGGGAACTGAAAAGTTTCTCTGTAAAATCACTTTTTGTTATAGAATTGTATTTATTAATAAAGCCCTTTTTTTAATATCGGTCTACTGTCAAGCAACATGGTTCCATTCAGTGGCAATTCTGCAACTATGCAGACAAGAAAATTATAACCTACTGACTATTTACGTGCCTTTTTGGTTGTATTTAACTGACATGGACTTCAAGCGTGAGTGATGTCATTGGTAACAAGGGGAAAAAAAATATTACAATATTACAAAGGATTTCCATTAATATATTATAAAAAGAGAGCTGTTTTCATGCTGAAGGCATAGACTCACAATACTGCTTAAAATCCCCACCTGACATTGTCCTGTAGTTAAGGAGGAAGAAGACATGCTGTTTGAAATTGGCACACGCAAGCCCATTACTGAATTACTGTCCTTGTTGGCAAGGTTACAGCAACAGGTGCCAGGTTCCTTGTGCTGACATTTTCTGCTTTTCTAAAGTTGGCCTTTTTTATATTGAGACTTCGGCGGCCGCTAATCAGATATGAACTCTGTAAAAGATAAAAGCCTCCAACATCTTTCATATCTAGAGCTCAATAATAACTAACACAGGGCAGGGAAACATGCTATAACTTGCACACAAAAGCAGAGCTATTTGTGTAATGAGTCATGTCACTCATTGGACCTCTTTTTTCTTTCTCTGTTCAGACCTTAAGATGATCAACCTATTTTTAGCAGCCTGCAGGCAAAATTTGCTCATTGTTGAATCCCTTGCTCAACAAAAGCAGCAAATTGTCCAGTAACCTTTGTGGTGTTGAAATGAGAATATGAAATTGGGTCATTTAAAGATCATTGTGTTGTCACAGTATTAAGCAGAGTAGAGCACTGCAGGTGCTCATGGTTCACTAAAATGTTTAATAGCGGGTCAATGGATCAGCTCCGGCTTGAACCTGCTCTCAGTAAAAGGTCTTGATGTGAACCTATATCTTGACCTCCCGTTTAATATTTTTCAGAAGAATGCGTGTCGGCAATACTTTTACAGGAGTTATCTTGGCTTGCAGCCATCCTGCGGAGCAGCTTAAATGATAATTCTCTGAAGTGTCTCATGAAAACAGTGCCAGAAGGGAAAGGAAAGCAGCTTGTTGATCCCGAATGGAACTGTTGAGGAGAAGTTAATAGAAGTTTGTGCAAATACTGCAAACCCATCATCAGGCAGTCCCAACAGGACTTGCAGAAATCTCTGCCTGAACATTGGAGAGTCAATCAGTGTGACTGCATCAAATCAACTCGCACCGATTAATGCTTGCCCGGGGACTAGTTTAAGAGATACCATATTAAGAGATGTGGCTACAGCAGGAGGAACCCTAACAAGGGTGATTGTGCAGTGTTAAAGTCTTTCAATATAAGATTGTGGAAAGAGCTTTCTATTTCTATTTTGTTTTAATTTATTAGGAACCTTATGGTTCATCCAATCAGCTTCCTGAGATGTTCTGCTGGAATTTCAGCACTGTGTACCTACGGATCTGGTGTCCAAATTGTCTCAAAACAAATGCAGTCTTTCCATTTGAGTTCTTTTCACTTGGAATGATTGTGTATTTAAAATAAAGGCCTTGAAATCACAAAGTTAATAATCACAATGTATCCCCCTGCCACCTCTCTACTAACCCTGAGTGTTTACCATGCAGCTGTCAATATATGTTGCAAGGCTCCATCAGAGGAAACTTGCAGTACCTTGGTCATGGGCCCAGATAGCAGTGTATAAACTGGGGAGCGGCAGGCAGTCTGACATAGCCCAGAGTGCATCTGAGTAACAGTTATTTCACTGAACAATTGGGGGAACTTTAATTGACAAACTCAATATAACACTGTTTTATATATAAAAATATATAGCATCTGTATGTGTGGTTCTATAGCCTTGGCTCCCAGCTGTCAGTAATATAAATAAGCAAGTGGGTTGCTAAGCACATCTGTGTATAGCAACCATATTCATTTGAATCACTTTAATGGAACACGCCCTATTATCCAACCCCATTCTTATAACAGGCGATGTGTCTGACAAATAAGACACAAACTTAATTCCTATGTGAACTTTGGAAAGTATGGAGCAGAAATTTCAGGCCACAGCTCAGTAACTTGAGTAATTCACCAGAAAGGTGCCCGTATATTATTAATTAAAAAAAAAAAGAAATGAGCAGAGAAACCACTTAAACCTGAAGATGGTTTGTTAAAGCATTTCCATAAATGATTTCAAAATGTGGCAACCTACTATTTGGTGGCTGAGTGAGTAGTATGCCAGACTGTATAGCGTGTCTTGCATGAAATCTCTCTGCTCATACCCAGAAAAGTGGCCACATGCATTTCTGCACATGCAGATTTCCTGCTTGTGCCTGGAGAGGAAGGACAGGGTAAGGTTACTGGCGTTATAATGTAGGCCGAGTACAGTAAAGGCATGTGCTCGTAAATATTATTTGTGGGTGTTCAAGGGTAGGTACAAATAGTGGATCATTATGAATACAATCCCCAGCAGTGGCGCACGCAGGGGGGGGGGGTTTCTGGGTCTCCAGAAACCCCTCCCCTCCGCTAACAAAGTGCTCCTACATATGGCACTGTACTATACAGCAGCTGTGGCGCTGTCAAAGAAGCCGCGGACGCTTCTTTGACAGCGCCGCGGCTGCTGTATAGCACAGTGCTGCTGAAATGGAGCGGGCGCATGCGCAGCAGCTCTCTCGCTGTTTTTTTTGGTTTTTTTTGGTGGGGGGGGGGGAGAACCCCCCCTAACAATCCTGTGTGCGCCCCTGCCCAGCAATAGCGAAAGGCTGGCAATTAGTTGTTTGCAAATGCTCCACTGATGCTTATAGGTGCTGTATTCGTTGCACGTGCATATATTATATTTTTGTGTGCCTGTTTAAGCATTTTTTTAATTTCTAAGGCATTTTTATTGATGCCCAATAGTGACTACTTATTTGCAAACAAAACGTATGGTTATAAACATGAGCGGAAGTGTATGTGACATATGCCTGATGTAAACCGTTTGCATTTGCTACAGGTGCAGACCTGCATGTATCTTGCCATTTTTGCAGCTGTGAATGCAATTTGCACCTGCGATTAGGAGCTTAAATGTGGGCAACTCCGCATCAGCCGCTAATGTATAAGAGAATTACAACCAGTATATTATGATGTGTTTTAGTGCTGTGTATCATTTGTACCTATGTATACTAATTTGTGTCAGAAAACTTGTATTGTCTGTGCGTTTGCTTGTGAACGTAAGCATTTTTTTAAAATTATAAAATGTAATGGTCTCTCTTCGAACCATAGGAAATGTTGAGAAGTAAGCCCTTAGGGCTAGATTTACTAAACTGCAGGTTTGAAAAAGTGGAGATGTTGCCTATAGCAACCAATCAGATTCTAGCTGTCATTTTTTAGAATGTACTAAATAAATGAGAACTAGAATCTGATTGGTTTTTCAAACCCTGCCGGAAAACTCTCAGCTTGATACATTTACCCCTTGGAATCTACGCCCTAAGAATGTACAGATGGAACCAATCTCTTTTAGCCTAATTGCACAATTGTTCTGGTGTGCCACACCTTGCACCAGCTGTTGTGCCACCTGGCACTAGCCGCACAAGCTCACATATTGTGGCACAATGGGGTATATTTACTAAACTACGGGTTTCAAAAAGTGAAGCTGTTGCCTACAGCAACCAATCAGATTCTAGCTGTCATTTTTTAGAATGTACTAAATAAATGAGAACTAGAATCTGATTGTTTGCTGAAGGCAACATCTCCACTTTTTCAAACTCGCCGTTAAGTAAATCTAGCCCTTAGAGTGTTTTAAAATCTTCATTTTGGAGAAACGGGTTCCACAATAATCATATGCAAATCTTAATATCGGACCTGACACCCAGTGATATCACAGAGAAGGAATCTTTTGTTTTGCTTGTAATCAGTCAGTTGCCATTAATTATGAAGATTTGCTACATCAAATGTTTGGAAGAGTGACAGTTACTTACTATGTAGAATGGCACCAAATACAAAAATAAAACATCTTAATCATTTATAGTGTGAATAGATGCCACTGTGAAAATTACTGTATTAAACATTTATGCAATTGTACAAATAAATTGTCAGCCAAATTATAACTGATCTACTGTCAACATGCCTAGTCTAGACACAGTAGTTTTTTTTATTACCAATCCGTGATATCAGTTTTAAGTCATGGGTGTTTTAAGATAATGTGGGTAAATTTAAAAATATACTACCTATGAAACACGAATAATATAATAAATAACATTTTATTTAATAAATTATGAATTGCTGCTGTATTAAGCATTCATCAGTTTTGACAATAATCACAATGTAATTTTTTCAATATTCTTTAGCTAGATAGGACCAAAATATGATGGATAAAAAATAAGTTTTATATATTTAAAGGGTCTTTAATTTGAGATAAAAAAAATCTGTTTAAATTAAAAATTGGTTTGAAAATACGTATTCTTGTTGCACAAAAAAAATACTGGTTGGCACACCATAATACTATATGGCAGTATTTTATGGTAATTTGAACATGGTGGAACCACAGGTGGGACTCTGCACTCTATACCGCTCTCCAGGTGGGACTCTGCACTCTATAACGCTCTCCAGGTGGGACTCTGCACTCTATAACGCTCTCCAGGTGGGGTTTTGCATTCTATACTATTATCCAGGTTGGATTCTGCATTCTATACGATCTCCAGGTGGGATTCTGCATTCTACATCGATCACCAGCTGGGATTCTGCATTCTATACCGGTCTCCAGGTGGGATTCTGGATTCTATACAGGTCCCCTGGAGGGATTCTGCATTGTATCACGGCCTCCAGATGGAGTTCTGCACAGTGTACTGGTAAAGATGGGGCTGTGTTGTATTTGAACAAGCTTTTTTTTCTAAATTTTACTAGCTGTGTAAACCACACTCAGAAACCAGTGAACAAAACCAATACACACCCATAAAATAGTGCAAAATGCTACACATGCCTTTTTAGTGTCTCTCAGTGGTACATTTTATTTCTGAGTGTACATCAAAAGTTGTGAATCATTGTTCTACACACACACACACACACACACACACACACATCATGACCATTCATGTTCCCTACTGCAGTACACAACAGTGATACGGCAAACTGCTAGGATGGCCCTTTAACCTTCAATAGGGCCATGCGACACATTTACTCTCAGTAATAAATTAGTACAATACATGTATTAAATAAAAAGAGGCATCTGTCTGTAATAACATATCAGAAGGATTTTAAACAAACTAGTTATAACAATCAATTCTATCAACAAAATCAGAAGGAGCAGGGGACTACAGGTGAAGGCTTGGAGGGCCACATGTGGCCCTAGAGCCACCTATTCCCCATCCCAAGTATATAGAATAAGAACAAATACAGACAATTACCCCAGGACAGTACACTTGAAGAAATTTGGCTGTCTACATGTTCACCTTAAAACTTGCAATGAAAAGTTTTAAGGCTCCTACATCACAGATATTAATGGACAATTGTCCTTCCATCCTTTGCTGATGCTTGCCCTTCAAAGAACGTATTCTATTAAAATAGCTGTATCCCTTGCAATGTTCTTCTTCTTATCACCAAGTACTGTTACAGCATGAGAAGAAAGTCCAGTACAAGAAGACTTCAAATGTAATGTGACACTGTCTCCTAAGTAATGGGAAGGGCTCTAGATGGGCCATGAACTGGAAATGATGGATGCTGCTCAGTCGAACTGTAATTAAATCTCCTTTCACAAAGAAGGACGACAATCTGTGTTCAGATGAAAAAAAATGCTGTATCATGGAAATAGAAAAGGCTGATTGAAAGAGGAACAGAGGAATGTGTAGAAATTTCTCAGCTGCAAGAACCGAGCTGAGAGAGCTTTGCCGAAACAGCTACAGCTACTAATAATAAAAGACAAGGTGACTCCAAGAACGATGACTATTTTGTATCTCAATGTATCATAGTTCTTAGAATGATGCAGAACAAGCTGCAGCATCAGGTGATACCCCTATACCAGACACTTTATGAAACTAGTCATGTGACAAAAATGGGCGGGTTCTCTTTCTTAAGTAACATAGAACACAGAATCAAGCAAGAGCAAAATATGCTTCTGTGTGTATGTTAGGGAATTTAGACTGTAAGCTCCAATGGGGCAGGGAATGTGAGTGCATTCTCTGTACAGCGCTGCAGAATTAGTGGCGCTATATAAATAACTGGTGATGATGATGATTTTAGTACTCTCATGTGATCAGTATTTAATGCTTTCAATTGATGACTATTTGCTGGTAAATGAGCATCATTTAGAGACATCATTTAGAGACACTTATGTGACACCAGCCCACTGGGGGATCACCCCCATCTAGCAGCAATCCCCATCCCATTAAATTGCGGTGGAGAGGTCCGTTCATTGGTGAAAGGGGGTGGGGCCAACTGGGACCAACCAGAGTGAAGGAGGGGTGTGGCTATGCAAAATCACCCCCCCCCCCTTCAAAATAAAAGAAGTCTAGGTCTGCCCCTGCACCAGCCTTAGCTCAATATATACTTCAGAACTGAAAGATGGAGACATTTGGTTTGTGACTGAAAGTAATATCACAGTGAAGAAGAATTAACGTTGTAATGGTGCACCAGAACTCCACCCCCTAATGGATGATGATAATATCAATAATATCAATAATATTAACAAAGTACAGATGATGCAGCATCACGTATTCCCAAATTATTCTTTTAGTGTATTCAGTAGACACTTACAGACAACCATAGTTAGTTGTAAACTATTCCAGGGCAGGCAGTGTGTGTATGTGTAAATATATATATATATATATATATATATATATATATATATTTATTTTATATTACATTTCTGTGCTTAAGTAAAACTCCTGCAATTGTTGCCCTTGGAGTCTGTACATGTGAACAATTACACATCAGGAATCTAAGGAACTCTAATATTTCCAAAACTAAATCACTGTAGCTTATTGTATGATGTGATAGACATGAAAGGAAAAAGAATCCGAGAAGATATAATTACACATAACTGAGGAAAAAAAGCAAGTAAGTTATGAACTTGACTTTAGTCTACATTTGCAAAAAGCCCTGTAGCTGGCACGGTTTCGCTGGAGATAAGCTCCCCCATGCATGGGTACATGTACAGACACAAGAAAATGAATAAAAAGATGCTTTATACTTTGAACTAGGGGCAGGGGAACATCTGCCCCCCCCCCCCCCCCCCCCGGGCCACGGTCCCATAATGGGCTACCTTGGGCTGGGTCACTGGGCATCCTGCTATTAATTTTTCCTTTACAATGATCCTAATAGGCTGCTGAGTCAAGTCTTGCCACCAGGTCTAAAATTTGCCAGCCCTCCCCTGCTTTGAACAACACATTTTTTTCAATGGTTATCATTTAAAATATATATATATTTTACATAGTTTATTTTATTTATTTTTTATACAAGTATTAGTCTGGGCTATCCTTTCCCCTGTGCATGTGTGAACCGGTTACCTCGCTTAGTCACTCAGCCTGGCACGGCAAAATGGCAAAATATGGTAAAATATACCTTACCTTTCGGGCCAGTAATGCCAAACCTGATAATCTTTTGGCCGCCCAGGTGATAGCAGAGTAATAAATAGACACCTAAGTTGCTAGTGGCCTTTTACAGATAGTGAACTACTGGCCATCATGTGTAGATACGGGGGAATGGAATCACTTCAATAAACATTCATCACAACCTACACACAACATTCCGTGGGAATCTACTGTATTTAAAATAAAGGTGTGTATAATAATTATCATCAAAATATTTGCCCTGGGCTCACCAGGACAGTGCACCCATCATTAAACTTTGTGCTAATGGAGCCTGGATAGAAGAAACTACAACAGATCTCATATCTTAGCCTCCTGGTGTCACAGAGTAGTTTGTACAACTGGAAACGTTAAAGGTAAAAAAAAAATGTTTCCACTCGGGAAAATACTAATATCGAGAGACAGAGTTGCAAGTTACCCATCGTATTATTCATATAATATTGGTGTACTATTGGGAGATTTGCCCTGCAACCACTGTCACAAAGCAGCCTCGGTATTATAGGCTATATACCTGCTGTGATTTGAGAAAATAAAATGTAATAACTGACCTTGCAGGATTGCTCAGGTTCTCCAACATATTTATTATGGAGTCAACAATATAAAATGTTACTTTCTGCAGCAGTCATAGTAAATAAGCAGTCCATACATACACATCCTAATGGAAAAATAAAGCCTATACCAACAGGGCACATGCAGAGGTATAATGAAAAGTGTGTGCAAAGAAACTCATATTTATCAAGCTGAAGTAGAAATACATTACCAAGATGTAAATGTATCATTACAGCAAGTCATCTCAACCAATCTGTATCTTACAAATAAACCACAAGGAAACCTAAAACTGGAAGGCACATATTTATATCATTTATTATCTTTTCTATTTATTTATTTTCTTTCAGTACCTAAAATTGCAAAACTATATGTATAGACATAGCTTGGAGCCCAGGGTTGCCAACCCTTCAAAATATTGTTCTTGACATTGTTTATATAAGACAAAAAGTATTAAAGAGGTACGTAGGGGACAAGGGGTGAGGGGGTCGCACATTTATGAAAAAAAGGAGGTGAAACATTAAGGGAGAACAGTGCATCACTGGGCTCCATAGCAAAACTTGGTTAGAGGCCCGAAGATGCCACTGTAGCCTCCCGGGGCCCTGCTCAGCTCCAAAAAGAGCAGAAAGGGACCTCTTTTGAGCATGCTCGGTCTGCCTCATGCACCCACTGCAAATGTCCCACACAGAAGAGGACTCTGCAGAACAGAGAGGAGGCCTCGGGCAGAACTGCACCCTGTACACAGTGTAGGGACTGCCATGGGTGCAGCGAGTGCTCCCACTGTGGGGGTCTCAAGGCGTTTGGCAGTCCCTGTAATGGCCACACACCTGTACACACGGTAGTTCCACCACTGGAAAACATCACTCGTGTGCTGCTTTTTATTTATACTTTTCTACTTTTCATTGGATGTTATATTTTTACTTATCATTATATATTTTTTAATGGAGGACAAATATTTTACATTCTTTTTACTGAATGTCAGTAAATTTACTGATCTTTGCAATTGTGCTGGAGACACATACTTACGACAAATATTGAACATATCAAAAATGAGTCAATGTTAATTGACACACACTTACCTTTACATGAAAGAGTAGAGGGTGGTGGAAGCAGGGACCATCCAATTTGTGGTTATGTGAAATATATTCAGGACGGAGACCGGAAAAGAAGGAAACAAAAAAAAAAACTTCAGTTGCTTAATCTAATAGCAAAAGAAAATGACACAGCCGACTTCTAACATTATAGATTTATATTTATAAATACTGCAACATTTTAACAGGATTAAATGTCCTTTAGTTATACTGGTACTATGGTTATACTTCAGCCACACATACAACTCACCTCAGCAGCAATCCACAAATGGTTAGATTTTTTTTTCTTATTCCCCAACACTAAAACACACACAAAACATGCAATTATCTCAACAGAGTGGCTGTTTATAATTACACCTATGTATCTATATATAAATATCTACCCAGCTTGACACATTGACACAGCGAGATGAGGTGCTATGCTGTGAGCACAATTTTGAAAGAGGTGACAGAATTCAGTGATTTTTCTTAAGAAGGTGTCAGAAATAAATCCTGGAACACATCTACACTAATGCATGCAGTGACTCTTCTAAAGACCAGAGCCTGATTAAGGATCCAGGCTGCCCTATGCTAATACGCTCAAAGTGCCCTTTGCTTTTTACGCCAATCTTTGTCACTCATTGGATTTTCGCTAAAATCAAATTTTGCACCCCCCCCCCCCCCAAAAATAAGCCTTACGCCCTTTGCTGCAGCCTAGTCAGCCTATTGGATAATCTGGTCCTGCTAAGGACAGTGGTCACTATTATGTTTGTTTAAAAGTTCAATGACCTGTGTTTATTCCCTAGAAGTCAAAAGGAAAATGTCGACCCATTAAAACAAAATTATCAGAATTCTCATTAAATTGTATCTAAAAGTTAAGGTCAGTATTTGACTATTTCGATCATTTTTCCTCTTTAGGTAAGCAGTGTGGGCAGACTTAGACAAGCTACAAGTACAGTGGCCTAGTGGTTAGCAATTCTGCCTCACAGCGCTGGGGTCATGTTTTCGATTCCCAATCATGGCCTTATCTGTGTGGAGCTTGTATGCTCTCCCAGTGTTTGAGTGGGTTTCCTCCGGGTGCTCCGGTTTCCTCCCACAATCCAAAAACATACTGGTAGGTTAATTGGCTGCTATCAAAAATTGACCCTAGTCTCTCCCTCTCTGTGTGTGAGTGTGTGTTTATATTATGGAATTTAGACTGTAAGCTCCAATGGGGCAGGGACTGATGTGAATGAGTTCTCTGTACAGCGCTGCGGAATTAGTGGCGCTATATAAATAAATGATGATGAAGATGATGATGATGATGAACTACAAGGCTAGAGCAACAATGCTGCCAGTCATAAGGTTTCATTTACTAACATTGTATTTAGACATATAATTTGCACTGAACTATAGCAACCAATTAGTAATTACATTGTATCTGTTAGCAAGTGCAAAGTCATTTTCAAAGCCGCTATGTGCCTCAAATTTCTGCAAGTGCCCCTAGATTTGTGTCAAGGCGCATGGGATTGTGAAGCAGGATGGCGGTGTGTATGGTAGAGTAGAAGCTTGCATTGGCGGAGGGAAGGAGGTGGACAGTGGGATGGTGCCCCATGTAAAGTACGGAGAAGGTGCACTGTTATGAAGCAGTGCAGAAATGAAATATCATTTATTGGAGCTGGAGTATTGAAATTAGATATTGGGGTAGAGGGGGCACATGTTTAGCGTTGCTGTGTGGAAGGGTGCAAGCACACCTCAAAGTTGCAAGAGTAGCGGGAAGTAGGCATGCAGCTAGGGTGCACCAGTGCAAAATCAAGCTGTTATGCTGTGTACGCGCTTTACGTAAATGACCTCTATAGAACTAAAGAGCTGCCCACCTGCAGTTGAATGTTATATGAATATATTGGAATGCTTACACCGTCCAGTACTACTAAAATATATTGCTTTATCCGTCTGTGTTTTTCAATCTTTACATGATAAAACAGAATTGCTTATTCATGTCGGCTTGGATAAGACACAAAGATGCTCTCTAGAAATACATGTATTCAAATCCGAGAACACAGCAGGGCAGGTGATATAAAAACTACTCAGCCTGATAATATAAAGCAATGGCTGAATAACGCAGAAGGAAGCTGCAGAGATAATGCAATGTATTTAGATGTCAAAAGCCTTGTACAAATGAAGGTAAATAATTTGAAGGTAGAAAACTCCCTTAAAATGTTTTCAAACAAAATTTAACTGCAATAGAACCATCAACACAGTGTAATATTTGAACTAAACTCTTCTATAAGAAGTTCTTAGTTTAAACTTGTTACAGCTGTAATATTTTAAAACAAACCTCTCTAGAAAAACCACGTTTGTACAGTTAGTGTCTCTAGACTTCACACAGACTACAGCCGGTCTTATTGAGCTTGTCCAGAATTTTACCCAACTCACTCTTGCAGAAACAGTTGGTATTTTACTTTGATCATTCACCTTGATAAACCATAATACTCATAATATTTCAGAAGGGAGAGATCATGTTGTAGCCCAAATTCAGGCTTTTGTTTTTCTTTTATCCTGAAACTATCCCTTTTGCTAAAAGAAGCTTCCAAGCTTAGCCTGGCTATCTTAATATCTTCAGCGGGTGCTGACAGGAATGTAAACACCTTCTTGTTATTAATCTTCATTGTAAACTCATCTTGATGTCCCCAGTTTGTAAACTGGCAGACCAATTATATCAACAGAGTGTTCACAACAGCACATATTATTTAAGGAGATACAGGTGCTGATCTTTTGGGAATGACCTGTGCACTCATGAAGGGAGGGTTGCACAAGACAAGACCAGTGTCAAGATGTAAGCAGGGGTACTGAAGCAAGCTGGAACCCACAAACTAGGGCTCATTGAATATCCGTTGCACTTTTCAGCCTGATGAATACGTACACATGAAAGTATAATTAATGGTTTGACCCAAAGCAGGTGAGTTTTATTGAACAATGCCTTAGATAACAATAGAAGGACAAATGCGCCTCATTCCCCATGTAAATAAATAGAAAACAGTCTGACTCTCTGGTCTTTGGATGCAGAGAAGGCATTAGACAGGATCTCCTGGCAATTCATGTCACTATCTTTACAAGTCTTAGGTTTCAGGGTAGATTTTTGCAAGATATTATGCTGTTGTATTACAATCCTTCGTTATTCAGTTATGACTAACGGCATCACATAAGACCGCATTTAAGTAGGGTAATGGGACGAGACAGAGATGCCCTCTCTCCCCTTTGATCTTTGTCCCAATGATGTAACCATTGGCAGTCAAATTTAGGAGGAACTTAAACATATCAGGAGTCAAGGAAAAATAATATAAAATAACACTAATTGCGAATGACATTCTCTTAATCATAACACCCTACCTGTCTAACCAGTGTTGTTAGATTACGATATGGTTTCAGGGTATAAAAAGACACATTTGGATCTCAACTTTGAGTTGACCAAAATAATTACCTTGTAGTCTGTATTACTAAGTCTTAAAAACTATACCAAGCAAATTACCCCTCTGTGATTTACAAAGACAACCAAGACTTAGGGGTAAATTTACTATGCAGAGGTTCCATAGAACACCCGATTCCCGGCACTTTGAAAGGTATTTTTTAAAACGACATTTTTATTAAAAAAGTCCATCGGGTTTTGTCTTTAATAAAATTGCAGTTTGAAAAAAACGCCTTTAAAGCACCGGGAATCGGCGGTTTCATAGTAAATATACCCCTTAGTGTAGTAGCTTCTCCTTTTTTTTCCCGTCAACAGGCAGAATGGACACAAAAAAATGAAGGTATTTGCTTGTTTTTTATATCTCTTTCAGACCCTACTAGTTAAACCTAACGGGCCTGAGTCATTAAGGAGATCAAAGCATAAAAAAGGAGTAACTTTGCACTTGGGCAAAACCATGTTAATGACTTAGGCGGCCTAAGTTAGGCCCAATATCTCTAAACACACTCTAAACAAAATACAAACTGCAACAAACTTATATGGGAGGGAAAGAAATCCAGATTCAAGAGGTCAGTCCTAGCTAGAAGTTTAGGGTTACCATTATTTTGTCAGTACTAGAAAGCTTTCTAGCTTAGTCAACTCATGCTCTGACATTTTCCCTTTAACGTTAAAAATTGGGGGACCAAGAAAATGCGCTCCTTGTTGATGGAACTCTGGACCCATAATATCTAGCTCTCCTGTAAATATAGACCTCTCTCGACATTGTACACAGCACAATAGTGTTATCACTCAAGTTATAGAACTCACGATTCCTTCCTGGTTCTCACAAAAAGTTTATAACCCTTGGTTGGACACCAGACTTCTCCATATTTCAGAAGAGCTTTTAGTGACCTCACTTGTCTTAAAGGATCACAGCAGTGTCCAACCAAATATTGCTGTAGTAGTAGGTGTGACCATAACTTCGTACCCATCCTGTCCAGATCAGAATTAAACAAAACAGGGGCGAGTGAATTCGTAGACTAATAGCAGAGCTGCTATATACGCCAAGGTGCCACCTTGCTCTGAGGCCAGAACGCCCCTCTTGATGGCCCTGTAAGATACAACCAACACTGATACATCCAATTTACTGATTTTAAAACACTGAGTTTTTGAGGATGTAATCGAGACCAGGAGGACTTAAACATTCTTGCTGACGCATGATTGGAGAGTGGCAGTATACAATCAAATGCTAATATACCCTTACAAGCTGGCCCTGAATGAAATGCCCAAACCTGGAAAATGGATTGGGATCCCAGAAAGGTGGAAGCTTAGGGTGCCAGCTGTAGACAAATATCCATTCTTTTCTGAGCTTGTGTAGAACTGATTACTATATTATACTATTTATTTTATATGGACCCCAATGTTGTGAGAAGCAATAAGGACCCTCTTGTACCTACTCTGTTCTCAATGTAACATTCGACCCTTAGACAATAACTCGTTGGTTACCATGGCAAACAAATTTCCATGGATTGTCAAGGTAGTTTGGCTGTTTATCATGGCTATATCGTGCCTCTTTTTGTAAAGGGATTAAATCCTCACAAAAGTCTTCAAACGTTCAATGTTGATTCCTATTCTTCTTTGAATGACACAAGTGGTAAAAACAGCCATAATAGAGCCCCCTCCTCCCGTTGGCCAGACGCAAGGGCTTATATGTGAAAAATGAAAAAAAAAAATAGTTTGACAAAGTTTATGAAAAAGATAAGATTAGCAGACAATTCTGACCGTTCTGCAGAAGAGTGACCTGTTTTATTATTCCCATTGGTTACTGTAACTCTAATTCTGACAAAAAAAAAAAAGAAAAAGAAAAGATACAGAAATCAATAACTTACTTAACATCTCCCTTAATGAGAAGGAAAGAAAAATCCATGCGGATACAGATAAAACCTTAGACAATGATAATTAGTAAAGTGTTGTGATGGAATAATGAGAGGAGAGATAGAGAAGGACCCAACTCCTGTCTAAATCCATACACAACATGGAAGAGTTTGTACAGCAGAGCACAAACAAACTGAAAAAAGCATTTAAAGTGTAAATAAGAAACAATTAGATGTGTCATGTTTCCCTGTGTTATATAGCAGGTGGAGGTGAAAAATAACAGAACAATTTGTGTTCTATTTATGATCCTTTTCAGCAAATTAATTTAACTACTTTATTAACGTGGTTAGAATATGAGTAATGGTCTTCAAATAGATATATGTTTATAACTAATATAGCTTCTTGTTATTATCCAATATGTCTGAAGCTGTTTGGAGTCAGGGAAAAACAACCCCAACATACATCAATATTATAACATGAACTTACCAGTCCTGCCTCCAGCGCCGTCTCCCCGCTCGTTCTGCTGTCCGGCACTTCCGGGTGTCGGCTCACATAACTCGCTTGTCGGGCGTTTTTTTCAAATCTAGCCAGCTACATAAACTGCGCTCTGACACTCGTTCAGAGTGAGAGCAACTTTGTTGCTGAGCGTCTGACTCCTGGTTCTACCCCTATATGTGTTCCAGTCTCCTCTCCCTGTGTGTTTCTTCAGAGCCCCAGTGAACCGAACCTCTGCCTCTCTGACCATTCTCTGCCTGATATTGTGATATCAGTGTACTGAACCTCTTCCTATCTGACCATTCTCTACCTGATATATGTGTACCGGACCTGGCCTTCCTTTAGACTCTGCTTTGATATCTGTCTTGCCTGTTCTGCCCGCATGTGTATTGAACTTTGCTTGTTATGTCCACTCTGCTGTTTCCATACTTTTTTTTAACAAAAGAAACTCCGGCCCCAGCACGTGAAGAAGAAGGGTGAATGAAGCCCCTTTCTAAATTCTCTTTGATATATTCAGACATAGCCTGTGTCTCAGGAGCAGAGAGAGGGTAAACCCGTCCACGGGGAGGAATCTTCCCTGGTATCAAGTCTATGGGGCAGTCCCAGACCCAGTGAGATGGCAAAGTCTCTGCAGCCTGTTTACTAAAGACATCTATGTAATTTCGGTAGGGCACAGGAATAACAGGTGTCTTTTTGTTGGAGGTATTGCGATGAGGCAATATCTTCTGAAGACAGGTTTTTAATGCATTCCAGGCCACAGAAGAGCACTTGGGGAGAAGACCAGTCGATAAGGGGGTTGTGGCGTTGGAGCCACGGGAAACCAAGAACAATGGAATTGGTGGCCTCTGGAATCACTAGGAATTGAATGATCTCAGAGTGCAGGACCCCTACCTGCAAGGTTACTGGAGATGTTAGGCAGGAGATGGTGCCACCAGGGATACAACTCCCATATACAGCTGTTAGAAAGATGGGTGGAGACATCTGGACCAGAGGAATGGCTAACTGCTTGGCTAACTGAGCTGACATGAAGTTGCCTGCAGCTCTTGAGTCCAAGAGAGCAGAGATGTGCACAGAATTTTGAGACAGTCTCAACATCACAGGGAGAACACAGTCTCTAGCTTGAGGAGGACGAACAGCAACTCCTAACCCAATCTCCTCACTGTTGGTTAGGAGGTGGCGTTTCCTGACCTCTGGGAAAAAGATTTCAGATAGTGGCCAGAAGCACCGCAGTAGATGCAGAGTTTCTGCTGGACCCTCCGCTCACGCTCAGTGGGCGAGAGACGGGCCCTGCCCAATTGCATAGGTTCTCCTTGAGGGGGAGAAGGAGACCGGATTCGAGGTGTCTGACGGGGCTTGATATACTCTGCACCCCTTTTCTCTAAAATTCTTTCTCGGCACCTCAGATCTATTCGATTGAACAACGTGATCATTTCATCCAAATTGGTGGGCAAGTCTCGTGTGACTAACTCATCCTTAATACGGTCGGAGTGACCTTGCCAAAAGGCTGCCACTAGTGCGTCACTGTTCCATGAGAGTTCTGATGAAAGGGTTCTGAATTGGACCGCGTAGTGTCCTACAGATGACTGGCCCTGTCGCAACCGCAGGATGTCGGAAGCGGCAGATGATCTCCCAGGCTCGTCAAATATTCTCTGGAATAGGGTTAGGAACCCCTTGATGTTGTACAGAATGGGATCAGACTTCTCCCAGAGGGGAGATGCCCAGGCTAAGACTTGCCCTGATAGAAGGGAGATAATATAGGCAGTTTTAGTTCGGTCTGTAGGAAAATTAGCCGGCTGTAGCTCAAAGTGAATACTGCATTGGTTCAGGAACCCTCTACAGTTCTTTGGGTCTCTATCATATTTGGCTGGCGTAGGGAGAACCAGCAGAGATGGTGGACCTGGTACAACATTGGCACTGGTACTCTCTGAAGGGATTGGTGTAGGTGTCTGTGTCAATGCGGTCTGTAGGTTTGCCATACAAGCAGATAGCTCTTGCAAATATCTCATCACTTGCTCTTGAGTAGTTTTCTAAGTCCGCCCTTGGGGTATGTTCCCCTGCTGGATCCATTGGGCCAGTGCAAACTATCACGGCAATAGAGTTTCTGAAATCCTTCTCGGGACCGGTGGGGCTAGCTGTGGCAGGAGTGTAGTGGAAACTGGGAGGCTTGCTCTAATCCCGTATACTGGAAGTTAGGAAGAATAATGCTGGACTGGACTCCGTACTGAAATAAATGCCTGGAATCTGGAGCTGATGGACTGGAGCCTGGGCAAGGGAACAGGGGGGACCTGAACCCACGACCAGAGACTCAATAACTCCAAGAACTCAGAGACTCAGACAAATATAGTTCCACAACTGGGACTGGGAAGACTCAGAACTCAGGCAGAGGATACACAGGAGTGGCAACCTTCTGAACAGACTAAGCCTGGAAATGGCCCTGGGCAACTCAGCTCCTGGTTTAGGCCTGGAACTGGAAGTCAGTACCCCGAGACACAAAAATGGCTCCAGAAGGTGGATGACTCAGAACAACAACATACTACCCCAGAGAGCCAGTAGGAGAGACATGAATAGATTGATGAGAGGAGGATCCACACAGAAGATAACAGCTGGAATCTGTACACAAGCTGATAGAATGAAGGTGAATCCACACGAGGAATAAACAGCCAAAGTATTTATTTCAGCAGGCAGAATGAAGCCAATTTCACACAAAGGGTTAATGGTTTGCAGTTCATATAACAGCAACAGGATGAATCTGAATTCCCACATATGGTTAATGGTTTGCGGTTCATATAACAGCATACATGATGAAGCTGAACTCACTCAGAGAGTTAATGGTAGAAATCCATAGAACAGCAAACAGGGTGAAACTGAATTCACACGAAGGATGATGGTTGAGATCTGTATACAGCAGACCGGATTGAAGCAGCAGCCAACAGCAACTGTAGGAGTCTGGAACCAGGAAATAGGAAAGTGTTGCACTGGAAATTTGCTAAGTGTAGGAGGAGACACTTATAGTCTGCAGAGGAAACAAATTGGTGGATGAGATCAGGGGCTAGATTTACTAAGCTGCGGGTTTGAAAAAGTGGGGATGTTGCCTATAGCACCCAATCAGATTCTAGCTTTCATTTATTTAGTACCTTCTACAAAATGACAGCTAGAATCTGATTTGTTGCCATAGGCAACATTCCCACTTTTTCAAACCCGCAGCTTAGTAAATCTAGCCCCAGGTGTTCAAACTCAGTAGGATGTTAATCAAATGTCTCACCAAAGATGTCAGCCTCCAGTACTGCAGACAGAAGTCACACTTGTCCCAGGATAGAATACTGCCTTCGACCAAAAGGGAGATGTATGGTGATATGATACCGCCGAGTGGTGTAAACAGGACCAAGACCCCGATTTGTGACAATAAGTACCCATTGTCTTCCACAGGAATGGCCCAGACATTGTGGCAGGAATACAGCAGGGCCACTGTGGAAGGCCACTCCTACTCCCTGTCCCAGCACCCATCAATGTTTAAGAAGGGGAGACCCAGGGGTTTGCCCGGGGAGGGGAAAACATAGTGGGAATTTGACCATGGATATAAAGAGCCACTTCCTTGTTGAGTTTCTATTCTCTACTAGCAGACCCGGTGATCATCGCTGTCCTGTAACTGGGATTAGCAGGCTGTTGCTCCATCTTGGCACCTGCCATCACCTTACTCTATCAGGAGATACTTGCCAGGCTCTGGGTAAAATGGTGTGCCCACAGTTGTGGGAATACTGGTTCCCAGAGCCCCATCAGACTGGTGGACATCTGGCCAAGTGGCTGGGAACAGCAAGATACCAATATTCCATGGACCTTCTGTTGACAGACTCTATGCCCGTAGAACTTTTGCGTGGCTAAGGTGGGTGGGGAACCTTGTTGAGACTGGTGATCCACTGACCTATTGTTTACAGTGTGCAGTTTTATATTCTGTTGTTTTACTGTAAGAAAAGCATTCTGTTGTATATTTTGTTCTCTTCCTTGCCTGTGTGATTTCTGAACCTAACGGGGGCCAGGTAACTTAGCGAACTTTGGTTCTAAAGACCCGGCATCCTCACAACAGGTTTAAACTTACTATATTGTTAAGTGAATATGAAGATTGTATTGTGGTAGTTCTTGATCGATGTACTGTTAACCCCCCCCCCCCCCATGGAAATCCTGAAAAGCATCTCAAAGCATATATCATGTGCACTTACATTTCAAGTGATGTCATACAAGTGTGCAATGTTTGTAAGGTCAAGCAGATGGACTGAACTCAAATCAGGTGACCACTACAGGCAATTCCTGCCTTGGGCAAAAATAAAATCTGCACTGTAATATCCATTAGGCCTCAAGACACCAATAACAGTCATTTGAGTTAAATGAGGAAAGGTTTGAATTATTAGGTTTGTTCTAATAAAGCAAGGATGTGGAATAAATGCTATTAGCCTCTTCATATAAAACTATTCCCTCAAGAATTTGCTAACATTAGCCGACAGAGATAAGGCAAATCCAAACCCTCATTTGATGAAAATCTGCTAATGCAAATAGAATGAATGGATGTATATATATATATATATATATATATATATATATATATATATATATATATATATATATAAAAATAGATATATATTCTATATAAAATTTGAATATCTATAATTTCATTTATTGTGTATTTAGTGTGACAGATGCTAAAGACGTTTAGTCGAGAATAAATGTCGCAAGAGATTACTTGTAATGAGAACGTTACCACACTCCCTCCAGGCTAAGAGAGCGTATTTTGGGAAAAATAATAGAATATTTAGCAACACTTAGCTCTCAGAATATTCAATAAAAGACAAATAATGCTGTAGCCTGTATTTTCTTTGCAAACACAGCAATTTAGAAAACAAAAGCGCATACACACAACACGAGTCCGTTCTCTATGGTTCCCTCTGCTAACATTCAGCACAGGAATCTGTCCCTTGTATAATTCTAAAGACAAAATACAAACTGCTCTTTTGACATTGTGAAGAATTACAAGCCTTAAATATGCTCAGAGGATTGCACTATGTCTTGGGTAACTGCATAATTTGTGCTTGGTTCTTATAGTCCTATTAAAACTCTGTGTATGGATGTGTTTATGGCACACTTGTCTCCATGTGTTGGTTTGGAAAAGAATTACTATAATTGCATGCTACTAATATTACAACAAGGCAGAAGGCAGCACAACATATTTTAACATTAATAAATGATGCTATATGCAAAGCAGACCTTAAAGAGTAAATCTAAATGCTTGAGGAGACTAAGTGCAGGCTGATCATTTGTATATGATTTAAGGAAGAAGCGAGAGGGAGAAAGGGGGTTTCCTAGGAAGCAAGCTGTAATAAAATGGAGAAGAAAGGCAAAAATTAGCATTCAATGCAGGTACGGACATCTGTCACATAACAGCTGACAAGAAACACATATACTTGGTGGATTATTTATGAAAATGACACTGCTTAAGGCAATGCCCAAGTTTTTGTACATTAATGGAAAATAAAATGACTAAAACGCCATATATTCAAGTAATTGTCACCTACTCCTATCAGTTCTACTGTATCAACCCATTCTTTCTTGACATTCCGGAATTCCCACACGCAAAGAGGGCGTGGTCTATCGTACAGGTGGTAAATTAGGGACCTGGGCAGATTAGGGGGGTCATGGCCAATGTTACCAGAGTTTATTTATTTTTTTAATAGGAATATAGTGAGCCTTTGATATAAGGTGCCATAATTACAATATATATATATATATATACATATATATATATATATATATATATATATATATATATATATATATATATATATGGAATATCAAACAAATGGGGGCGCTTCCATAGTGCGTTATCCAAATAAAGGATTTTTATTAAAAACAGAATATACACGTACCAGATATAAAATATATTCAAGCATAGAACCAGCAATCAGTAGACTCCTGTATTAGCGGACATTGGTGGCTGTGGATCTAGGATCCTATTGACGATGTCCGCTAATACAGGAGTCTACTGATTGCTGGTTCTATGCTTGAATATATTTTATATCTGGTACGTGTATATTCTGTTTTTAATAAAAATCCTTTATTTGGATAACGCACTATGGAAGCGCCCCCATTTGTTTGATATTCCAGGAATTGATTGACCCATGGAGATCGGGTTAGAGAAGGGGAAGACGCGCAGACGAGTGACTGCTAGTGCTGATACTATCCGTGGGAATATTGCTTATGAAGGACTATTCTACCCGGACTTTTTAAAATATTTTATACCTTGTTCAAGGTGATCTAACAGATTTGTGTTTGAGCGCACTGTATTTGTTGTATTGCTATATATATATATATATATATATATATATATATATATATATATATATATACATATATATATATATATATATATATATAGATATATATAGATATATATTGGGTAGAGCTATGCTGCATATGCAGTGTGTAAATGTATATACATTGTTTTGTATTTGGCAATTAAAAAATGTAAATAAAAATATAACACAGAAAGGCTCATTTAACGTAAGTGCATACATGCAATTCAGCAACCCAAGTGTGACATAAAATGCTTACTTTGGTGCAAATGTATCCCGCTTAATGGGGAAGTACATGTGTTTGTGGGCCAACGTGGTGATGCGGGAGAGCAAACTTTGGCAATGTTCGATGGGGAGAGTTGGCCAGATGATGGATGATCTTTGCCGAGTACAAATTGATGCAGGATTACGATGCATGATCACTTTTGTAATTACATGCACATACAAGACATGGAGAAGGTAAATAGCCTTTTTCTCCCTGCAGCACAACTTAATTTTCCGACAATTCTGTCTTGTCTTTTACTTATAAAAACCTTCAAAACACACAAAAAGGGATTAATCTTATTAAGTCTCTAATACGCTTTTCACACAGACGCATGGACCCCGTGAATAATCCACGTCGTGTGTCAGTGTTAATTGGTCAACCCGGGTCCATGAGCATGGCCGCGACCAAGTTTATTTCCGTGTTGGAGTCAAATACGCTGCAGTATAAAAGGTGTTCCCAGGTTATTCTAACCGGGTTCTGTTAAAAGCAACTCATTGGCGGATCGGAATCACTCTCTGATACCGTCTTCTACATACAGCAGAACGGTATGGAAGTTCCCTCAATCTCGCGATTCATGAAGATGTTAATAAAGCTAAACCAAGCATTATTTTGTGGGTTAAAATTTTTTAAAGAAATTCATGTATAAAGGGGATGGTCCTAAAGTGATAATAGGTTGCCTAGTGACATTTCATTCTTTCCGCCATGCGCATTTCCAGATGCTGATTGACTCTCTTGGGGCAGTTCCAAGTATTGGGAAGTGGGCTTGCGCCTTGAAATGGACAAGTGCACTTGCACAAATAACACAGAACGGTCTGTACTTTCTGTGATTCATAACTAAGCCTAAGGGGAAAATATACTAACACTTTTAAAAAGGAAAAGTGGAGCTGTTGCCCATAGCAATTATTCAGATTCTAGCAATCATTTACCTAGAACATTCTAGAAAATGCTAGGTAGAATCTGATTGGTTGTTATGGGTAACACCTCTACTTTTCACTTTTAGAAGGTTTAGTAAATTTACCCCTAACGGGCATATTCAATTGTCAGTCCGTTATTACGGTAATCGTGCGCAGAAAAATAGTTAATACAGTAATTTACTTGCTGGATTTCAGCTCGCAGCTTCCTGAGCCACGAGCTGAAATCCAGCTATATTTTACCGCTTTGATAGCTTCTAATCTAAATTTAAAAAATAATGTTTTCTATGCAGGAGCCCAAAACTATCTGATAATGACCTGTTTAGATTACACAGGATTATCATGAGAAAAAAATCTGTTTCAATAGTGTCTTCCATGTGTGTGGCCAAACTAGAAAACTATCTGTTGCCCACCCCCTAGGTTCACACTAAAAGTGGGTCACGGGGTGTGGGGGAAAGCCGGATGGCTATGTGGCGGCATGTGAGGCTATATAGATATATAATGGCTATGTGGCGGCATGTGAGGCTATATAGATATATAATGGCTATGTGGCGGCATGTGAGGCTATATAGATGTATAATGGCTATGTGGCGGCATGTGAGGCTATATAGATATATAATGGCTATGTGGCGGCATGTGAGGCTGTATAGATGTATAATGGCTATGTGGCGGCATGTGAGGCTATATGGCTGTATAATGGCTATGTGGCGGCATGTGAGGCTGTATAGATGTATAATGGCTATGTGGCGGCATGTGAGGCTGTATAGATGTATAATGGCTATGTGGCGGCATATGAGGCTATATAGATATATAATGGCTATGTGGCGGCATGTGAGGCTATATAGATGTATAATGGCTATGTTGCGGCATGTGAGGCTGTATAGATGTATAATGGCTATGTGGTGGCATATGAGGCTTTATAGATGTATAATGGCTATGTGGCGGCATGTGAGGCTATATGGCTGTATAATGGCTATGTGGCGGCATGTGAGGCTGTATAGATGTATAATGGCTATGTGGCGGCATGTGAGGCTGTATAGATGTATAATGGCTATGTTGCGGCATGTGAGGCTATATGGCTGTATAATGGCTATGTGGCAGCATGTGAGGCTGTATAGATGTATAATGGCTATGTGGTGGCATGTGAGGCTGTATAGATGTATAATGGCTATGTTGCGGCATGTGAGGCTGTATAGATGTATAATGGCTATGTTGCGGCATGTGAGGCTGTATAGATATATAATGGCTATGTGGTGGCATGTGAGGCTGTATAGATGTATAATGGCTATGTTGCGGCATGTGAGGCTGTATAGATGTATAATGGCTATGTTGCGGCATGTGAGGCTGTATAGATGTATAATGGCTATGTGGTGGCATGTGAGGCTGTATAGATGTATAATGGCTATGTGGCGGCATGTGAGGCTCTATAGATGTATAATGGCTATGTTGCGGCATGTGAGGCTGTATAGATGTATAATGGCTATGTTGCGGCATGTGAGGCTGTATAGATGTATAATGGCTATGTTGCGGCATGTGAGGCTGTATAGATGTATAATGGCTATGTGGCAGCATGTGAGGCTGTATAGATGTATAATGGTTATGTGGTGGCATATGAGGCTATATGGAGATATATTGCATTAAAAAAAATTACATTTTGCCATATATCATTTTCATACAAACACATCGCTATCAGAAACCAGTGTAAAGGATCAAAACATAATCAATAAATAATAAAGTCACTGACCACATGTGAATCAAAAATTGCAGAGTCTGCTGCAAATGTGTGCAACTGAGAATCCTGCATTTTTATGTACAAATAGAAATAGCAGCTCCTTTGCTGTTTTTAGCAGTGTGCTGGGGTATTTTTCTCTGTATTTGTTCCTTTTAGGATAACCCCACCCTTTCAAGCACCTGCCATGAACCTATTAATTGATTGAGCAGCTTTCACTTCTGTATTGTTGTGGCTTATCATACATTTGCAAATGTGTGCAACTGAGAAATCTGCATTTGTACAAGTAGAAATAGCAGCTTCTTTGCTGGTTATAGCAGTGTGCTGGGGGATTTTTCTTTGTGTTTTTCTCAGACTGCTGCACCACTGTTATAGAGAATCACCAGCACTACAGGCAGTGAAGTCTTACAAACACCCCGCTCTTTTACACAAGAAAATGATCGATTAGCGCTCCTAAGGGTTAGGGAAGAGGGATACTGGATTCTGCCACTTTCCTTATAGAGGGAGTTGCCTGAATCCCACAAGAAAGGATACAAAAAAATAGAAAAAAGGAATGGGCGCAGTGGGGAAAGGGAGCTTGGATCAAGCATTGATTTACATATATGACATTTTGTGCCTAATCACATGTTCTCACATGTGTCAATAGTCAATATTTCAATAGCCTCTAGGTACAACCCTTCCAAATTGTATTATTCCTAAATCAATCCTGTATGTCACAAGTATCTTGCAAACGGCAATCGCTTCTACAAGACTCCTCCTTAATCCCTCAATCAGCAGTGTGCCGTGCATATAAAAGAAAAGGGGGGAGAAGCTGTGTATAGTGAAGTACGTTCATTATCATCATCATCATCATCTATTTATAAGCGCCAACACATTCCGTAGCGCTTTACAATTAGAAACAAACACAGTAATAAACAAACTGGGTAAAACAGACAAAGAGGTGAGAAGGCTCTGCCCGCAAGCTTACAATCTATGGGTTCAAAATTTATTTAATAAAAAGGGTAAAATCACACTCACATTGCAAATATTGTCACTATTCCTCAAAAGGTTTCTTGGCTATCCTTCCTCACCCGTATGTTAGTTCACGGCTTTGCTCAAGCGTGCAGTGAAGGTAATTCCGTGACGTCGGGAGGCGTTGC
Organism: Mixophyes fleayi; assembly: GCF_038048845.1. Lineage (NCBI taxonomy): Eukaryota > Metazoa > Chordata > Amphibia > Anura > Limnodynastidae > Mixophyes > Mixophyes fleayi. The sequence goes on from NC_134410.1 coordinate 34,390,318, forward strand.
TAAGTTACTAACTGTCTTGACTGTGATATTTCCAACGCGTTTCATCATAGCTCACGACTTCATCAGGGGGTGTGTAAAGTGTCAAATCACGCGGTTTAAATTCTGTAGTAATCCAATCAAATACTCCCGCATCTGCCCACTTCCTTGTGAAGAGGGCAGATTTGAAGCCTCCATGATGCGATTCTCTGGGAATCGCATCATTTTGGGTCGGCCCCCGTGCTAAAATGACGCGTTTGCGTATTTACGTCACAGGAGGCGTTTAAAATGACGCAATTCGCGGAGCCCTGCCCCCTCACGACCCACCTCTACACTGAGACTCCCGGAGGGCAATCGTTAAAGGTTGGCAACTATGACCAATACTCTGGTGTCAACTAAACCTTTCTGCGGTTACTGTGCAGTGATATGTCGGTTCAGCTTTGTAGGTCTGGGCCACTGCTACATCTGGACCTTCCAGGACTCATATGTCGGTTCAGCTTTGTAGGTCTGGGCCACTGCTACATCTGGACCTTCTAGGACTCATATGTCGGTTCAGCTTTGTAGGTCTGGGCCACTGCTACATCTGGACCTTCCAGGACTCATATGTCGGTTCAGCTTTGTAGGTCTGGGCCACTGCTACATCTGGACCTTCTAGGACTCATATGTCGGTTCAGCTTTGTAGGTCTGGGCCACTGCTACATCTGGACCTTCTAGGACTCTCTACCATTTAGGCCCTGCACCATCCTGGCCCATGGAGGCCTCTACACCATGTTGGCCTCAGTTTGTTAAGAATCTCTGCACTTTGCTTACTCTCCTGCTATTGCCTCTCCCTTTTTTCTATTTACGCCCTCCCTTTAGAATGTAAGCTCTCATGGGCAGGTTCATCTATCCTACATTTCATGTCTGTCCACTCTCCGTTTCCACCATTTGTCCGTCTTCCTTGTTTGCCGCTGTCAGGTTTATTGTTGAATTGCTTTTGTTAACCTTACGATTTGTTCTGCTAATAGCATGCATGCACTATTCTGCTTACCCACTGTTCTATCTACTGATCTTGTAATGGAACTTACCAGGCAGGTCCTGATGACACAAATAACAATGTGACGCCCCCCCTCACACTCGCCTCTTGTCAAGTAAGGGTTGTGTAAACCTCTTGTCACTCAGAGATTCAGTCAAACATGCTATTTGATTAGGGGTACCCAAACGTCTGCATACAATTATATATGTGCAGTGCATTACGGATATATTGTTTTTGTATGTTAATTTAACCCTTTTATCTAATTTAATACAATAATTTTGAGGCATGCAGCGCCAGAGTAAGCACCCTATACTAATTTTACTTCAAAGTGCGACAGCGCTAAATTGTTCTCTATGATCTTACAGTGAAAATAATGTTCAAGGTGGCGGTTATGAGATTAGAATATATTTCCATACATAGTAGACCTCATTTATATCAAGAATTCCCAAAATGGATAGTAGAACAAAGATTTTAAGGACAAAGTGATGAGAAACTATTCTTTAAAGGCATCAATCACTTAGATTGAAATGGCTTTGTATGTTATTGCCGTGTGTTCAGTTTATGCCTATGTGGCACTATGTCTTTAATAGTGACAAGCACAATTTAAGAAGATTAATGGGCTTTTTAATGGAAGATGTTCCTTATTTGTTGGGAATGCTAGTCATCTTCTGTAAATTTACTATGGTCCCTGAAGGGCATAATATGATTAGTGCAGGATTATGGCTAAGATGAAGTACAGAGAAAAAATAAGATAGGAACGGTAAATAATCATCACATACGGTGACAATTAAAATGTAAATATTTCAGATATTAAAATGGTATATTTTTTGTCTTTTACTTTGAAAACACCTCCGAGGAGAAATATAACAACTCACACACTGTTATCCTACATTGTATTATTTAGATTGTCTTCTATCGGAGTAACTTTATATAGATTATAGCTCTTTTCTGAAAGTCATAGACGTCACATTTTGCACAGGAGTCCCTGGGAATAATGACTATAAAGAATATAATAGCATTGGGCATAGAGAAGTGGTACGACTTTGTTTGCCCATTTCTTAGTAACTGGGGTTACTTTGGGTTTGGATTTGTTAAAAAAAGACCAAATAAGACCTAGGCCCCTGGTGGCAGAAATGCAGGAGTGGCAAGGTGACCCTTGTTTTCTGATCACCGTTCTTTCACTGTGTCCCTGCCAGCAAGAAAAAAAATTAACATACAAATAAAAATAATTTTTAAAAATTGATTATTAAATTATCGGTAGAATACATTTGATGTTATCTGATGCAATTATTCACATAGGGGTAAGGTAGGGTTGGGCCATGGAGCGCTGGTTGATTAAGAATGGGGTGGGGTGCGGCCAGGGCTGCCAAGAAGAATTCAGGGCCCGGGTACAACAAATTCATGGGGCCCCCCTCATAGTGAAGTAAGCCCCAAAAAGAGTTAAGTATATGGTCATATATTCAGGGGCGTGGCTAGCCAAACGGCAGTGCAAAATTTTTGGGAGGTGTGGTCATGCATTTGGGGGCGTGGCAAACGTGCCATTGGGGCGTGGCTAACATAAAAACCACTAGGCTCTCAATTCGCCGGAGCGTCACATATGTTCAAGCACTCCTGACTTTCAGGACATCTACCACCACAGGGTAGTATACAAACAATGCAGTGTGTACACAAACAGTTCAGTCTTGGCCTACACCTTACATTGGACACAACATTCACCAAAAATTGGTATTGTCCCTACTAGAATCACAACATTTCACACACTGTGCTGCTCTCTCCTACCTGTTCTTCTCACTTTCTCCACCTGTGGCTGCTGCTTTCTTTAGTTGTGGCTTGTCCGGATCCAGAAATGTTGAAGGACCTATTTTGAAAAAAAAATGGCTACATTTAGAAAATTACAGCCAGCCCCAGCTTTAAATCAATAGCACCCACGATTAATAATTAGGCCTTCCTCCAGCCCCAACATTAAAATAATACTATTCACATTTAATAAATAAACCTATATCCCTTCCTGCAAACAGCCCCAGCAATACCTATTTCCCGCAACCATCACTGCCATTAAATAATTCATAGTCACATTTAATAAATAGACCTCATTCTCCCTAAACTCACCCCAAGATTCAATAGCCCCCAAACCACCCCATCTTAAATTAATAGTCCCTACTATTAAATTGCCTCACCATCACCCTACAAACAAAATAGCGCCCATTAATTAGCTGCCACCTACCTCACACACACTACATTGCAACAAGCCCCCTGTGCCATTACACACACAATACTGTGCCCCTTCATCACAACTACACTGTACCCCCTTATGCTCACACTGCGACCTCCATGCTGCTTTTCCCCCTTCTTTTTTACTTTGTGCCTCTCTCCCACTTTTTTTCCTCCTCTGTTCCTCTCTCCCACTTTTTTTTTTATTCCCCTGTGGCTCTCTCCTTTTTTTCCCTCCTCTGTTCCTCTCTCCCACTTTTTTTCCCCTCCTCTGTTCCTCTTTCCCCAATTTTTTTTTATTCCCCTGTGGCTCTCTCCTTTTTTTCCCTCCTCTGTTCCTCTCTCCCACTTTTTTTTTATTCCCCTGTGGCTCTCTCCTTTTTTTCCCTCCTCTGTTCCTCTCTCCCACTTTTTTTCCCCTCCTCTGTTCCTCTTTCCCCAATTTTTTTTTATTCCCCTGTGGCTCTCTCCTTTTTTTTCCTCCTCTGTTCCTCTCTCCCACTTTTTTTTTTATTCCCCTGTGGCTCTCTCCTTTTTTTCCCTCCTCTGTTCCTCTTTCCCACTTTTTTTCCCCTCCTCTGTTCCTCTTTCCCCATTTTTTTTTTATTCCCCTGTGGCTCTCTCCTTTTTTTCCCTCCTCTGTTCCTCTCTCCCACTTTTTTTTTTATTCCCCTGTGGCTCTCTCCTTTTTTTCCCTCCTCTGTTCCTCTCTCCCACTTTTTTTCCCCTCCTCTGTTCCTCTTTCCCCAATTTTTTTTATTCCCCTGTGGCTCTCTCCTTTTTTTTCCTCCTCTGTTCCTCTCTCCCACTTTTTTTTTTATTCCCCTGTGGCTCTCTCCTTTTTTTCCCTCCTCTGTTCCTCTCTCCCACTTTTTTTCCCCTCCTCTGTTCCTCTTTCCCCAATTTTTTTTTATTCCCCTGTGGCTCTCTCCTTTTTTTCCCTCCTCTGTTCCTCTCTCCCACTTTTTTTCCCCTCCTCTGTTCCTCTTTCCCCAATTTTTTTTTATTCCCCTGTGGCTCTCTCCTTTTTTTTCCTCCTCTGTTCCTCTCTCCCACTTTTTTTTTTATTCCCCTGTGGCTCTCTCCTTTTTTTCCCTCCTCTGTTCCTCTCTCCCACTTTTTTTCCCCTCCTCTGTTCCTCTTTCCCCAATTTTTTTTATTCCCCTGTGGCTCTCTCCTTTTTTTCCCTCCTCTGTTCCTCTCTCCCACTTTTTTTTTATTCCCCTGTGGCTCTCTCCTTTTTTTCCCTCCTCTGTTCCTCTCTCCCACTTTTTTTCCCCTCCTCTGTTCCTCTTTCCCCAATTTTTTTTTATTCCTCTGTGACTCTCTCCTTTTTTTCCTCCTCTGTTTCTCTGTCCCCTTTCTTTATAGTACTGTCCCTCTCTGTTTTCCTCCCCTTGCCTCTCCGTTTCTTTACTTACCTTTTGTCAACTTCTTTCTTTTCTTTTCTGCTCTTCTGTCTCCTCTTCTGTCTTCTTTCTTCCTGCTGGCTGCGGCGCTCCTCACTGACTGACAGGCGTGACTTGATGACGTCACGCCCGGCAGTCAGTGTGAATGGAGGAGAGGAGGGACACGGCGCCGCGCGATCACGTGAGTATTTATTTTATTTTATTTTTTTAAATTTATTCTTCCTCCCAGCTCCCAAGAAACCCAAGACCCCCCCCCCCCCCGCGGGAAAAAAAAAAAAAAAAAAGTTAAAAAAAAAAGCGCAAGACAGAAAAATTTAAAAAAAAAAAATTAATTAGCAGCGGGGGCCCGGCCCGGGCCCCCTGGCATGGCCGGGCCCGGGTAAACTGTACCCGCTCCCCCCCCCTCTCGGCGGCCCTGGGTGCGGCTCCCAGTGATGGATTATGATCTGTAGGCGCTGGGTTATACATACACCATGGGCACCCACACCTCCACACATGTGAGTCTTAGCTATGTACATAATGCGGGACGCCACATGCAGCAGGTACGTGGTGCGCTGGATAATATATGTTTGACAAGTAGTCAAGACTTCAATGTCTCACGCACCTGTCTCCTGGTTCTGGGTAACGGTATGCCCCCATCTTTCCTCCCCTTGTCACTCATTCGCCCACCCTTCCTCTCACAAACACATTTACAGTATGTAACAACTCCTATCATTCTGACCCATTCTCCACTGAACTCCACAACAGGTCAAAAACTGCTGGAGTGTTCAATAAAGGGAGGAAGGGAGATCCACACACAGACCTTGTCTCACCAACACCCACCAGAACACCACAGATGGGACTTGAGCCGTGGGCCATCCTATTGTTCTGGGCCCTGGTGGGTTGCCACATCCAACCCTATTATAATCCACCACTGAGATCTCAATCTGGTCCTAAGTGGACCACTGTAGGTAATTAAATCAAATAACTACATGTGTGTCGTGAACAGTACATTCATAAATTGCCAGCATTCCAACATCATGTCCAGAGACACGTTACTGGTGAATGTAAGCATGTTATGCATGACACAGTCCAAACTGACCTTGGTGGATTACATTCTCCATTATGACATGTTAACCGCCACTTCACATAGTTGTAATCTAACATATTTCCATTTTAAATACTATACTTTAATAAATGTTACACGGCTCTCAGAAGAACAGATAGCGAGGAATGCATCTTATATATTGAATAAAATAAACTATATTGTATAGTTACTTTCAAAATGTAAGAACCTTTTAGAAGAATTAAAACCTGAGACTCCAAGGAAATGAGGGAGAGCTATGTACATATAATTTACATAGACATGAATGCACGTTCATTGCATGACTGCTATTGAACCATATGGAACCATTAAGATGTTTTCTACGTAATGCACTTTAGTTGGCCACAAACTAAAAGACTGTCCTGAGAAGAACTTCCGGAAAAAATACTCCCAAACTAGTACAACTGTGGAACATGCACCATATAAGTGTAACACCCCCTAGTGGCGAGTTAGATGTGTGTGGAAAGAGCAGTGATTCAGACTGGTTGCTATGGGGACAACCCAGCTCAGTCTGCTAAAGACAGGTTGAAAAGGAGGAGGGGCTGCAAAAAGGATCATCATCACCATTTATTTATATAGCGCCACTGATTCTGCAGCGCTGTACAGAGAACTCATTCACATTAGTCCCTGCCCCATTGGAGCTTACAGTCTAAATTTCCTAACACAGACACAGACAGACAGACTAGGGTCAATTTTGGTAGCAGCCAATTAATCTACTAGTATGTTTTTGGAGTGTGGGAGGAAACCGGAACACCCGGAGGAAACCCACGCAAACACGGGGAGAACATACAAACTCCACACAGATAAGGTCATGATTGGGAATTGAACTCATGACCCCAGCACTGTGAGGCAGAAGTGCTAACCACTTAGCCATGGGATGGGATAAAGATAAGGAGTAGACAGACAGAGCGAGAGAGGAGAGAGGTTCCCCCGGCATTGCCTGGGAACGCAAACTCCGAGACTGCACCTGGGCAAGGAATGTGTGCCCTGAATAGGGAGAGTTCCCAGAGCAGAGACCCCTGGAGAGAAGGGGGGATTGCTGCAAGTGGCAGCATGCAGACACTAAGGGATGTAAGAGCTGAGACCCCTGGAGAGAAGGAGGGATTGCTGCAAGTGGCAGCATGCAGACACTAACGGATGTAAGAGCTGAGACCCCTGGAGAGAAGGAGGGATTGCTGCAAGTGGCAGCATGCAGACACTAACGGATGTAAGAGCTGAGACCCCTGGAGAGAGGGTTATAGCAAAGAGAGGCAGTTGCGGGAAACCCAGAGAGGGGCAGAGAGAACACTAGTGAAGTGTGTTATAACCAAAGGGATTTTACCCCTGCTTCCAGTTCTATGAGCTACACAGAAAAAGTGTCAGATCTGCAAGTGTGTGCTGGAGTTAAACCACCCTGTGATTTCTGCATGTGTGTACTGGACACAGAGGCTGAACTGTGAGTAGTTGTGGAACTACTGTGACCAGCAGAACCTGGTATTTACTGTGATAACACCAGCAGTGTAAGATGTGTGCAGGAGGCGTAAGGAGATGTACTTTGTAACCATATTCATATTGCTCAATAAGAACTGTGCTGGAGAGAGTAAGGAGCTGTATATATTTCTTTATTGCTGCAAACATTATGATTGTCGTACTGGAGGAAGAGGAGTGTAAATGAAGATTTCAGTTTGTCATAGAGATGGTCTGGTGCCCAGGTTATTGTAACTCTTATTGCACTGCACCACAAAGTGACATCACCTGTGTCCCACTACTTACAAAGAAACACCTGCATGTGCAGGGACCCCCTGGTCATTTACACCCATGCCCCTCAGCTAGCCAGGGCTTGAGAAGGAGGTGCGCAGTGTAACCTTTGCACCCCACCCTACACACAGTCACAGGGGGTTACATAAGAGCACCCGATTCCTCAGCAGATGGTGGCTGACCAATCTTCACATTTTCACTGTTCTGCAATGCAGCTGTGGCTATGCATCTGCAACTATCTTCAATGGTAATGGAGGACAGTGCTGAAAAAAAGCTAGTGCAACTGCAGAATTTAAGCATAAAAAACACTTCCTGACTATTCATTTGTCAGTAATACACATATATTTTTTTAAAAATAAATCATATTTCAGCATGATGTGATTTAAAAGGTTCTCGTCACCTAATATCAATGAAGGCTACTTTTGTGGGCTGGACCAATACTCAATTGCCTATCAATTCACTAGTAACTACTTACATCACCGAGGAAGAGGCTCATCGAAGCACTCATGAATGTCACTCATTCCTTGTAAATTGATAGCTACATCCTTATAACTATTGGTTCAGCCCACAAAATTGCTGTCTCCACTGTGAGTAGGCAGATACTCTTATATATCATCAGGCCCAGATTTGCCACATAGCTAGACACAAGCAAAACAGCCTATGGCAACAAAAATGTTAAATCCAGGCCTGAATTTAGGTTAAATGCAGAATGCAATACTAAATCAAACGTGTAGTTTCCTTTCACTTGAAATATACCTGTTTCTCTATCACTTCCAGTAGTTAATTGTGCTCTCGTCAACTCGCCAATGGGAGACAATCTCTCTTTCATTTGTGTCAATATGTTCTACTTTAGATGACTAATCAATTTAATTTCTTAAATGTACTCCTGAAGTGCTATTTATCTTTATTCTCTCCACACAGCACCTCCAGGTCATTTAAAATACAGCAGCTGTAATTCAATTAAAAGTGCATTAAGGTAAATTAAATTAAATACATGTGCAACAGCAAAATCAAGATGCTGTTGTGTTTCTGTTATCATTCCATTTGCTGTGTAGGGAATTGGTGGCCCTGGCTGCATGTGCTGAATGGTCCTGAGATGTTCATACTTTGTATTGTTACTTTTATCTATTTTCTGTGCTTATTATTACAGCAAGGACCGGATTTACTTCTGATTCCATCCTAAGATAGCTTTTCACATGATTTCCTCCAACTCAATAGCCCAAAACAAAAACTACATTAAGTGCCCCAGGGGCAAACATAGGATTTTTAGAAGCAGGTTTCCAAATATTTGCATAGGGAAGGAAGTATTGTACCTCTGTATTATTATTATTATCATTACCATTTATTTATATAGCGCCACTAATTCCACAGCGCTGTACAGAGAACTCACTCACATCAGACCCTGCCCCATTGGAGCTTACAGTCTAAATTCCCTAAGATACACAGACAGAGAGAGAGAGACTAGGGTCAATTTGATAGCAGCTAATCAACCTACCTAGTAAGATTTTGGAGTGTGGGAGGAAACCAGAGCACCCAGAGGAAACCCATGCAAACACAGGGAGAACATACAAACTCCTCACAGATAAGGCCATGGTCAGGGATTGAACTCATGACCCCAGTGCTGTAAGGCAGAAGTGCTAACCACTAAGCCACCTGTACTGTACTGTTATTGCCATTTCAGGATTATGGTTACAGCTATTAGCATAACGACCATCACAAATGCCATTTACCCAGGCAAAGTTGGGACAAAATAAGACCCGTCCCGATCTGTACAAGGTACTCCCCCATTTTACACAAAACTCGCCCAATCTGCGCAATCACGCCCACTTTCCAGTGAGGTCCCTTCTACTTCCCTGTAAGTCCAGTCAGCAAATTGGGACATATTTGTAAGGTATGCTCTGGAACGTATTGCCCCTAAAACATAACATAACCCCATCATTCATTAAAGCTCACCTAAATCGGGAAAGTTGAGAGGTATGCGATTTAGGTGGACAGTCCCAATTTGAAGACTCTGTCAAGCCGTCTACACATTTGTGCCACGGGCCAGAAGGTTGCTCGGTATCTCCTATTCACTGCTGCTCTACAAAGCAAAGAGATGGTGAATGGGTGCCACCCATACCTTCAACTGGTGTGCCTGGCATTGAATGGGCGTCTGGAGGATGGTGAGGGCTAGGCACTCCGCCGGGTGCTTGAAAACACCCCTATCGCGATGTGTTATGCCCCCTATCCCAATTCATGGAGCTGCAAAGTGGGAAGTTATGTTGATGAAAAGTGTTTTGATTGCAACAAGAACTCTCTGTAAGTGGACAAACTGAAAAATACAAGATGGTAATACTCACCCGTTACACTAGAGAAATGTTAGAAGTCAATAAAAGTACATTAAAATAATGTTTCTTCAGATGAAATCAAGTTAAATTTAATTTAAGTTTACCCCATATACTTGAGACGTATGTTTTGATAACACTTACAGTCTAACACTTTCTCTACAGTGTTAGAAACAGTAGTTACCTGGGAATAAAGTGATTATCACACCCGACAAAAGACAAATTCTATTTAACCTTCAGGTTACACATCAGTGTGATTTGTAATATACACAATATAATACACAACGCCCTCTTTACACCACACCCACTACACCATCAGGTATTTTCTAGGCAGAAAGTTCATTAAAATGTACAGTAATAACTAATTATATGTATTGTACGTGTTATAATGAGGCAGTACTATGCCTGTATTTTAGAATCTTTATTTGCTTATATACTTATGTTCTATTACTCTATGTTACTTTAAAGCTCTATACCCCCAAACCCTATATTTTGCTAATTACATTGTTTAGAAATGATAATGATTCTAAATGGACCAGTGCTCAAAGTGGGGCGCTATGTACCGATATGACTTACCAGCACTTCTGTAAACACTTATTTGGTGCCGGCGGCTGCATTCAGTGACCTCCTTCCTGCTCCCTTCTCACTTACTGTCGGGCGTGACGTCATCACGTCCCGAGGTGGTCAGTGAGGAGCAGCGCAGAGAGGAGCCAGCACACTTCAGAGGCTTAGACCCCTGGCCGTTCATTTCAAGAGGAAAGTTCCATACCAGCACTTCTAAATTTCCACATCGACCAGTGAAATGGACATAATTTTATTATGGATTTCCTGCATAGATTATGATCAGATTTAATGGGTAGCGTCTGCCACCTCTTTCCCTGCACTCTGAAAGTCACTTCCCAATGCTGCCACAAGATACCCCCCAATGACATCAGATCCCACACTCTGTCACGAGGCCAAGTCCCCAAGATGTGTTATGAAAGGATTTTCAAACACCAGTAAGATTGACAAGTAGCCATTGTGACAATAAAGCAAGAAATCTAGAATGAGAACAGCTGATCATTCTCAAGGCAATAAGATTATATAGAACTTGTGTTCTCATTTCAATCTTCAAATGTTTCCTTTTCAACACATAGCTCTTTTGTAATAATATTGAATAAATAAGAAGTAAATCTGTTATGTGGTCATTTTTGAATGTGGTCCATCACCTGGAAATATCAGAGTATATCTTTCATACGTTCCTGTACTATAAAATCATGATACTATGAAAGGAAACTGTTAAGAAGCCTTTAAAAGCCATGACTTGGTTGGCCATTGTCCTCATCTTAGACCTAATTGGTCGTATATGGCAGTATATGTGCCAATCATCTTTGTCTCTCTCCTCTTTCCACAGCCAACCTCCCCCCTCTCACCTCTCCCCAGTCCCTACATTCATTCACCCTATTTCCCGTTTCCCCCATCTACATAGTAATAGTAACATAGTTGATGAGGTTGAAAAAAGACACCAGTCCATCAAGTTCAGCCTATTTTGGATCTCCTGCCATCCTGCACTTATATTTGAAATTGATCCAGAATAAGCAACGGCCAATCTATTTCAATTGTGAAAATCCCCCAAGACCCAATATTGCAGTCCTATTTTTACCCTATATCCACTACTATCCTTCATTTTAATTAAAGGTCGTATCCCTGGATACACTTTCCCGCTAACAATTTGTCTAACCCTTTCTTAAACATATCTATTGAATCTGCCATCACAACCTTCCCTGGTAGTGAATTCCATATCTTGACTCATCCGCTAAGTGTCCATAACTGATAAGAGTCCCTGAATATCAACGCACCAACTTTAACTCTATTTGTTTCCACGTTATTTATATACCAGGCTCATCCAAGCTGTACACAAAGACACTAGACATTATGGAGACAATAGGTTAGTGGCTGAGGAGAGAGTGGTGCGGATTAGGAATGGGCCCTGTGCAATATATATCTGTCAATGTGGGGTGACAGCACTGAGCAAAATGTCTTCCAATAGGGGGACCAAAGCAATGTATGCCTGCCGATTTGTTGGGGCGTCTCTGTGCAATATACACCTGTCAGAAATTTTGGTAGACCAGGGGGTAAATTTATTAACCTCCGGATTGTGGAAACTTCCCTTTACAAGGCAGCGCCGCTTTAAATTTAAGCGCTGAAGACGGCGAACTCGCGGGAGTTCAACAATCCGGAGGTTAATACATTTACCCCCAGATGTAAATAAGCTTCCACTACTCCACGATTCCCCTTCATTCACTCTCTCTTCAGCCCTGTCTATAGCACAGTGCAGTAATTGGTGTGAAATTAGTGGTTCATATAACTTGTCATATTCACACGCACATAAATCATTCTTCTTATATGTGAAGATTGTTGTTCTTTATGGTGATTTCCTTTTTTTACTGTACAGCTGTACCAAAAATAGCCTGTTGATAGAAAGAGCAACGCTGCAGTTTTAATACGCGTGTTCCGCGAATGTGATCCTGATTTATCAGATACGCATGTCCAATAAAAATGACACTTGAGGTTGCAGTAATTCACAAGGCTCAATAAACAGCTCTATGAGCAGGAAGCTTTGAGCCTTTCCTGGGCAGCATAAAACACATACTCAGAACTGGTCTGAGATTACGGCCGTCCCTAAAGAAAGCTACTGAGGCTGTCTCTTTGACCATAATGTTTGATTCATGTGTTATTTCCTTTAATAGAGGCTGCACAGAACATCACAATACATCTCAAGATAACCTTTCCTTACTCACATAAACAACACGACCATTTAGCCTTAAGAGGTGGTTTGTATAGAAATACTGATGGCTTAACGCTTGTGGTAATAGAGGCATTCTGAACGAGGGAACTATGGTACTTGTTCAAAGTGTATCTATGATTGTTAAACATACATGTAAACATTTAATTTAAAGGGAATTATCTTCCCACCCAATGCTGTCCTAGAATTGGCCAAGTAATGAGAAGTGAAGCGAAATCATAGTTGGTATGAGTAACCTCAGTTATGAGGAAAGACTGTAGAAGCTACGGTGGCTTAGTGGTTAGCACTTCTGCCTCTCAACACTGGGGTCATGAGTTCAATTCCCGACCATGGTCTTATCTGTGAGGAGTTTGTATGTTCTCCCCGTGTTTGCGTGGGTTTCCTCCAGGTGCTACGGTTTCCTCCCACAATCCAAAAACATACTGGTAGGTTAATTGGCTGTTAACAAATTGACCATAGTCTGTTTGTGTGTGTTAGTGAATTTAGACTGTAAGCTCCAATGGGGCAGGGAGTGATGTGAGTGAGTTCTCTGTACAGCGCTGCGGAATCGTTGGCGCTATATAAATAAATGGTGATGATGATGAAGCTAGACTCTACACTATAGAATAGAAAGGTAGGAATGAATATATTATTGGCACATCCAGAAAATTATCTGACAAAATGTTTGGTGTAAGCTCCCTCTACAAGTCACCCTTTGTGATGAAATGAGATTTAATTTACTTCCAGGAAAAGGATTCTTTACGGTAAGAGCCAAGAAACTTTGGCATGGACCCCCTCAATTATTATAGGTAGACACTGTAGTTAGACTCAGAAAAGGTTCAGACACCTCCCTAGAAAACATGACACCCAAGTGAGTATATTTACTAAACTGCGGGTTTGAAAAAGTGGAGATGTTGCTTATAGCAACCAATCAGATTCTAGCTGTCATTTTGTAGAATGTACTAAATAAATGATAACTAGACTCTGATTGTTTGCTATAGGCAACATCTCCACTTTTTCAAACCTGTAATTTAGAAAATCTAGCCCTAAATCATTTTATTCTGAGGAGATTATCACATATGAAGAAAAATCACAGGGGGGCCTTGAGTTGAAATAAAGGGGTTAAAGGAGAAGTTAGGCATGGTGGGGAGGTTAAACCCCATCAGCAGATTCATTTTAATATACATTTATCATCAGGGCCTGATCAACCACTAGGCTGACCAGGCTGCAGCCTGGGGCGCTGGGTCCCGGGGGGCGCTGCACTGTGGGTATTTTTTTTATTTATTTTTTTAAATTAATTTTTTTTTTTTTCATTCATTTTTTTTTCCGGGGTGGGGGAGGGGGAGGGTCGCCGCTGGGGATCGCCGCGGGGGGGGGGGGATCACCGCGGGGGGGTGGAGGGCTCGACGATCAAAAGCATTGGTGGTCAGTGGTTAGCAACACACAGCCAATCGCCAGGCTGCCTGTTGCTGTGCAGCAGACAGGAAGCAGGACGTCTTCACTTCCTCTCTGCTGATCTGAGGAGAGGAGCGACGCTGGCACAACTACAGGTAAGTGAAGGGGGGAACTGCCCTGCATATCTATAGGGAGGGGGGGGGGAACTGCCCTGGATATCTATAGGGAGGGGGGGGGAACTGCCCTGCATATCTATAGGGAGGGGGAGAACTGCCCTGCATATCTATAGGGAGGGGGAACTGCCCTGCATATCTATAGGGAGGGGGGGGAACTACCCTGCATATCTATAGGGAGGGGGGGAACTACCCTGCATATCTATAGGGAGGGGGGGACTACCCTGCATATCTATAGGGAGGGAGAGGGGGGACTGTCATGCATATGTATAGGGAGGGAGAGGGGGACTGTCATACAAATCTATAGGGTGGGAGGGGGGGCTGCCATGAAAATCTATAGGGAGGTAGAGAGGTTGATATGTATGAAGGAGGGCAGAGGAGGGGGGCTGATATATGTGACTGGGGGAGTTTTGATGTGACGGGGGGGGATAGCTAGCTAGCAGAGTGGAGGTAAGGAAAATAGCTGCAAGGGGGATGGATGCAGGGTGGGGAGTAAAGAAAATGGCTGCAGCAGGGGTTAAGGAAAATGGCTGTGCGGGGGGGTTGTGGTTAAGGAAAATGGCTGCAGGGGCTTTTTAAAAAATAGAGCAGCTTTGGGGGGCAGAATCTCATGATTGTGTGGTGGTCACATGGGTGGTCTCAGCAATCACTAGAATACTAAATATTAGTGAGATGGGGCTGGTAGAGGTTTGTATTTGATTGACAACAAATATTCAGATATTGCTTATATATGCCTGTCCAATGGGGTACTTTTAGCTGGCCATAATGGAGTGTTTTGTTTTAACTAAAGGGCCTAATCATTCAGGGTTTGCATTATAATACATTTTTGCATTTTCAAAAAAGGACGCCAACTTTCCAGAAGCCAGCGAGAGGATAACAAAGTTGCAAGAGAGAAGAGCAAGGACAGGTAAGAGACAATGGCACAATCTGTCTAAATTTGAATGCTGGAGAATACACCTGAACATTCATATTCAGGAGTGTTCCTATACACCTATATATTCGGAGGAGGGGGGGGGGGGGGGCGCTGCGGCCGTATTAGCCTAGGGCGGCCAGAACCCTTAATCAGGCCCTGTTTATCATCTATTTATTACACAGATGCACAGGGGAAATAAAAAAAAGTTTTCGTTTCAGGAACTATGAAGCACTAAATAATCCCTCAAATTCTATTTATACGATTACTATACCTTATCTATTTCTGCACCCATAAATATGCAGTATGATTGTTGCACACATGCAATTATTTAACTGCAAAACAAATACATTGGCCAACTTTTTTATGCAGAATATCAGTTAACCCTTTTGTAGCGGGAACAGTGAGAATCGGGAGTGTCATCCTGAGAGTCTTTTACTGCAGGAAGGTTATGGGATTCCAATCAGTAAAAAAAAAAAAAATCAATTCTAAAACCATACCACTTACATATACCTCATTGTGGTTAAAGTGTTCTTTGATTTTTTTTTTTCACTGGCTTGATTGCTTTCTAAAGTCAATTGTAAGCACTTTTGCAGCATCTGGAACTGAAATGATTTTTAGTGCTTAAAGAGAGGTGCTTTGTTCAGTCAGTGAATACTTCTTTCAGTAAAGCACATTATTAAATTGTTAAGCTTCTCCACATTAAATTTAAACACTCACACGCAGGGAGAAAGTGGCAGGCACACTTCTCTAAATAATATCTCCATAAGAGATCTGTCCTTCTGCAAACAAGTCTCGTTAACACACACAAGTCTAAGCAGTGCAGGTTTTTGTTTAGGCAACTGTCATCTTATCTCGCAGATAGAAACTTAAAGATTGATGACCCACAGACTTTTCCTTCTTCCTATTTAACATATAAGCTCCAAATGTTGTTTAATCTCCTTTTAATCCAACTGAATCATTAATTAGATTCCTCAAGTAAGAAGACAACACAGCAGAAAATAATGTGTCCCTGTTTTCTTACAAATGTGTCCTTTATGGCAAAACGTACAGAATTTGCATTGTTATTTGCCACACACATCAATGTGTGGTACAAAACATACTTGCCAACTCTCCCTGAATGTCAGGGGGACTCCCTGAAATAAGGGTGATCTCCCTCACTCCCTGAAGAGTCTGGCATTCTCCCTGATGCTGAGCCAGTACAAGACGTGGTTGGCTTCGCCATCTGTGGCATGATGACACAGGTCAGGAATTGTGTCCTATATCCATGTATTGATGCCTATGGAGGTGGCCATATTCATGGAGACCAAGATTTAATCAAAGACTGACAGGTAAGACAACATGACTTCAGTAATGGAGACAGAAATGTAAAAGACACTTCAGTGTCTAGAGATTCATTAGCTGCTTTTCTTTAACGCATAGTTGCCTACTCTCCCGGGATGTCCGGGAGACTCTTGCATTTCTGGGAGACCTCCCGGGCTCTCGGGAGAGCAGGGCAACCTCCCGGTTCTCGCCCCCGTAATAGATAAGTGGCGGGGTGGCGGGGTGGGGGGGGGGGGTCTTAATGACGCAAATATCACGTTGTAATTGGCCAAAATTGTGACAATCATTTAGGGGACGGGACCAAAATGACACAATTCGTTAAGCCCCGTCCCCACACACCCACCTCCCTCGGAATCTCCCTGAAGCCAACGAGGAAAGTTGGTACAAAATACATGCTGTAGTTAGTGCTAAGCATTGTTTGGAGGTTACACCTTTGATGTTTTGTGACAGATAGCTCTTTTTGAGACACAAAATAAAAATTTGCACTTATGTCACAAAGCCATTTTCAATGCACGTATATTATCGGAACCACAGCATTCCATGGTTCAGAGGTCACAGATAGGCCTTCCTTCACTCATAACTGGTTCCCAGGGGCTGGCGGGGTGGAGGTCAGCTCCTGGGCTGGTTCCATAATGGGCTACCTTGGGCTTGGTCACCTGCATTCTTTTCCCTTTAAAATAGGCTAGTGAGTCAGGTCTTGGCCGCTGGGCTAAAATTTGCCAGCCCTCCCCTGCTGGTTCCTAGTAAAAAAAGTTGTCCTCTCTGGTAAGTACCCCAAAATCTATAAATATATATCAACTCTACTATATAGTTTATAGTTTACTAGAAAATTAATTTTTGAGAACTTTATTATAAAAACAACTCCAGTAAAGAAATGCACAAAAAAAAGCTAAACGCAAAACAATAATAACAACAAAAAGTTAACATTTATTTTCTCTCACAAACAACTTATGGTATAGAATAAATATATAACACCACAAAACACCTGCCAACGCCTAATGTTGTTATGAATAAAGAAATCCATGCTCCCTGTTCAAATATTCATATGATAGTATTAAGATGGATTCCTGGCTAGATCTCATTTACCGTTGAAGACTAAATCAAGTCTACCACAGAAATCAAAATGCGCGTGTGGTAGATAAGAGGACATCTCTCTCCCCGTCCCAAGCCATATTGACACCTGAGGAGCCCACAGAGCCATTATCACTCTTGTTTTTCATCAGCCAGCCTTTCATGTCCTGCAGTCTATTAACGATGCTCATTTATTTCTTGACTTTTTCTGAGCCATTTGTTTTAACCGGGCAGCTTTTGAGGAGAAGAAAACAATGTGAACTTTGAAAAATGCCGCAATCAGGGAAAGCTTTTGGTGGTTAAATGTTCTCATTAGGTAATTATTGACCTCTACGTCAACAGGCGCATTCATACACTCCCAAAGTAAAAATTGCAATCTTAGTACCAAGAGTGCCATTTTTTTAACCCTTTTTAACATTCCCTGCACTTAATAATGGGGGATTATGTCATTTTATGTACTAAATATTCTCAAGAAGGAAATACACTGTTAAATGACATAAAATGTATATTGCAAACTAGACTGATAAAATTCCTCTATGTTGCATTATATATTTCTTGTTAAATGCAAAACAGATATAATTAGTCTATCATTATCTTTCATCAAACTAAACCTTACACTGCGCCCTTGTGTGCCAGGTTAACAAAATTGTCGAATAAAGTTTTAGTGTGAAACTAAACTGTAAACCCAGATTTACCAGCACAGAATGATGGAATCCAGAGAACTAATGTGATACAATGTATCACTTCCATCTCTTTAGGGTAGTGTCATATGGCCAAGTTTAGTATCAGCTCTTTTCATCCCAATTAAAAACTACTTTTTTTCATCCGGAAATAAAAATAAACTGAGGGAATGACAACATTCATCTGACATGAGTTCATTTGGAGAAAGGATGGATTATTAAAAAAGAATTATCATACTAAATAACCTAATTACAATGGACTTTGATGGTAATTCTTTGGCTGCCTGGTACAATGGCATCTGCTCTTTGACAGTGATTCTAGAGAATATTCAGCACAGAAGAATGTGGACAGCATGGTGGCTTAGTGGTTAGCACTTCTGCCTCACAGCACTGGGGTCATGAGTTCAATTCCCAACCATGGCCTTATCTGTGTGGAGTTTGTATGTTCTCCCTGTGTTTGCATGGGTTTCCTCCGGGTGCTCCAGTTTTCTTCCACACTCCAAAAACATACTGGTAGGTTAATTGGCTGCAATTAAATTCCCTTAGTCTCTCTCGGTCTGTGTGTGTGTATGTTAGGGGATTTAGACTGTAAGCTCCAATGGGGCATGGACTGATGTGAGTGGGTTCTCTGTACAGCGCTGTGGGAAAGTGTTAGTAACTTATGATAGGGTAATTGTGTTGCCCTACCAGGCTTTTCACTGAAGCTCTGCAGAACAGGGGAAGAAGGAGTAGATCATTCCTATTGGTTGGCCTTTATAGCAGAATGGGCTAAATTTTAATATCTTACTTCTCCAATCCTCTCAATAGTTCCTCCATACCTCCTAGAAATTAAAAAAAATACCTTCTGAATTTATAACATTACCCAAAATGTCTAGATAAGATTTAAATGCAACATCTACATTTAGAATATTATGCATAACATAGCTGAACACAGACATATTTAGGAAAACAGAGTCGTGCTATTGCTTGTTACCCATAGAAGGAAAGAATCCACAGTGAAATTTGCTACAAGAAAAAAAAAAAAGTCACACATAAAATCATAGTCACTCACTGGAAAGCATCATTTACAACAGCTAGTTAACCTGTCCAAATGTTAATACCTATAATAGAACACCACCTGTCTCCCTCTAACTAGCAACAGAATGTGCTATAATAACCAGAGCGGGGAGAGGAGGAGAGCTGGCTTGCCCTGTGCCCAGACCAGCTCTGTCGTTTCAAAGCTCCAATTTCTAAAGCCCTAACAATATGGCCGGGGGTGCGGCAGGAGCTTGGATAGCTTGCGCTGCTAAACTGGTTTCATTCCAAGACGCTGCTTTTTAAAACAAGGTTATCTCAGGTATAATAACAAGCACAGAATTATACCTACTGGCAGGATTCCTCCCTTGGCATGAGGTTGCCCGAATAAAGCAGAGCTCCCTCATCCTATTCACTGCCAGAGCGGAGGAGCCTGTGATACGCTGGGAGAACGTACGACTGAATCAACCAGGTGCACGAACAGATAGGAGGGACCGTGACTGCTACATTTATATACCAACAATGTGTTCAAAACCAGGGAGAACAAAAAGACACGTTAAAAAAACAAAAAAACTTTATATGTTCTTAGGTCAAGCCTTGTAGAGGTTATTACACAATACCCTGGAGCATGCTGCATGCCATCTTCTGAAATATGTGATACTATTCATCATTTGTCTTCTCAGACAACAGGTGAATAAGAAAAGGTTACAATGCCGTGTAACTGTAGAGTGGTGGAACTGCTGGGAGTCCGGGAAAAGTGTAATGAGACCCCAGGGTTCCTCCGAAGGTGATCACAGTATCTCACCAGCTTCTCCTATTCCTCAATGCACTTCATTTTACTTTCATGTCGGTTATGGTAACGCCTTACTATAAAATATAATCATATAGATCATGTTCATAAAGACATTAAAAGCCAGCAAAACCTAAAAAAATGTAACTCTTCATAAAGAAATGTACAGTTCAACTCTGACCTCAAATTGCAGCTTTATTAAAAAGGTAAAATGAAAGTGTAATTACTTTCCACTCACTGCATCAAAAGCCAGATTCATTCCATAGCTCTTAGTTGGCCCTAATTTGGTCGTTTCAGACCTCATCGCTGCCTGTATGGGCTCAAAGGACCACCAGATTCTAATGTACATTTTATTACAATCGATCATTTGTCTATTTGGGACTGGTGGTATTAAAAAAAAAGACAATGATCTGATCAAATTAATCGATCCCCCATAGTAACCTGGTGTGTGGACCGAGGGCACAGATCTATATAATGCCATCACACCTGGGTGCCCAGATTAGACATAGAGTCGGCTGAGCCATATGTTAACAAAAAGATCATTTTGTGAAAAGGTTTCATGTTGAAAATACATTTTAATGGTGGTCAATGGAAATGATTGAAAAACAGTCATTGCTTAAAAATGGTGGTATTAAAAAAAGAATCATTTAAATTTAGACTCAATTTACTTAAGTGATTGTAAAAACATAATCTGAATATGTAAGTAACATTTACATGTAAAAAGATCTTTTAAAAAGCCATACTGAAAGCATGGTTTCAAATTATATATACAATGAACATAATGTACATATAGGATCTTATAATACAGTATCAATTTTAAATGTCACTTAATTGTGTATTCAATTTTTTCTTTCATTATATGTAAGGACTAAAATTTAGTTAAATTAAAATAATGTTAAATTGAAATGTCATGTTTTGGGAGTAAAAAAATAGTTTTGCAGATGTCATTTTTATACAAAAAAAACCCCTAATTTAAATATGCTTTGGAGTTGAGAAATCAATTTAACAGATGACCATTGCATGCATTATTTAGATCAACCAACAGACAACTGCTTGGGCCAAGGATTACTAAACAATTTATGGGCACCATGCTGAAATATCGGGTACAGTGTTAAATTATGTTATTTGTAGTTTTAGTTGGTATTTAAAGCTATAACTAGTATTGCACAACCTCTACAATCATGCATTACATACCGACTGTACCTCATTTTTCCAAAAAAATTTAAACCATCCTCTCTTGCACCTCTGAATTTATCCACAGGCCATAAGCTTCTACAAACTTCCATGCTGTTACTATGTTTTGCATATATGAAAATTAAATATTATGAACATTTTTAATTGACATTGCTGACTATTTATATATTAACAATTCATTGCGAACTTGCAAATACCATAATAAAAGCACCGGTAAACAAAGATAGTTTAACCTTAAATTACAGTTTATTTTGTTTGTTGTGGTGGTGCCCATTTTAGTGCATCATGTCACCATTTTACCATCTAACGCAGTGTTGGCTAACCTGTGACACTCCAGGTGTTGTGAAACTACAAGTCCCAGCATGCTTTGCCAATATATAGCAGCTTATTGCTGGAAGGGTTTTCTGGGACTTGTAGTTTCACAACACCTGGAGTGTCACAGGTTAGCCAACACTGGTCTAACGGCTCAGTTTTTCTGTATTAAGGAACTGTAGTTATGACACTGAACACCATTCAAAATAAGTCATTTTCAGTGTAACATCTTCTTAAAGACAAAGTTGGCTGCCTTGCACAGCATGTCTGAGTTTAATAAAATATGACAATGAAGGAGTGTGGAAGTAATCCAGGCGGTCACTAGTGCAAAACAGCACAGACTTGTCTGCCTATGTGGATGTATTTTCTGATTCCTCGCTGTCGATCTAGCGTCTTGACTTGCGGCGATATCAGGAATGCACTGCACACCGTTTTACACCAGACAAGCTGATAGCATAACTTTCAGCCTGTTACTGCTAATTGCTGGGAACAGAGGAGGCGAGTGGGCTCGCCAGAGAAGGCTGCAGCACCTGAGTGTAATTTCCACACAAATGGGAGATTATGTTACACTGCAAATTGTCATCCATCAGAAACAAGAAAGAGAGCTCACCCAAAGGATTAAAATCAATATCTATTCACTTTAATAGCAGCAGATACATTTTCTCCAAAACAGGTCTTAATCGGGATGTACACTGCAGTATTGTGTTTATATGCAATGTGAATCTTAGCAAGAGCCTCTGTTATCTGAAATGTCAAATCTGATTTTGTAGAGAGAGAGAAAAAAAAATCACAGCTAGAAACACATTAAACCCGGCTATATTCCACACAGAATTAAATTACGGACACATTCCGCCATAATATTTAATAAGCACTGGTAAAGTACCAGTAAGCATTAATACAAGGTTTACAATAATGGACACAATGTGGCTTTTGATCGTCATGAAACCCTTAAGTAATACACAGTTTCCTCCGGGTGCACCGGTTTCCTCCCACACTCCAAAAACATACTGGTAGGTTATTTGGCTGCTATCAAAATTGCCCCCAGTCTCTCTCTCTCTCTGCCTTTCTGTATGTGTGTGTTAGGGAATTTAGACTGTAAGCTCCAATGGGGCAGGGACTGATGTGAATGAGTTCTCTGTACAGCGCTGCGGAATCAGTGGCGCTATATAAATAAATGGTGATGATGGTGATGATGAAGTAATGATAACAATAATAATAATATTATTATTATTATTATTATTATTATTATTAATATGCAACACTGCCACATTTTTAAAGAAAATATTAAGAATCATTTTCTTTTTTAAATAAAAATATTTAGAAAACCCACTAACATGCCTTCATTTTAAACATCAATGCTCTCTTTAAGAAAAATGTACACTTTTTAGACCTTATATTTATTTGCAAAATCTGAATATAACCTACACAATAAGGCCTTGAGCACTCAGGAGATCATTTTAAATGCCCCTTTGGTGCTGACAGTGCAAAATAAAAAAAATATGTAAGCGAGTGGACCTGTACATACTGACAACAGTTGGATTCACTCTGCGTCAATTGCGACGTTGCCTGCGGCATTCAGAATCATTGGTGCTTGGTACAATATAATGGAATTCTATGGGAACGTTCATTAAGTACATAGTACAGAAGTGATGGGCAAACACTTCGGGGGCCGCATGGTGCCGCCCTCTAACCTTCAAAAGGGCTGCACAGTACCCTTGATCTCAGTAATAATTTAAAACAATACATTTAATCAAAGAATAAGACACCTTTCTGTAATAATATATCAGCAGGATATAAAGCCGGAAGAGGTAATTAGCCGCAGATGAAGGCTCGGTGGGCCGTACTGTAGTACATTCTGCTGGATGGGGGTATTGAGGGGTGTAATGAACATGCTTCATTGCTCTGTTAGAGCACAGACAAAGAACAAGTTTTTTACTATGTTCATAACTAGCATTGTTCTTCAGTAGCCGTGTGTATGAACCCTAATTCACTAATAAAACCAAAGCAAAGGGGGGAATTCAACTGACTGCGTTGTTCCTGAGAATTACGTGGCCCGTGCACTATTACCATCACTACGGTAATAGCTGCGCATTATTACAGCTAGTACAGTAATTTCAACAGTAATTTTTGCTCGCAGCTCTGTGAGCCGAAATCAACAATCTGCGTTAAAATTACCGCACTGACGGTAGGAACAATGCGGTCAATTGAATTCCCCGCAAAGAATGAGTAGGAATTAAACAGTCCAAATGAATAGTACACCTCTAAAATGGGAATCCACTAATAACAAAAAAAGACTTATTTTGTTATATCAGCACAGAATTAAAAAAGAGAAAACCAGCAATTTAATTTATGCTGATCACAGCATGGAAAGGTTACCTGCCTCATTATATTTGAAATGAAAAAAAGAAAATGGTTAATTTAGGAATTACTAATGAAATGTTATCAGGAAAAGCACGTCTCAAAAATAAACTATTATGTTCATTAAAAACTATTTATATATTTTAAAATATTTAAAAGCCATTTAACCTATATTCTATTCTCCAACCCACGGTTAAAGAAATCAATTTTCTTTAAGGATTCGTATAATGGAGCTTGTTAATGACACACCTACAGAAAATAAATTAGCAAGAGCAATGCTCGTAAGTTTTGTTATATATCTTACGGTGTATAATATGTATTTTTTTTTTATGAGCCATTGTTCTTACTGGCCATCAGAAGAGTTTGGTCCATTAGTCCAGGTTTTTAATGAATGAACATCAGACCATAACGCTAAGCACAAAATAAGCAATGTAAGTTTTCGAATAATTTATTAAATTATATAATATATAATATTTAAAACCACTAAATATGAAAGTGAAATGGGAAATCGTGCGGCTGTTACTGTGCTTCTACAGGCGCCCCGCCGCAGCGCCGTTCCCCACCGTAGCGCCATTCCCCGCCGCAGCGCAGTTCCCCACCGCAGATAAGTAGGTTTGTTAGTGCGGTGTCGTGCTGGTCCTTAGTATGGACTGGAGATCAAATGCTCCTTTAAGTTAATACAAAGAGGCACAATATAAAAACTTTATAAGCTAAAAATATTTCTCACCTGCAGTGAGAAGACTTCTAATCAAAGTATGATCCTTCAATCTAGAATATGATCCTTTACAGTTTGTTGCACAGTGTGTTCTTTATGGAATTCAGTGGGTTAATGATTAGGAGCCATTTACACAGAAGACTTGAACAGGTGCATTTGAAACACCAGCCGATCCCTCAGGACCTTATGTACGTCACTGGGCACGTAACTCTGGGATTAAGGAGGTGAATAAACAGTAAATGAAATCAGGGAGCACAAGCATAACAATGATTTTGATTTACATCTCAAAAACCAACCTCATTTCTCAATCAAAACACGTTACTGCCATAATTCCCCAACAGTCTTAAAAGGACCACTTGAGTGGACCATTTTTCATTTCCGATGTGAAAGAAAATCCAATCCTGTCCATCTTTTATTGTCTAACCCGTTACTGTGTATAACCTATAAATAAACCTGAAGTGATTTTTCTTTCTTAGAAAGAACCCGTAAAGTATGCCTGTCAGGCAGGCCAATGTTTTTATGCCTATGGCTGGAGTATGCAAATGAGGTACCAGTCACCATGTGTGGTCTATCCTCGTGGGTCATCATTGGAATCAACAGAATGTTACTGCCCTGAAAGATGGCGTTTTGTTGTTGCAGATTTTAAAGTCAGCAATATCTGCTCCCACTATACATCCCCTTACCTGAAATTAGTAAGGGAGCAAATCAAATAAAAATAAATAAATGAGCCAAGCCGTTCACAAACATTTACTCTAAAGGTGTCAAACAACAAGTACTCAGAAAATGCCAAATACATTTTTTAACCAACTGTTTCCTTATTAGCATATCTAAATATTTTATCTGTTATGCTGTGTGGTTTTTAGAAGAATCACTTAATTTCTGGTCTAGAGGTGCAGGGGAAAAAAAGAAAAGAAAAACAAAGGTACGAAGAACAAAGGTATCAAATATATATTTATTCATATCCATATTTATTCATATTATTTTTTTAAGTGGGGGGGGGGGGCAAACCAGTATATTGCCTAGGCCCAATTGGGTCATAATGAGGCTCTGGCAGAATATGGATGAGATGAAAAGATATTACCAAAGACAAATAAAATTATACATTTGCGGCAGTTGCCGTGAATGGTGGATTGAGCAGGTAGGGTTATGCTATCAATGCACTCTTTCTTTATAATGTACAGGTGGGAGATTGTTCTCGGTTCCCCCATATCTGAAGCCACAATAAAACATTCTGCATTGCTATATACGGAAAGAAAAATTCAACTGTTTAATTAGTCGGGATTCCCACAGCCTGTGTTCCATAATGTTTGCCTGTGTACTTTAATATCTTTTTTTTATTTTAAAATGTTTTCTTGCACACTTTGGTGCTTATGTAAAGTGGAACGCAATTTACGGTCTTGGCGTATGATATGCTTTTATACATCTGAGCATGCGCATACACACACAACTATTTTCATAACTAGTTCTTTGTGCACGTTTGCCAAGAAGTAAAAATGCGTACTACACGCAGTGAAGGTAATTTGCAATCCACTTAACATAAGCTCCATTTATGGTCTATAATTATATAGACCCAGAATTTGTGGGCCACTATTATGCACTGATGCCGGGAGTAATGTACTCATGCCACTCACTGACCAATCACTTAGATAATAATTCAGACGTCGCTCCCATATTTCTTTGAAATACCACCAACTTCTCTGGTCACTAATTTGCAATGTATGCCATCAGTACAATTTATACATGGACTCTATAGTAGAGTGTCAAGCATTCTGGACCCAAGGCATTAAATAACTTGCAATATCAACCTATACGGAGAAAAATGTCACATATTAGCCGATTCACCTATAACTCACAGAATGATATTTCCCTCAACACAACTTTACATACAGACAAGTAAATTACATCACGCATATTTTTTATATCATGTCAATATATGTGGGTTGATATTCATAGTGTGATAACCTTTCCTTTGAAAACAATTGTATTGTGCTGTTGCCTAATTAGGTCCCTGTGGAAGCTATGGTGTGTTGTCTACAGGGATCGTGCACTCAACTTTATGGACTCAGAAAACATCCTGTAAACATCCGCAGTGACAAAACCACCAGGGAGCAAATGACTGCAATGTGCAATTTGATACAAATATTGTATAGGCCAAAGCAGATGTCATTGGTAATAAGCCTTTGGGGGAATATCTTGGTCATGTCCTTTGCAAGCCACTCATTAAGTCTGTAAATCAGGATTAGACAACCTAGGGCTCCTCTGGTTGTTGATGAACTAAAACCCCCAACAGACCTTTACCATGTACACCACATTTTACCTACAAATGCGCAAAGTTCCCGTGAGATCATATATGACCAGGCAGATGGGTATCAAGGACAGAGCCCTCTTTTGCGTTGTTGTTCCCGACACAACAGGTTCCTGCCTGAAATGTGGAAAAACATTTAATATGTCCCAATGTGGTTTTGTACAGTCTTTGCGTCACTTTTCAGAACTATGCCCCTAGGTGTTATCGCAGGTCACAGTATGGTCTGCTTCCCATCTGGACTTCCTTCATGTTGTAACTGACATTTTCCTAACTACATTCCACATTTTACTCATCTGAAGTCCTTATTTATGCTAAACTGACTTATCTTGTGCACCTACAAGGTGCATACAATAGCTGTGCACCGGCATGCAAAGTGGTACACAACTTCAATCTCCATGCCTTGAAGCTTATTTAAATACGGCATGTTCTTCTTCTAGTGCACAAGTACTCTCCAGTCATTATGCACACATAACACGCTAAACCCCGTATCATCCATGACCTCTGCAAGAGACAACATCTTGGTTGTTAAGCCTAACTCACTATCATAAAGGCAAGCTCCAGATTTTCATGGCACTGTTTTGGAACCATACTTGCCAATTTTTAAGATATCCTTTCTGGGAGATTCCCGATAGGAGATGTGCTGGGGGCATGGCCAAGTGAATCGTGTCATCGTGGCCCCACTCTCTGCCATGCAATACCACTATTCGTGGCATCACACAATGGGGCAACAATGGCACGATTCGCTGCTGGCTGAGAGGACAGCAAAGAAAAAAAAGACACTGGTCTATTGGAAATAATAATGTGCTTCTTAGATGTTAATTAATTGAAAATATACACTGTTTATAATTAAGTTTTATTTTTTTGTCAAATGCATCTAGGGCCTGATTCATTAAGGATCTTAAATTAAGAAGTTTCTTATTTAAGTCTCCTGGACAAAACCATGTTACAATGCAAGGAGTGCAAATGAGTTTTCTGTTTTGCACATAAGTTAAATACTGATTGTGTTTTGTGTGCTACATGAAAAACCAGTCAGTATTTATCTTATGAGGAAAATAATAAACTAATTTGCACCCCTTGCATTGTAACATGGTTTTGTCCAGGAGACTTAAATAAGAAACTTCTTAATTTAAGATCCTTGGTGAAGCAGGCCCCTAATGTTTTACTGTGCCTATTTGTGCTTAAAGCTGCAAATCACCATCATTACAGCCAAAACATCACAGCACTCCAACAGAACCGCAGACTCACTTAGAAAGTTACTGGCATACGTTGAAATACTTTTCCCTTACAAAGCATTTTCATGTCTGTAAACGTGTACAAGCTTTGGTGTATTCATATATGAATTTATTTAAAAAAAGCATGGAGAAGCAATCCTAAGAAACCAGCATCTTTGCAATACTTGAGAAAAGCCTTACTGAATATCTTTGCTATCAATCTTTATATTACACTTATCTGTACTGCTCAACTGTAATGCTAGAGTGATATAAGATTATAATCACCTTTACGAAATAAGGTTGTTTTTTTTTTCTAATATTAATATTAATGGTTCCATGATCCATGACTGGGCAAATAAATTTTTTAAGGATGTATAGAAGACGACTAAGGGTACATAAAATATTTATATTATACTCTTTGCCTCTGACCCAGCTCTGCTATGACAGCTTACAGATCCCTTTGTGCTTCAATTCCGCGTCTTGCCCAACAGTACAAAGAGAACACCGCAGGCTCCAGCAGCGCATATGCCTGTGAAGTATAGTTGCAACACGCGAATGGGCTCAGAGGTGCTTTATAAACACACGTTATATTATGGGTCCTCATTGGACCTCCAGTGTTTAGATGATGAAACTGGAAAGAACCAGTAAAGCGCGAAATTGGTTGGAAATTATGAAGTGAAGATCCGCTTTTTTTTTCGCAAGATTGAATCTAACACTGACAGCGGCTCTATAAAATGCCTCTGAAAGCTGATCACTGGTATTGTATTCCAAATGTTATCTTATGGTATGGCAGAATTCTCTGCTCACTTTTACTTGTATCCAATGTATGTGCGCAGAAAAATGAGTGGAGTTCCCTAATGTAATGACTGGCAATTGGCGCATCTGAACACTGAGGCGACGTGCAGAGGCACCTCACACCATAAACTCAGATTGGCAGTAAACCACAATACCTGATCGTTGATGGATTATAGGCGAGACAGTTTATCACAAAGTTCTGTTCAGACATCAACGAATACGCACTGACAATATTTAAAATACAATAAGTAAATATCCTATATTATTTTCATGTGTTCCAAAATTAGATAAAGTCTAATTAATAATAATTAATAATGGACAATTAATCAGTATAGAGATCCATTTAGCTATACATCTAGTATAGTTGGATGTATGAATTTTGTGTCATACAGGGGTGCATTTGACACCACAATCTTTCCCCATTAGTCTGAACAGATCTGCACAATGCTACCGTGTGTCATTGTTAATGTTTAGATCAGTGTTCAAAGTGGGGGATGTACAGTCATGGGCAGAAGTTTTGAGAATAACACAAGTATTGGTTTTCACAAAGTTTGCTGCTTCAGTGTTTTTAGACCTTTTTGTCAGATGTTGCTATGGTATATTGAAGTAAAATTACAAGCATTTCATAAGTGTCAAAGGCTTTTATTGACAATTACATTAATTTTATGCAAAGAGTCAATATTTGCGGTGTTGACCCTTCTTTTTGAAGACCTCTGCAATTCGCCCTGGCATGCTGTCAATCAACTTCTGGACCACATACTGACTGATGGTCGCCCATTAATGCTTGGAGTTTGTCAGAATCTGTGGGTTTTTGTTTGTCCACCCGCCTCTTGAGGATTGACCACAAGTTCTAAATGGGATTAAGCTCTGGGGAGTTTCCTGGTCATGGACTCAAAATTTTGATGTTTTAATGCCGGAGCCACTTAGTTATCACTTTTGCCTTATGGATGGTGCTCCATCATGCTGGAAAAGTTCATCCCCAAACTGTTCTTGGATGGATAGGAGAAGTTGCTCTTGAAGGATGTTTTGGTACCATTCTTTGTTCATGGCTGTGTTCTTAGGTAAAATTGTGAGTGAGCCCAATCCCTTGGCTGAGAAGCAACTCCACACATGGATGGTTTCAGGATGCTTTACTGTTGGCATGACACAAGACTGATGGTAGCTCTCACCTTTCCTTCTCCAAATAAGTTTTTTTTTCAGATGCCCCAAACAATCTGAAAGGGGATTCATCAGAAAAATGACTTTACCCCAGTCCTCAGCAGTCCAATTCCTGTACCTTTTGCAGAATATCAGTCTGTCCCTGATGTTCTTCCTGGAGAGAAGAGGCTTTTTTGCTGGCCTTCTTGACACCAGGCCATCCTCCAAAAGTCTTCGCCTCATTGTGCGTACGCATGCACTCACACCTGCCTGCTGCCATTCCTGAGCAAGATCTGCACTGGTGGTGCCCCGTCTTGCAGCTGAATCAAATTTAGGAGACAGTCCTGGCACTTGCTGGAAGTTCTTGGGCGCCCTGAAGCCTTCTTCACAACTATTGAAGCTCTCTCCTTGAAGTTCTTAATGGTCCGATAAATGGTTGATTTAGGTGCACTCTTACTAGCAGCAATATCCTTGCCTGTGAAGCCCTTTTTGTGCAAATCAATGATGACTGCACGTGTTTCCTTGAAAATAACCATGGTTAACAGATCAAGAACAATGATTTCAAGCACCAGCCTCCATTTACAGCTTCCAATCTGTTATTCTAACTTAATCAGCATGACAGAGTGATCTCCTGCCTTGTCCTCATCAACAATGTCACCTGTGTTAACGAGAAAATCACTAACCTGATGTCAGCTGGTCCTTTTGTGGCAGGGCTGAAATGCAGTAGAAATGTTGTTTTGGGGATAAAGTTCATTGTCTTGGCAAAGAGGGACTTTGAAATTAATTGTAATTCATCTGATCATTCTTCACGACATTCTGGAGTATATCCACATTGCCATCATAAAAACTGAGGCAGCAGACTTTGTGAAAAACAATATTTGTGTAATTCTCAAAACTTTTGGCCATGACTGTATACGTTGGGCCTACTGTTAAAGGGAATTTTGTGTGCGTCTATCCTTCTCTGCAAGTGCAACGCTCCTGCCTTCATTGTAAAACTATCAAATTACATTCACTTACAATCCCATCACATTTTTTTTTATACCAGCAAATCTAAATATCAATTTGACCACTTGTTTAGATACTTTACTTGGCTGCATGTTGGTGGACATAAAGAATGAATACCCTTGGTGTTCTCACCCGATTCACAAAATAAAATTGCTTCTGACTAAACATTGCAAATGTTATATAATATTAGCCTCATTCAAAATCTATCCTGCAATTCTGTAACATAACCGAAAACGCATTTTTACTCTAAATGGAATGACTTATGGCACTGGATTAAAATGATTTAATGACATTTACAACTTAGTCCAACTATGCCAAGTATGTAACAAATACAATCTTAAACATTATTTTATGATTTAATATATTATGTCACTGACTGCTGTAATCATATATTATATAGGGAAACAGTCTAGAATTGTGCACCATAATCGAGATGCACAGTCAAGCAAAATGTACTTTTGGTTTAGTGATTTAATAACAAATATCAGACAATTGCACTTATCTAGCATACAAAAGGAATGGTGTTAATACATTAAATTGTTACAAGATCAATCATTTTTTAAATGTAGTTTACAATGAAACAATGCAGAACGTTATCTCTGGTATGAGGAGATACTTACACATTCAGTTTTAGTGGGAACACATAAGAGATGTTCATGTTTATGTAAATGGCTACTGAGAGTGTGTCATAATGATGTACAGTGACCCAATAAGTATGCAGCTAATCAATACATAATAGCAGAAATGCTCTGGCTCGGTTTTCTGAGAACCGAACCTACCCGAACTTAGGGGATCCGAGTAGGCTGGCGAGCCGGCTCGGTACTTTCTCACGTCCTCGGATCTGAATCGAAGCAAAACGTCATTGTTGCGCTGTCGGATCTTGCGGGTTTTGGATTCTATGAGTACCTCCCTCCCCAGGAGATCCAGCGCCATTGCTCACACAGAAACAGGGGTAGCAGTGTTCTTGTCACTCTCCAGTCTCCAGTGCCATTGCTCAGTGACATTGCTCACACAGAAACAGGGGTAGCAGTGTTCTTGTCACTCTCCAGTCTCCAGTGACATTGCTCAGTGCCATTGCTCATACAGAAACAGGGGTAGCAGTGTTATTGTCACTTGACAAAATTTGACTGGAAATTCATTTTATTGAGGTTAATAATAATGTAGGAACAAAAAAAGAGCCAAATTATGCAATTTTAGCAAAAAAAATAGGAATTTTAGAAAAAAAATAGGGAACCAAAACCAAAACACGCGAGGGCGATTTTGCCACAACCAAAACACGGAGTTAATCCAGATCCAAAACCAAAACCAAAACATGGGGGTCAGTGAACATCTGTACATAATAGCGCAAAAAAAGTTCTTTGGGGCATATTCAATTAGTTTTCCCGTTTGTGGTAACGCGCATTACTGTGAAGAGTGCGCAGTATTGACGGTAATATGGTCCCGCACTAACGCAGATTTTCCTTCGCAACCCTATAGGGTGTGCACGAAAATCCACGTAATTGCGGTACCGTGGATTGCCTTTGTGGCCCGTTCCGTCGCGTTCCCGCTGACTGGAAACCTAATTGAATACCCCTTTATGTGTCAATAACGTTACTAGTTGCCAGTGATAGAATTCTTTTCTAATACATATTGATCCAGTCCACAAACTGGCTGTTTTCACTGTGTGTAGGAAAGGATATACATGGAAACCTGCTAGATTAAATTTAAGAGTTTGGTAGATATGGGTAAGATTTGAGCAGCAGAAGGACATGCGATTTTGGATGGAATTTATTCTGCCCAAACTAATTTTTCAAACTTCTGACAAAATAAAATTGCCAGACATTTCTAAATCACTGCAGTCACAGGGTTAAGCATAGAACAGGGGTAATCGATGGAAGATTGATTCAGTAAATTGCTATTAAAATCAGATAAAGTATTCTCACTTGATTCAGTCACTCAATTTTACCTGACAAAAGAGTGAGATGAAGAAAAAAATCCCAGAACAACAGAATTTATGAAGTATGGCGCTGTACCGGCTCATTTCAATGGCCCATTTATTTAGTAAGGTTTTTGCATGTAGCACTCAGGCCGGAAACCCCATTGAAATGCATGGGAAAATCTCAGATATTTTGAGAGTAAATGCCTTATCCAAAATAAAACTAAATAATTCAGTTAATTTGTTTTTGTAAAGAAAATCTCTCTTTGGTAAATTAGAGAGTTTAGACAATGAATTCACAGTGTTTTATGGAGGTTTTGTTATATTTATCACTAGTGGGGGGCGTCAATTTTTAGTAGATTCCTCTCCAAAACTGCACGTATAGTACATATAGGGCCTGAGAGATTAATAAAAGTAAGGCAAAAAAAGGAGTAAATGTTCTCTGGGACAAACCATGTGTACAATGCAAGGGGTGCAAATTAGCACACAAATAATGGATAGCTTTATTTTTGCAATGAAATTTAAAGTTGGTCTAGGACATGTTCTATCCAATCTATAGATCTGTACCACAATTAAAATTTACTTCCCCCTCCAATGCAACATGGTTTTGCCCAGGTGTAAAGTTACACCTTTTTTATACTTTGCTCTCCTTAATGACTCATAATGTGCTCTCACAGAATGAAGGCACCAGTTTAATAGATAACAATGGTTCGAAGTTGATTACCATTTTATCCTATACTAAAAGGCACACACAATACACACACTATAGTAACAGAAACGAACATTCCACAGTGACTGACGACAATTAGTCACACGAAAACAAGCGGCATGTAATTAATTTAGATCTTGTTAATATTTATATTTGGTTTTAAGAAAAACAGAAGAAAAAATCAAAAGGCTGCAGAAGATAAGAAAAAATATTCCTTTTTAATTAATTGCCATGTCAAGAGAAACTAATTGAATGCTCCTACTATGCAGCCTGAAGCACAATACCGTCATATTAAAGGCTATTGGTTTTGCAATTATCTTATTAATCTAATCTCATACATTCCTATTTATATTATAAACGTGGAAATCTTATAGGAGATCTACATTTCATTAGAGTATTTTGAGTTTTTCATACACACAGTAACATATACATAACATTTCTTGTTGAGCACATTGAAAACCATAGATGAGAATCTGTTAGGTATAAATGAATACCGTTCATTATGTAGCCTGCAAACTATGGCTCTCCAGGTCTGTGTAACATGCTGTGCAGGGCCGCCATCAGCGGTACAGCTGTGAGGGGCCCGGACAGACTAGGGGGCCCGGACAGACCTCTCTGTCTGTCCAGGCCCCCTGGACTGTCCAGGCGCCTCAGCCTGACAGACTATGCCCCTTCTCTTTTGTGATTCTGCGACTCTCAGGCTCTGATACGCTGGGAGTGGCGTCATCACTCCGCACCGTGCTCCCAGCCTGCCAGTGACCTGGAGCGGCAGCATTGCTGAGGCGAAGGTAAGTAACTTGGGTATTAATTTGATAGGGGAACGTTTACTGTGATTGGAGGGAAGGGAGAGAGGGGCCTATACTGTGATTGGGGAGAGGAGAACAACAGGGATGTGATTGGGGAGAGGGGCACATATACTGGGATGTGACTGGGGAGAGGGGGACAACTGGGATGTGATTGGGGAGAGGGGGACAACTGGGATGTGATTGGGGAGAGGGCGACATATACTGGATGTGATTGGGCAGAAGGGCACATATACTGGGATGTGAGTGGGGAGAGGGCGACATATACTGGGATGTGATTGGGGAGAGGAGGACATATACTGGGATGTGATTGGGGAGAGGGACACATATACTGGGATGTGATTGGGGAGAGGGACACATATACTGGGATGTGATTGGGGAGAGGGGCACATATACTGGGATGTGATTGGGGAGAGGGGCACATATACTGGGATGTGATTGGGGAGAGGGACACATATACTTTGATGTGATTGGGGAGAGGGGCACATATACTGGGATGTGATTGGGGAGAGGAGGACATATACTGGGATGTGATTGGGGAGAGGAGGACATATACTGAGATGTGATTGGGGAGAGGGGCACATATACTGGGATGTGATTGGGGAGAGGAGGACATATACTGGGATGTGATTGGGGAGAGGAGGACATATACTGGGATGTGATTGGGGAGAGGAGGACATATACTGGGATGTATAAAAACAGATTGCCTTTACTAAGAAGTATGGGCAAAAAGGAGTCCAGGAAGGTGGTGCTTAGATCCAACTTTGCTATGGAATATAAAAGCTTCATACCAAACATGCATGGACATACTTGCCTACATTATGGACAAGGGGTGGTCCATTGGGCAAGTGTGTGTGGAGGCGGAGAATTCAAGCTCAGCATTGGGCATCAGGACCTGCCAGATGAGGCCACGCCCACAAGAGGAGAGGCGGGATCTGGGAGGGTGGAGAACTCCTCGAAATTTGTGAGTTTCCCGGATGTTTCCGAAGATTAGGTAAGTATGGGCATGGCACATCATCGCCAACAGGCAGAATAGTTTTTAAAAGTATTAACTCACGAGAGTTTGTTCATGGCAAATCCCCTGATGCAGTGTATGACTTATAACGCTTCATATTGAATTAGCACATTGCAGTAATGCAGAAACCTTCTTTTTATATGATAATTTATAATTAGATTGCACTGTGTGACATGATATGACATTTTGTGTCAGTGAGAAAAAATATGACATCTTTGAAAATGATAAATGCAATTTCACAAAGAAAACACGTCTCCTGTACAGAGAAAATTATGTTCACATGTTGTTACATAATGAATAAACATGGTGAGACTAAACCTATCAATATCCTATTTTCAATGTAACAAACGTTAATTAAAGCCAAGCACAAACAAACATATTAACGAATATTATATATTTGCATTTCACATATATGTTCTGCTCTCAAACCAAAGAAATAAATCAATGATGAAAAAATATGCTCATATTATAATTCTTATTAATTGTATATGATATGTTGTTGCAGAGGTTATGATAGGCTTCTAATTAATAACAGTGGAAAACTGCCCACGTTCGTACACAAGCTTTCTACAGAAAAAAAAAACAATTAGTGAACAGTAAATTGTCATGTAAGTTCTATGAATTCAAGGAATTTTAATTGAATCCATAATTGAGAATATTCAGAACATTCCTAGGTTAACACAGAGATGATAATTAGAATGTAAGATTGTAAAGGCGTTCATATGAGTTAATGGACTGTGGCATTAGGCAGAGAGGTATGGATATAATAATGGATCAGAGGAATAGCTAATTTACTGCCCTACAGCAGTGTCAAAAGGGATAGACCTGGGCGGCGGACCCATTTGCGGTAGAAAACGGAAAACATTACAAACAATTTTAATTTCATTACATTAAATAAATGTTCTGAATATCATAATATGAATCTGATCAAGATGTTTGTAACTTACAATAACGAGCACCTGTGTTCAACGTGTATATAACTGGGGTTAATTATACTCTAGATACTCATCCTTGCATTGCTCAGAGTCATAGGTTCAAATCCCAGTGCTTGTTGATTAGGTCCTTGAACAAAGTCAAACTACATATTTTTGTTCAAAGTGCTAAAATGTTATTGCAAGCTTTACTTTAGGATTGGTAAGGGCACATTTTTGGTGTTATCCAAATAAAATTTTAAAATGTAAATATATGTGAAAATATAGAAATGTATTATGTTGGAAGTTCTAAAACACAGACGTGTATAAAGTAAACCATTGCTGTTGTTAGTGATAATGTCATAAATGCAGACATCACCACCAAGTGCCTCCTTCTGCAGTCATACAAGGAGAGAAATGCCAAGGCCCCAGGGTGGCACTGCAAGGGGTACAGCTGCCACAGGGCATGCTCAGGTAACGACCTGAGAGCACAGCAGGGGAGGCTAAAGCAATGCACGTGTGAAGACAGGGTCATTCTAAATGGAATTTAATATATTCTAGATCACGGGACAAAAAAAAACTCACAAAGAAAAGCATTAAGCCTGGTCAATGCAAATAATAGATCCCCATATGTGTTTACACCTGAAGAGGCTTTGGGCACCTGGAAGATCAGGGGCCTGATTCATTAAGGATCTTAACTTGAGAAACTTCTTATTTCAGTTTCCTGGACAAAACCATGTTACATTGCAAGGGGTGCAAAATAGCATTCTGTTTTGCACATAATTAAATACTGTCTGTTTTTTCATGTAGCACACAAATATCAACTTTAAATTTCAGTGTACAAATAAGTTATCAAGTATTTGTGTGCTACATGAAAAAACAGTCAGTATTTAACATATGTGCAAAACAGAATGCTAATTTGCACCCCTTGCATTGTAACATGGTTTTGTCCAGGAGACTTAAATAAGGAGTTTCTCAAGTTAAGATCCTTAATGAATCAGGCCCAAGATAAACAACACATCACAAGTAAGATACCAGAATTAGGGCTCTATTTATGAAAGGTTGAAAAGCCCAAATTCCTGTTTTTGCAAGACTTATTGTTTCAACCTATTTAATATATAAAGCAAAATTTTCAGTGTTTTTTTTTTATATTTTTTTTTAAATACAAACTTAAATAAACTTTATTATTTTTTTTGTTGTTCAATTATGTGTGAGCCGGATCTTCATAAACAAACCCTTTAATTTTAATACAACAAACTCCACCTAATTCTAGATTTTATGTATTAAGTAGACGTTCTTCTTTAAGAATATAGCAAAAAAAAAATAATAAAATACAATACACGCTCAGTTGCTTTCTCTTGCTCAGCTTCATGAAACACTACAGTGACTCTTGTTCTCATTCCAGCAATCACATGAAGGTGTGAATACCTGCTGCAGCGTATAAAGCATTTTGTTAGGCAGCGACAGAAGTTAAATTAATCAGAAGTAGGTATAATTGACTGTTAAAACTCCAGTGAGCAGGCTGTGTATGCACCACAGAGTGAGGAAATGAAGGGAACAGCTCTATTAAAAAACAGGCTCTAATGCTCCGTTGCACAGGCAGTAGAAAGTCATCCTTCCCCTCTGCATACATATTGAAGGGCACGGCGTGTGATTCACGGAGTGCCACCAAGCCTGCTACCATGGCTGGACCTACATCTCCGCAGACAGCCAGAGCGCCACTGTATAATATCTTCTCCTTTTTAGAATAATAATACGTCTTAGCAATTTGGATAAAATACAAGTTAGATAGTAATAAAAAAAAAATATCTCATTACAAAATTTAAATGGGTAGTGGTTGTCTTAGGGTAGAAATTTATATCCTGAGCAGGGCAATTACTCATTCACATGTCTTCGAGAAACCCAGACAAGGTTGCCAGATGTCATAAAATGTGCTGAGCTGCCTTCAAACTTTACACATTAACTATTCCACCAGGAATCAAGATACTAAATCAGACAGCTAACCTCGTGCAATCAGAAGACTATCGTCTTACAGAAGTATGGGGGGGGGGAAAGGCAGAGCACTTAAAACTTATATTAACTAAGTAAAACATCTTCAGAATGATCCATCAACCTCGGTAATGGGAGGTTTCATTTTTCTGGCTACTCCACTTTGTGGATTTAATAGCAGTCAGGACAGAGAGGAAAAAGGAGAAAAGGAGACTTTAAAATAACCACACAGAGACAGCAAAAGGTAAAAGAACATGGATATTTCAAACAATAGGTGGGAGTCATATTGCTGTATAAAAAGCTGCACTCTATTGATGCATTGAGATGCATCCTTCAGAAGTTATTGATAAAACTACAAACATTATGTTGCAATGCACTGTAATGATACTGTATGTTATAGAGAGCAATGGAGCATTTTTACAGCAGAGCTATCCATTTAAAATATTAAACATGAGGGAGTCTAAACAGCTCAGAGAAAGCCTAAAGAGACTATGAAATGCACAATCAGGACACTTGCAAGAAGCACCCTATGAAAAAACTTAATTAACCCCGTTTTAGTTTGTGACTAATGGGCCTATTTCCTAAAAAGTGGCGATAGGAATGGTTTTCTATGGCCGTTTACCGCAGTGTTAGAAAACACCATGATTTACTGATAAAATATCGCAGTGGCAGCTGAGTGAAACTCAACTGACTGGCAGTAAAGGCCATGGGGTATATTTACTAAACGGCAGGTTTGAAAAAGTGGAGATGTTGCCTATAGCAACCAATCAGATTCTACTTGTCATTTTGTTGAATGTACTAAATAAATGATAACTAGAATCTGATTGGTTGCTATAGGCAACATCTCCACTTTTTCACACCCGCAGTTTAGTAAATATACCCCCATGAGTGGTAAGAGCAGATTAACTATTGT
Source organism: Mixophyes fleayi (assembly GCF_038048845.1). Classification (NCBI taxonomy): domain Eukaryota; kingdom Metazoa; phylum Chordata; class Amphibia; order Anura; family Limnodynastidae; genus Mixophyes; species Mixophyes fleayi. Next base: position 34,429,481 of record NC_134410.1, read on the forward strand.
GATCCTTGTTAAATAAGCTTGGGATGGCTATCACCGGAGCCATAGAAACTAATTGCCAGGGGAGGGTTCCTCTGGTGATAGTGCTATCACTGGTATTAACCTCTTAATAGATAGGAGAAAGCCCTACCTCCGCCAAATATACAGTTTCAGATAACACAAAAACAACAATGTAAGAATCCTTCATATATTCAGCAGTAAAGATTTGTGAAATATTTCTATGTTGATATAAAGGCGTAGTGGGTGGGGTTATTTTGAAGGGTTGTCCCAGTATGGATACTTGTTGAAATATCAGACATGCACCCACACATACCAAACACGGGATACTCTTTGGTACCCACTGTTACCTGAATCCCGCTCATTCTGAAAAAGAGCTCACTGTCAAGCCATCCTCAGCTCTTCAATGGAGCGTAATCCTCCAGCTCCAGGGGCGGTAACACAAACCACCACTTGGCTTTAGGTAACATGGGGCATTTCTGTGATGGAACTACGTATTTTTCATAGTTGCCTACATTTTGGGAGGCGTCTGAATTTTTGGACTCCCAGGAGACTAGGGCAGCCTCTCGGTTCCTTACGGCCTCAAAAGTAAAGTGGTGGAGGGGAGGGGCTTAGGACATGGATCGCACATCATTGTGGCCCCGCCCCCTGCTGTAATTGATCAGAAAATGTCATTGATGTTTAGGGGGTGGGGCCAAATATCGCTATCCGCCGGGCACGCTCCAACACGCCCACCTTCCCACGATCTCCCGAGGCACTTCTTGCCAAAGTTGGCAAGTATATTTGTTATATGTTTGTGTGTTTGTGCGTGTGTGTTTGTGTGTGGGCATTTGGGAAGCATATTTGATTAAGTACTAGCTGCCCAAAGTAGAATACATCTTTAAATCTGTGTAGCAAAAACTACTTATTCAAAAACCTATAGCTGGCAAACATTTTACTTCAGAATTAAGAATGTCCAGGTAAACAACCTTGCATTACTCATTCCAATTGCAAATAAAGCTCTGGAGTATTACACATTCATAGAGCTGGTGTGAAAAATAAATTGGGTAAACACTGGTCTGAGGCTTCAGTACAAACTGATCATGAAATGCGGTAATGCAAAGCCAGCATGTCCTGCACACCATAATTTAAGTGATTAGAGTGTAAAATTAAATCTTAAAAAAAAATAAAAAAATCCCAGAATAGCAAATCAGAGTTCTTACAAATAAATAAAACTAGCATAGCACGTACACAACAAACCTTTTATGTTATATTTTCCAATATTGTATTTTAACAAAGGCAATCATTAAAAATGTTTACTAGTTTCACATATGGAATGTATATTTGTTTCACATGCTGTGCAAAAATGTATTGGAAATAAATTGTACAAAAATAGTTCTTAATGTTGTTTTGTTCTGGTGCTCTATTTTGCTCTTTTGTACTAGGCTGGCACCATATTTTTATGGCCTAAGGGGGGAATTCAATTCCCCCCGAAGTACCGCCGCGTAAAACCTATTACCGTTATTACGGTAATATTAACCTGGCTTTAAAACTACCGTAATAACAGTATTTACGCGCACTATTACCGTACTAACGGTATTTACGATTATTACGGTAATAGTGCGCAGGCTGCGTTACTTTTTTAAGTAACGCGGCCACTTGAATTCCCCTCTAAGTGTGTAAATTCTGAAAGTAATATGAACACTAGATAATCTAATGGTTACATAGAAATGACAGCCGGCTCCTGATTGGATGAATACCATGCCCACCCAATCAGAAGCTGTAATTTGTAACCATGTTTTCAATCTCACCATCCCAGAGGCGTTACTTGCGAGCTGTGGCCCCCAGTGCAGGGAGGCGTGTAGGAGGGAACTGGGGCCCCCGACCCTCTGCATCTGCCAAGCAGCAGGCCCCATTATCTACATGGGCCACAGTGCACTGCACCTGCCTCAGCAATGGTAGTTCCGCCACTGCTCCATCCTCTGACACTCATAGATCATACCTCCTGACATTTAAAGGTTGGTATTCGGGACAGTGTGTGTGTGCACCACACTGGGGTGGTAGCTGTGTCACATTGGGGAGGCATGCCTAGTGCTTCTCTCTCGACTCTCGGGGTGACAGGACAGTTGGGTACATTCAGGACTGTCTTGCCTAAATTGGGGCACATATTTTGAATTGCTGCAGCAGCATGGTATTAATAGCACACATTACTGTACTCCTGTATATGCTTGTTCACTGTAGTGGCCTATATAAAGTATATATAACAGCATCCTATTAAAATAAATCAGTTCTAGGCCTTCCAGTCCAATCCACTGATGTCCTGTATCTCCTTCACCTGCTGGCAGCTTGCCCACATCACTGTGCTCTCTCCACTTACTGTGGGCACACAGACAAGCAAAGTGTCAGACCTCACGGATTTCTGCAGACCTTAAACTTTCAGCGTCACTCGTTAAAAGCAGTACTGTTCCATTACAAAGCTATTTTGCGGTTTGTAACTGGCAATTATCACCAATACAGGACCTTTAATACTGTTACAAGGCAGCACTACAAAGCAGACACAGAGCGTCTCACAATCTCATATTTAATAACTGAGGCACAAAGGGACCAGCTGTCTCGCCCAAGGTCACATCTCTGTGATCTCAAACGGTGCTCTCTGACTGAGTTACAGACAAGCAGCTGGCTCCCCATATATGCCTGTAAAATAAAATAAAAATATTTGCATTATTGTCCATTTCTGCACATAAACAGAAACCATTACATGCCTTAGATGCGTTTAGTGACGCATTTTGAACTCATTTTCAAAGCACTTTTCATGCAGTGAATTGAATTGCGAAAACTAAATACGTCATACCGCCTTCTAAATTTAACGTTAATAAATGCATGAAAATCGCAAGAAAATTAGGTCCAATGAGATTCAATGATGCCAGACCCTCCATTAAAGTTAGGTTTAAAATTGTAGAATGTGGCACATGCCTACCAGTAAAATAGATCATATTGGTGAAAGAGCAACTCATCACGAATGCGTTAAAACTGCATTAGTAAAAGCGTGCATTAGTGTGCATTGTTAGACAATTTCCCAGAGCATCTATGTGAATGAGTTCTCGTTCATAGCCGTAATTGTGATAGAGCGAAGTGCAAACACCCTAATGAAATGCGTTGGTTACGTGGATTTCTGAATTATATAGCTTTTGTTTAATGCCTGATTCTGGTACATTATACACTCACTCACATATATATATATATATATATATATATATATATATCATCATCATCATTTATTTATATAGCGCCACTAATTCTGCAGCGCTGTACAGAGAACTCATTCACATCAGTCCCTGCCCCATTGGAGCTTACAGTCTAAATTCCCTAATATAGACACACACTCACACACAGACAGAGAGACTAGGGTCAATTTTGATAGCAGCCAATTAACCTACCAGTATGTTTTGGGAGTGTGGGAGGAAACCCACGCAAACACAGGGAGAACATACAAACTCCACACAGATAAGGCCATGGTCAGGAATCGAACCCATGACCCCATTGCTGTGAGACAGAAGTGCTAACCACCAGGCCACTGTGCTGCCCCTATATACATACATGTGTATATATATATATATATATATATATATATATATATATGTATATATATATATATATATATATATATATATATATATATATATATATGTATATATATATATGTATATATGCACATATACACCCACACACTCATCCATAGAATACAGAATGGAATTGTTGCAGTATATGTGTATTGAGCAACTGCGTTTCCCTAACTTTGTGTGAGCACACTGTCACTCTCACCTGGCTTAACAGGCAGAGGGGGCTCTGTCCAATTGTACAGACAACACTGAACACATAAATCGCTTAATTAAATACACACTGCATAGTAGCAGATATTCTGATTGACAAGACAAAGCAGAGCAGGGGTAATTTTTTTTCCCTTTGCTTTTGAAAATTGTTTTCATTGATTCTGAAAGTAAAATTCCTCCCAGGTGGCCTAGACATTTTAAAATATATAAAATAGACATGGCATTTATAACGTAGCCTTTTACAGAGTGTTTCCATCACTCAGCTGCCAGAAACTGACAACTGTGAACAACTATGTTTAAAAGACTTGAGGCAGCACAGTGGACTCAATGTGATTGAAGAAACAAGCAGGCTATCTATCGATACAGTGCCACAAATGCATGGGGTTCTTTATAGAAACAGTAATATAATGTTCCACGCCCCTGTATATGGTGACCAGAAAACAAAAAGAAATATAGTATAGAAAAAAATGTGTTCACAGAAACATGGAGACACCAATACAGCTACAAATATCATGAACTAAAATAATATACAGGGTGGATACACTTCTAAGTCCTGCAACCAGGACTGGCGGAAGATGGTAAGCCCGGTAAACGTGGCAGGAGGGCGCTGTGCCTTCCAGGGTAGCCCGCCAACCCAATGCCCCGTTAAGTTTGAGTCCCCGCTCTGAACAGAGCAAGGATTGAAATAAGCGCGGAGGTATGGGAGCGCAGAACATGCACGGTGAAGCCTCCAAATCGCAAACTCCGCCAAGGGTCACTGGAGATCCCAGCACCAGCCCTGCCTCCCACACTTTACAAACCAAATGTGCTCCATCTGTATTTATATCACTACCCTTTTGTTACCCTTGGATACAACACAGCTTTGCACTCTTCATTAGATACTAGATAACAGTTTTGTGTTGTATCCAAGAGTAACGCACATAGCCAAGTTTGCCTAATGATCTAAAAACACAGCTAGGGTTTCCATGTGTCCCCTTTTTTTCACCCAAAATTTAAAAAAAACTCCCATTACTAATTTTTCCCATGAGGTAAATTCATGATAAACACAAATTAACAGGACAAGAAATTGGTTTTAAATAGGTATGAAAAACCCATAGATTTTGGAAGTAATTCCAGGCACATAAGTGTGGTAAAGTATGATGTATGGGTATATTGTTATAATACTGACATAACAATAATAGTGTTCAATACACAGTAATTTCTGTCTCGAAATAACATGACTGACAACTGTGCAAATTTCCTGCGCCTGGGAAGAAATGGGTGTGGATTTGGCAAATGGGGCTTGGATGAATCATGGGCATAATCTAACTGTCCTGGTTTTCTAATCTGGAATATTGAATGTTATGGAACAGCTGTGATGTACAGTACCTTTGTCACTCTCTGATAAGCAGGGAGAAGATGTAAATCATCATCATCATCATCACCATTTATTTATATAGCGCCACTAATTCCGCAGCGCTGTACAGAGAACTTATTCACATCAGTCCCTCCCCCATTTGGCTTACAGTCTAAATTCCCTAACACACAAACACATACACAGACAGACACACAGACTAGGGTCAATTTGTTAGCAGCCAATTAACCTAACGGTATGTTTTTGGAGTGTGGGAGGAAACCGGAGACCCACGCAAACAGAGGGAGAACATACAAACTCCTCACAGATAAGTCCATGGTCGGGAACTGAACTCATGACCCCAGTGCTGTGAGGCAGAAGTGCTAACCACTTAGCCACCGTGCTGCCCGGGGCTTTCCACTCTATCATAAAGGGCTTTTCTTCCTATCACAAACCTCCCAACATTTAGAATCCTGAAAGACAGACAAAATAAGCCCCACCCCCAGACAGCCCAAACTCCACCCACTAATGGGCAAAATTGGTAAAAACTCCACGCACTTTGCTGTTAAGCCCAGCCCCCTTTGTGGTCTGCGAATCGGGACTTACCTCCAATATCTGGACCATTAGGAGGTATGTTATCTTAAATAGGCCCCATTATCTTTGCTACTGTGTGACAAAGATGAGGATACCCTTCACAGCTGTTTATAAGCGTATTCACAACACTTGTTTTAAATATATTTTTTATACACCGGCATAAGCAGCGATATTGCAGCTTCCACTCAGGATAATGCTAATACTCAGACAGTTTTCTGTGCAGAGTAAATTATGGCTAGAGGTCTTACTAATACAATATCATAGGTGTAGTATTTTGAAGTTATTTCCCCAGTTATCTTGTCAGATAATCATATGAGAAAATGTGTATAATTATGTGCAATTGCTTTAACTATGACTGTGATGAATCTGCATAAGGTGCTATGGTTTTCATTGAATTATTCTTTCTTGTGACATATGGGGGTAAACAATCTGACCTATCACATGATGACACAATTACAGGCAAAGTATATCCACAAAATGATTAGGGATCATATAAGATTTAGAAGGATGGATCATTAAACCCCATTCCATTTATCTTACTAGTGTAAAAATATTTTCCTATCATGATTCTCAAGGTGTTAATGTCTATTGAAAATGCCCTAGCAGACATAAATCGTGCATATAAATATTTCAGCAGGAATACTCCACACAGCCTGCAGAAACATTTCTTTTCCAGAGAAAATATTTTCCGTGATACAGAACCAAGCACTCCGTGTTGACTCCGTCTTTGCAGAATCCCTTAATTTATGATACAGTCGTAGAATCTCCACTTAGAACAAAGGATTTCTGCTGTCATTCATTATGTTTCTTAGCAACAGTTTTTTTTTCTTTTATTTACATCCCCAATGAAAAGCATTTTTATTTAATAAAAGAAAAACCCCATCATGCCTCTCCAAGCTCCTTTTCTTCCAATTCATGTCTAATAATAAGTAATTCTGATAGAAAGGGCCTCCCATCCCCAGGCCACAGAAGTGAGTATCAGCATGGGGTAACTCCTCCTTTTATTCGCATGCCTGTATCTCAAAGTCCCTGCCCTGCAACATTCAGAAGCAGAATGTCAAGAAGATTCTTAAAAGAAAACTAAAAATGCATTATTTATTGACTGGTGCTTTAGAAATACTTAAGAGGTTTTTTTTTTCTTTTTTAGCATTTCATTGCATTCTTTACCAGCATCTTCATACCTCCAAGACACAACAACTCTATTCTTTGTAGAAGTCCTGGGATGGGGGTATCATAAAATACCTTTTATTGCCTTAAAAGCCCCAGGGCCATTTAACTTATGGTGTAGAAGATACTAATCTTACCCAACTTACCCAGTTAGTAACTACACATCTAATTCTAGGATATTAGGAGCATCGTATCATCTGGCCTGCAACTGGGAAGTTTCAACATTGGCAATATCAGTAAATGACACTCCATAATGTGTAGTGTGCACTATAACACCCAACTGCAGATACTTGGCATGATAGATAAATGGTTATTGCTGATTGGCTGCTATTGTTCTAATGCAAATTTGCACTAGATTGAGAAATTAAGTAAATATCGCTTAGTAAGCCCCAGAGAGGGGAGGGACCAAATCAAGTGACACGTCCATCTAGTCAGGAGCCGTATAGGGGTGTATCAGATCCATAGGCTCATATCGCTGGTAGGATATTTATCAGCAACTCTTATATGTTTAATGCAATGTTACTTAATGAAAGCCAACTCATGATTAGTTGCTATGGGTTTAGAGCAGGTTTGCGAGCAATACTAGTAAATAACCTTCAGAGAGGGTTAAATAAAAACTATTCCTAACCCCTTTAAAAAATAAGACTTATGGGTAAATTTATCAAGCTGTGGGTTGGAAAAAGTGGAGATGTTGCCTAGGACAACCAATCAGATTCTAGATGTCATTTTGTAGAATGTACTAAATAAATGATAGCTAGAATCTGATTGGTTGCTTTAGACAGCATCTCCACTTTTTCAAACCCGCAGCTTGATAAATTTAGCCTTAGGCTCTCTCTTATCTTTTCTATTCAACAGTACAGTGTATACATAAATACAACAATGGGTTAAGTTCCATTTTACTGGCTTTGCTATATGCGTCAAGATCACTACACAAGGGTTGAAGTCTTATTATAACACGGATATCAATTTAGCAAAAGACATAAGAAAGGTGAATATTAGTTGTGCAGTCAATAGCAATTAGAGCTATCTCGCAGAATGGATAATGGTCTAATAAAGGGCAAAATTAGAGCGGCTCTATTAATGTAAGATGGATGCTGACTCATCGATGCAGTAGAAGCTTTTAGTACAACATCCAGAAGCTTAAAAATGTAAATATGGTTTGATAAAATTGTTTTGGTTGGAGGGTTATACAGTACCTTCGATTTTGGCTTCTTTTGGCTATCAATTGCAGTTCTTGAAAGGACAGTCCTGTTTTCTGTCTTTTTTAAAATTGAATTTTCCTAAAAATCTGTTTCCTCATACACTTTAATTAATGGTGTTATAGGCAGGGCGGCGGAACGTGGTAAGAGTGGCAGAAAGGCGCCGGCTTACCCAGTCGTCCCGCCAGCCCTGCTGCCCTCTCTGAAATAATATTATTTCTTTCAGCACTGGTGCCTTCTCCCATAACCAGAATAGGTGCCTTTGTCCCGGGGAGTAACTCTTTAGCAGCGAAGACCCAAAGGGGCTTCACTGGGCATGTGCAAAATGCCGAAAGAGGGGGTGCTGGAAATGGCAGCGTCAGCCCTGGTTACAGGGTATATGTTCCAATAGCTGATTTATTGAATTTCAGTACCCCAAACGAAGCATAAAGTGGGATTGATGGAGTGACGCAACCTTGTATGACATAGCGAGGTTCAAAAATAAATGGGAGCCCTATGCTATATGGACTTTAATAGACACTTTCAGGCACTGAGGCCAGTTGTCCTTATATATATTAATTCCCCTCTGATCAAGTGATTCCTTGGTTTTCAGCATTGGAGCACCCAACTTCCAATTACTTGATGTTTATGCAACAAAAATGCACATAAGGAGGCGTTTATCAATTACAAAAATATGGTCATCAATTTTGGGTAAATGCAATTTTAAATAACTATCAATCACACCCTATCTCTCACCGCACAATGGAGATGACAAAGGGAATTCACCCTCCACTGTGGAAGGCTCCTCTGCAGCATAGTGATCATGGGTCTCCTGTGTTTGTCATGTGGAGGTTTTGTGGCTTAATTACAGGTAGAGAATAATGTAATGAATTGCGTGAGACAACCAGAAGTCTGTAAGGCTTAAAAGAGCAATCTGCATTTTTAATAATATACTTACTTGACGTTAAGCTGATTTGCAAAATCTTCTGACATTCTGGTGAGAAAAATATAGGTTACAATTGTACCTATCTATTTGTGTGATGTAAATTCCAGCATACCTGCATCAAATGTGTTTAAAATCTTGTTAGGTTTTTTACGTTGTTGAAACAATGTTGCAACACAGTTAACGCCAGTGAGAAAGCATGTCAGACATGATTGCATTGGACATGAGATTGGGCGTGGGTTTATTGGAGTGCAATTCATTGACTCTAGTATGTTCACTTGCAGCGAAGTAAATGTCGCAGTCTGCCTCAGAAAAATGATGTTACAACATAAATGATCTAGACTGCAAGTGCAAATCCTAGTGGGTATGAGGTCATTGGAACCAATGGGTTTCATTTTGACATGTTATTTTTCAACCACAAGATAGTAGAACAATTAATAAAATGATTTGCAAACATCACTAATATGAAACTGTAGGCATCTTTAATGAAACTATGACCCCAATGAAAATATAATACAATACATTTTTTAACATAATAAGAAAGAAATCATTCTTCTAGCACAAAATCTTGCAGCTTAAACTTTAACTTTTTTTATTTGTCACCATTTTGAACACAAACATCAGCCGGCTTGAAACGTTAGGATTTAAGATAAAAGTTGCATCTTGCAAATAACAATAAATATTTAATGCCTCTATAGCACAGCGGCAGAACTCACCATTTGTTTTTGTCAGTTTTATATTATTATTTATTAATCACCCTTCAGAACTTGTTTCTTGTTGATATCATTTGCAAGTTTTAATTGGTGTCAAGCTAAATTAATTTTGATAATTATGTGACTGGTCCACTGTTATGAAGGACTGACAAACTCCATATTTGAAAAGCAAAAAAGCAGAATTTTGTCGACTGGAATGACTTCTCTGGCAGTTGGGCTAATTCATAATTCAGTAGATCCGTTATTTACAATGCAATATAGATTGGTAAATAATTCACTGTCTATGCATGCAACGGTTTCTACTTGTAGAGGGAATATCTAATCAGCCAACTGAGAGGCAGTTGTGAGTCAATATAGGGATGTGGAAAATGTTGTGTGAATTCCCTCTTTCAGTGGAAGAAAAAAATTGATTAAGAAAGTTGTGATAGATGGGAAAGATGTGGGCCTACTATTACTTAGAGAAAAGGCCTGTCACAAAGTCTGAGTTTGGAATGGACCTCGAAGCCCGGCTCTAGATAGACTTACCCCCGGAGAGGTGCAAAGTCTAACGGTAGAGAGGTATTCACCAGGGATCCCCGAAAGGGAATATGGACTTAGCTGCTCTCTAGCCGCAGGTCGTGGTCCTCTAAGGGGGATTAGAGCAGGGTGAGATGGAACCATGGAGTGGAGCAGGACTGCTGGACGATAAATGCAGAGGTTCAGGTGAACGGCAGTGAACCGAAGCACTGAGGTCTTTAGAAGGCGAATAGTTATGACCAGGACTGATTATGAGGCAAAAGGTTCCTGCAATAATACCACAGGTCTTGATCGTGAACAGGTAGCACAAGATACCAACTGAGAGGTGGTGAACTGCATAGAACTGATGCACTGAGATCCCTGAAAAGCTAAAAAATTGAGGACTGGACGAATGATGAGGCACAAGGTTCCTGCAATAATACCACAGGTCTTGATCGTGGATCAGGTAACACAGGATACCAACTGAGAGGTGGTGAACTGCAGAGAACTGATGCACTGAGATCCCTGGGAAGCGAATAGCTTGAGGACGGGACCGATGATGAGGCATGAGGTTCTTGCAATAATACCACAGGTCTTGATAGTGGAACAGATAACACAGGATACTGATGTGCAGACGGGAGCCAGAGAGAACAGCGTCCTAACAGGTAAGGAGACCTGAAGGTCTGGCAATTTAGTAGAGAAGCAGGTGCTTTAAATAGACAGAGCTGACAGGCAATTAGCCAATCAAGAGAATGCAGGAAGCTTTGAAAAGACCAGGTGTGCGCAAGCTCAGTTCAGACCAGCAAGTGAATGCAGGGAGTGAAAACCAAGGGAAACGGGTAAGAACAGTGACCAAAATGCAGGTTAGCTGGTGCAATGTGTGACAAGGCCTATCCTCATCAGAAAAGAGGTGTTTTTGGCAAGACATGGGGCTTCTCCCCATCTATCAAGTCCTCTCTGTCGGTGATAGTTTTCTCCAACGATTGCTTTCGCTGGGTCTGTCTGGAGAAAGCTTCGTCTTTTAATACCCAAGAATAAGGAAGCCTATTTACCAAGGATACAGCGGTACATGCACCTCCACTGTACTACCGCCATTTCAGGATCACAATGGCAGGGTAATGTCATTTAAATAACTATTTATTTAATTATTTATTTATTTAAATAAAGCATTTATTTGTTCCATCGGGAATGGCTTCAATGAGTTAGTTAAACTATTTTTTTAACATTTAATTTTGCTCCTAATCTTTTTAATTTTGTTAACAAGTGGAACTGAGAGCCCGAGTTCGGGTTTCCAGCTCCACGGCGCATGAATCAGCAAGCTGGGTCACACGTGCGCAGATCTCTCATACTGTTTCCGCTGTAATGGTAAGTTAACTCCTTCCACTGCAGGCAACGTCGCTGATTATTTTTAAATAGACCCGATAGAGACAGAGAGATTTATTATGCCCAACATTAAAGTAAAACTTCAATTAACATACGATTACTGGACACACCATCAGTCACATTGGTCACTCAATAAATATTTAGCATAAGTAGCAAATAAATTAATTAGAGTCACACTGCGGTTTGGAGAAAAAACATAACCCAAGTTATAGACACAGCTGCAGTCAAGTTACAGTACAAGGATTTCTGTACTTGTGTCAGAAGCAAATGATTCATCAGTTCAGCTTACATTTACCATATACTCTTTCCAGTGCTGTGGGACGGACGGACAGACGGACGGATGTGCACGCACGCACACTCACACACACACACACAATACTCATACAACCCTGCTTCTAAGGATATTGCCGTGGAATAGAGAGTTTATTCTCTGGAGCCGTTCTAGAGCATAGCACATACATGCCAACTTTCAAAACTTCATGTCATGTGACAGGGGGTAAGAGGGGGACGTTTCGCCCTACTATAAAATGCTGAAATTCATGGCATTGAATAGCGGGGGCGGGTCTTAATGTCGTGATTAAGCTACACCCCGTTATTCAATGGCGTGAATTTCGGCGAATCCAGGAGGTTTGTCTACTCTAGTTCGGGAGCATACCGGTAAATCCGGGAGAGTAGGCAAGTATGGCATAGCATTGCATATAAACTGTTTTTCAGCAGTAACCTTTATCAAACACCACTTTCTATGTGTTTGTACAGTCAGTCATTTTACCATAAGTCACCAGTCACAGGGGCGCACGCAGGGGGGGATTCTGGCTCTCCAGAAACCCCTCCCCTCCGCGAAGAACGGGGGCTAAACAGTGCCCCTACATAGCGGCACTTTACTGTACAGCAGCCGCGGCGCTGTCAAAGAAGCGTCCGCGGGACTGCTGTACTGTTCTACAATACAGCACAGCAGCGGACGCTTCTTTGACAGCGCCGCGGCTGCTGTACAATACAGTGCCGCCAAAATGGAGCTTCTGCGCATGCGCGGCCGCATGCGTGGCAGCTCTCTATATTTTTTTTTTCGGGGAGGGAACTCCTGCGTGCGCCCCTGAGTCATCTGCATTTCAGACAATTAATACATTTCAGTATGTAAATATGGCAGGGGCGGTGCATTAAGGAATATATAGGACCCGCCAGAAATACTAGTTCTAATTTTCCACTGAAAGGTCACATATAAGGGTTTATGATGTACACACATTGTATGCTTTTAATACACAGCAATCTACTAGTTTGACAAACGAAGGTTAAGACTAGACCACCCATATTGATGATCCCAAACAGCCACAAATCATTAACATATATTTATTATTGGAAATGGAGGTTTCTTAAATGTATGAAACTGTTTTTTAAATGTATCACTGGTCACAGCACTCTGCTGGGCAAGGTCTGCGAGAGTGAGAGAAAGGGATTTACAGGTCTGCACAAGTATATTATCTAATGCGCTTAATGTACAGATGGAGTAATATTCTTTCAGACAACCGGTACTACATGAAGCTTGTCAAATGCAATGTTTACCACCAGCTGTTTTTTGTTGTTTTTTTTTAGAAAGCCGGGAGAAAATAAACAAAATCTTATGGTTTTCCTAGAACGAACATGTTAGAAAGGTCTATTAGACTTGTGTCCTACAGATAAATGGTAAATTTAAAAGGTGGAGGATAATGGACATTTAAACAACTGATTATTATGGGAAAAAAAAAAAACAAAAAAAAAACAAAAAGAAGCTTTTATTAATGTCCAAGTGGCATAAAGGCTAATAAAGCATTTTCTACTCGACGATCACCTCATAAATACACTTTCATTGGTGTCTACAGCCATTCCTTATTTACAACTTTATTGATACGTGGGGTTTCATTGTGTCCAATAGCTTTGAACCTTCTGCATTTGAAATTGATTATTTTCATGAATATGTCAATGTAACACAACGGCATTGTACAAAGAGTCTATAGCTTAAACTGTCAATGACATAAAAGGGAGCCTTTGGCTAAGGTAGGCTTAAAAGGGATGTGTCTCTTCACAACGAGATCACCCACCTGCCACGCGGTGCCTAAAGAAACCTAATGAATATGAAACATCCACACCAAGCACCAAAGGAAAGTAGGGCAGCTGCTGGCAGACTTAAAGCTGCGGACAGAGATATGTCAGTGTGACAATAAACACCTGAAAATGCAATCAGCCCGTATTGCACTGAAACAGAATAATCAGTAGGTGATGCAGGCAGTCACACAAACGCTTTGTTTTCTATCTTAGAAAAAAGAATACAAATTCAAAACTGAATCAGCACAGACACCCATGTAGCATAGATGTGTATGAAGACAGATAATTAAGTTTTGACCCCGTAATTCCTGATCTATAAGACCTGTGCCTGCAACTGGCTTCTTGAACATATCTCACCTACATGAATTTTAAATGCCTGGGACATTAAAGTGGCAATACAGATTTTAAGGCAGCTCCACCTTAATCAGAGCACATCTCCCATGTGCAATTAGGTGTCACCATTATGCAGTCCTTCTGTATTCCCCAGCAGTGGGAATATCGCCTCTGTGGTCTATGGGGAGAGAAAATATACAGCTGGCTCCATAGGTAATAACATACTTGCCTACTTTCTCTTTCCGGGAGAGGGGGTGATTGGAGGGCGGGAGGGGGTGTGGCCAAACGCATCAATGCCGGTCTGTCGCGTGTTTAAGGCAAAAATGACGCGATTCACCGCGATTTGCGTCATTTTGGGGTGGCAGTAGTGGGATGTGGGAGATTTTCCAGCTCTCCCGGGAGTCCGTGAGACCAACCTGAATTTCGGGAGTCTTCTGGACATTCCGGGCAAGTATGGGTAATAACAAACCTGTGTAACTTTCCTTATGTGGTCGAACCATACTTGCTGACCCGGGAGATCCTGGGTGAGGGGTCATGTAATGGGGATTGGAGGGGGAGTCCATTGCGTCATTGTGGCTGTGCCTTCTGCTAGGAAATGCCAAATTTCACAGCATTTCTCAGCGGGGGGGGGGGGGGGTCGGGGGCAGGGACTAACTATACAAAATCTCATCATTAAGCCCCGTATCCATTGCGGATTTGGGAGAATGCCTACTTTTCCGGGAGTCCGGGTGGACTCCTTGAAATTCGGGAGCCTCCCGGAAATTCACACAAGCAAATTATTGAAAGATGCGCCTGACAGCATTAGGCATTTGGTTTTGGGTACTTTCCAAAGCTTCAAATGACTAAAAAAGGCACATCCTAACTTCCAACATTTGATAAACACAGTTAAGCAAAAGCTCATCCCTATTCTGCCTTAGCCACTCCCGTGATATACCCAAGTATTCTCTTGAATGCACCACACTAGTTTTGCCCGAATCATGCTTACATATACTCAAAGTCTATTAGAGGTTTTGTAAAGCTAACCCTAGCAGTACCATATACATGTACACTTAAACCCACAAGGGACACATTTACTAAGTAACATAATATATCAACTATAATCCAGCACAAACCAAAGGGGTGAGTGATAACTTCCTTTATTTCATGAACAACACTAATGAAACCTTCATTGCTATTGGTTAGATTATGGGACAGCAATAATTAGATTAAAAAAACATTAACATGCCAGAAGTCATTTATGATGGGTAAAACAGGTGCAGTAGAACATCCTCTTTTGTGATGTAACACTTCTATTTGTGCAGAATAGGATTCACCACCAGTGTGTTTCGTAAATGAGGTCCTCTGAAGGCATAGCTGTCAATATTACCTACTGGTAAACAGGAACACATAAGGGCATACCCCTGATCAGCCCAAACCATTGCTCAATCAATTCAAGACACTCCCATTTTGTGAGAGGTAACACACCTTTTGGGTGCCGAAACTCCAGGACGGTTACAGGAAAATTGGGACTTAACAGGTTTCTACAATGTACCTTGCTAATAGAACAAATCATGGAAATTAAAATATTTCCCTTTTAGAGTGTACACTGTAAAACACAGTTTTAATATGTTTAGGTTACATTCTGTAAATAATAAATATGGCACATTCTTGTTGTCTGCTCAGCCATGATAATACATCTAATCACATGCAAATGTGCACACACTTTACTGAGTGCAACTAACTATATAAATAAATTCTATGCATTTATAGAATATCATATTTATATGTAAGAATTTGTTATTTGTTCCATATAATACTCTAGTGGTCTCCATCACCACCAATGTGCCACTATAAGAGGGTATTTAAGTTAGAGTTGTTATGTTGATGCAGTCCTTTTCTTCTGAAACTGTCCCCTCATTACATACCATCGCTGTCAAACTACAAGAATGTAAGCCTGATGGTTTGGGGCTAAGGAGAAGCTACATTATAATATAACAACCCAGCATTCTATTACTGACAATGTGCAGATTGCAAAGAATGGTGACCTTTGCCACCTAACCTGAGGTTACTATGGTGATGAGAGGTATCTATATTCAAGATTCACAAAAGTATTCAATCACAATATATAGCATTATAGCTCCAACATGTTTTAGGACAATAAATAAATAAATGTGTATTTATATTATTCATTACTGCATTGTAGACATTGTAATATGATTTAGTTTATTAAATAATGCTACTTTAATGATCTTTCAAGTTGCTAAGATATTTGACTAGGTGGAAAGCAACTTGCAGCATTTAAAATATCTACATATTTGCGGGCATTTTCATTAAAACTGCTAAACTTAAAAGACCCTTAGGGGTATAATTATCAAACCTTCTAAAAGGCGAAATGGAGGTGTTGCCCATGGCAACCAATCAAATTCTAGTTATAATTTTCAGAATGTACTAGATAAATGATACACTTGTACTAGATAAATAATACACTTGTGCTAGATAAATGATACACTTGTGCTAGATAAATGATACACTGCCGGCTCCTACACACTCGCCAACTGCAAATGTCAACTGCGCAATAGTTGTAGGAGAATATTGCTGCCATCACTAAGCTCCTTTGCGGCGCCTATAACTGCTTATTTCTAGGGTAGCTGATATAACTGCTACATCGCCTCTTTGCTGTGGGTTGGCTGGTACCTCTTGACTACTTACTATTAATCAGGATTGCTGGGTAGCGGGCAGAGTGTTGACACAGAGATGCAGAGTTCAACACAGGACAGCTGGAAACGGATTAGAGTGTAAGCTCTTATCTGTTGGTCATAGAATACATCAGGCAATAGGCATTGGGCAGAATCTTCTTGCAGTGAAGTTTATGTGCTCAAGGGGTCCTTAGAAGGACCATTACAAACTAGTTGGAGGTACCAGTGATCATCTAGAAGTACAGATGCTATAATACATTACATGGTCAAACAAAGCTCTTAATATACTGTTTCTGACACACATGTTGGCAAGGGCAGGCTGGGCTGGGGGGCAGGGGGGCATCTGCCCCATGGACTGGTCCCATAATGGCCTACCTTGGGCTGGGTCACTAGGCCACCTGCATTTTTATTTTCTTTAAAATATTCCTAATAGGCTGCTGAGTCAAGTTTTGGCCCCCGGGATAAAATTTGCCAGCTCTCCCCTGGGCAGGGGTAAACCAGCATCCATTCCTACCTGGCACAACAAAGTCTGAGATATTACATTCAATGACTAGCATCAGTATCAGGGTGTAATTTGCTCTCTACACTTGGATTAAATGCGATTTAAACAAAATTTACATCAATCTGTGATTTCCTAAATTACTTGCTGTTAGGTTTCCTATCTCTCTAAGACACAGGATGAATGTCTAACGACCCCCTCATGTGCATTCAGGCTAAAAGAGGTCTTGGTCACTCACAAATGAAAAGGGCTAATTAGCATGGGATGCCTACTGCATCATAAATCAATACATTCCTAACACAAAAATCATCACATTTGCAATGATATACATTGGTGCACTGCGCCACTAATTGAAATAAATGTATACAATACATTATTTATAATTGATCCAGCCACACCCCCAGTAGTCTACGTCAGGAGGTCTGACTAATACCCCATTCATACTGCAACAAAATCCCGGGTTTTTGCCGGGGCGAGCTCAAACGACCCGGGTCTTGGTGCAGTATGAATGGTACAAGTGAAAAATCCCGGGTCTAAAAACCCGGGTCTTCAACCCGGGATTTATCGAGGGGTAATTCCCGGGTCGCCTGCACTATGAATGGTGCAAGCCGGGTTGCATACAAAACGAGAGAGATAGAGAGAGAGAGAGACAGAGAGAGACAGAGACAGAGAGACAGAGACAGAGAGAGACAGAGAAAGAGAGAGACAGAGAAAGAGAGAGACAGAGACAGAGAGAGACAGACAGAGAGAGAGAGACAGAGAGAGAGAGAGACAGAGACAGAGAGAGAGAGAGAGAGAGAGAGAGAGAGAGAGAATTTTTTTCATTTTCCAGCTTTCAGCCAATGAAAACTGCTCTGGTGATGACTCCCACAAATTGCCAGGGCACAGACTTGTGCAGTATGAATGGGGTTCAACCCGGGAAATTCCCGGGTCCGAGGTGCAGTATGAATGGTGTTTCTGAGCTGGGACGTTCTGAGCCCCTGCAAAAACCCGCCTTGAAAAACCCGGAATATTGCCGGGGCGGCAGTATGAAAGTGGTATTATACATCAAAAATATATTCACACTGAACAAATCTGCTCCTTTGGCCTGCCGTACCTTATGTGCCCATGTAGCACCCACTCTTGACCAGAATGGAGTTTTAGCTCTGCCCAGGTAAGCTTTAGTAGACTTTACTAAAGAGTGCAGCTATGCAATGACTTAGTAGTTAGGTACAGGCTTTCATTTAAAAGCAAAAAGAACTATTTATATTTTACATTTAACAATGTAGAAATAAAATGTCAAGACCAGGTTGACATAACCTTTTACAGCTCCTGGTGCAATACATAGAATACTAACACAAGCATAAAGGTATTATACATATTAAGTTTTCGTTTTTCTAAATGACAAAGAAGCACTCTTTGAAATGACATGTTTCCACCAGGGCCATTTATTACACCGGCTACAGCTGCATAATAAATTACTTGCTGCCTGTGTCATGTTTTGCTTTCCTGTTAGGCACTTCAGAGATTGCCATAGAAAAGCATCACATGTCCCAGTGGCTTCTGTGGTAAGATTTATATTGGGTCACTTTACTCTTGTCATGTTCACCACCAGAAATAGCCCAATTAATTTGAATTACCTTTATATTCAGGTCCACATTGCCCCCTGCCAACACAGTGACTAAAAGGGTGTGTGAAGGGCATAGCTAAGAACTTTTGAACAAGCTGATTCTTATGAAAAAAAAATAAAAATAATTTTTACATATTCAGAAAATCTGAAATTATAGTATAATACAATTAATAGTAATTATTTTTATCGGTAAGTAAGAACTTACAAAGTGCCTGATTCTTACTTACTGACAAACAGAAACAGCTGACCATTATTTAAAAACATAAAACACAAACAGTAAAAAGCAAGTAAGTAGAAAAACAGTAAAAAGCGAGTAACTAAAAAGCACTGATGCCTTGCATATATTTGTAATAAACCCTATGTGCCCAAAAACCATTAATATTTGTATTAAACCCTAGGAGCACATTAGAATGGTTCAAAGAAGCCCATTTCTGGGTTATCATTATATCATACTTGCCGTGTTTTAGTACCTGCCCACCGAGAAATCCCGAAGTTAGGTCAGGTGACGTGCAGAAAGGGGTGTGATGACGCGATCTCATCACAATGGTCCGCCCCCTGATGTGCAATGATGCTATTCGCTGCATTGCACAGCAAGGAGGCAGGGCCTGTTGATGTGATTTGCATTACTAAGCCTTGCCTCTGCCGGGATCCGGGAGGGTGCCTGTTCTTCTGGGAGGCCTCCAAAAATTTGGGGGCCTCACGGATGTTCCCAGGAGACTAGGTAAGTAGGCATTACATCATAATATCTACAGTAGCATTCATATTTTATACTTTAAATTACTTGAAATATACACAGTAAACTGTAGGACCAACGTTTTAGAGGCATGATTAGATTAAACTAATTTATTGCAGGTTTTTGGGCTAACGTGGATTCACAAAAACATCAATTGGCGAATCCCCAGGAAATGCTTCTAAGCCTATGGAAAAAGGAGTTCCTTTTTTTCTTTTTAGGTCCAGTTAATGCGCTATCAAGTGGGGAAATATATGTAGGATACTCATTCTTGATAACCAGTAAGTCAAAGGCATTACAAAAATTAATCTATTTAACATAATACATTTATAAGAATATTTTGCAGTAAAGGAGTTCCCTATCAGCTGTAACTCTTAGTAAATATCAAAACTTCAACTGAAACAGAAGGTATTATGTACACTTGTCTATGTATGGAAAACACTAAAAATAATATTAACATATAGAAAATTGTTCTCCTGTAGGACAAAATGTGCTCAACAGAACACAGTGAACAGAATTAGGCCTCTACTTCTACATAATTACAGGTATGTTTATCATAACAAGCAGGTGAGGTTTTACAGTGCTTTTAAATCAGGGTCGTGGATCTGGGACTCAACTTATTACATAGTGTGGGCTTCATGGAAGAAATGGTCTGAAGGTCCAAGGGTTTTAGAGGCACTTTATGTCGCAGGAACACAGGAGGCATATGGGAATATGGGACACCAATTGTTTTATAAAGTAACTGAGCCCATGGTTATTCAAAACTGTAGAGTGCATACACACTGCAGAATTGGACCGACATTGTTCCATAGCAAAACAAGATTTTTAAACAGAACGACCAATCAGATCAAATGATGATCTGTGCTTTGGAACGATAAGCATTCCAGGGTACACACTACTGTGATATTGGGCCAATCAGTGGTTTTTCGTCTGATTGACTCGCTAATCAGCTGAAAATGAAGTAGTGTGTACCCGGCCTTATTCAGCAAGACAGTCTTAAAGTCATTTCTAATTTGTATTGGTAGCCAGGGCAGAGAGAGTTGACATGGTGTATTAATGTGTATGGGACAAGGCTTGCTTGTTATTATTCTAGTCCATTTGTGATGGACATATCTCCCAGTATAAGAGACCTGAATACAGGATCTTACAGAGGTCCAGCTGAAAGTATACAAGAATGTGAATTTCAGTTTGAACATATTCTACACCTGTCCTATTTCATTCAGGAGATATTTATCTGCTACCGAACTTAGCACAGACTTTTTTCCCAGAATTACCCTGGGCTCCATTCATCATTTTTAGTAAGACGCCTTTATACCAAATAATTAATAGAGCCCTGCTTCATTCAGTAAAAAAGTCAATTCTAAGTTCGTGAGCAGACAGATATCTCCCGGATGGAATGGGTAAGGTTGCATCGATGCCTCTGGAGGAATTAAATACTTCATTCTTCCTATGTTCGTCAGATAGAAGAATGAAGATTTGACAGCAAGTGACACCCGATGTGAAAGAGGCCACTGGATGTATAAGATCTCTGAGAATTCCTGTTTTCCTTTCAATCCAGATGCTATGGTGTCTCTCCTAGAGGACCAACACGATGCCAAATATTGTCTTACAATGAGGCTGAGAGATAGGTTTGTGCAGGAAAAATATGGTCTTCGCTGTCAGCCATAAAACCTTTATTAAATAGGGAAATCATGTAGACTTTTACTAGAAGAAATGTAAAAGAAATAAACGTGAAAGAATACACCTTTAGGAAGATGATCCAGGGAAAGACAAAACAGTGGATGCAAAATGTCATCCAAAGCAATCTGTGATATTTAAAAAATGACCTGAAAGTTCCTGGGCTTGTCTGTCTATCTGTCATGAAGGCGAAAAGGGTTGTTATTCACTCTGGCAAACATATTTAAACCCTTATGCAGGAATGTGACTGTGCCGTTACTGGTATCCTTGTCAGTCACTGGGTAACCTTGTCACAGGAGAAGAGTACAGGAAAGTGATAGTTTTGATGTCCTGTCGGATGCCTGGTGATCAGCCTCTCTCCCCATCTGATCACTAT